>NC_092046.1:53203182-53532638 GCF_003086295.3 Arachis hypogaea
CCTGGGTCTGTTTTCTTAGAGACTATGTCCTTCTTGATGAGGGCACTGCATTCTTTGTTCATTATTACAGTTTGTCCTCCCTTCAAAACTCTTTTCTTGCTCAGCAATTCCTTTAAATACTTGATATGTGTAGGCATCTGCTGGAGAATCTCAAGAAAGGGAATATTGATATGGAGAGACTTAAATGTCTCTAAAAACCTTGAATAGGTTTTCCCTTTTTCACCTCCTCCTAACCTCTGAGGAAATGGTGCTTTTGGTTGGTATGTTTCCAGCATGCCTTTTTGCAGTTCCTTGGCTTGCTCAGTTTCACTTTCCTGCTTAGCTTCTTCCACACCTTCCTTCAAGATTTCTGGCTCCTGTTCTGAGGGTCTGATTCCTTCTTCTTCTGAGACTTCCTTCAATATGGTGATGGCCTTGCATTCTTCCCATCTCACTCCCTTTTGTTCCCCTTTAGGATTCTTTTCTGTGTCACTAGGGAACACTGCAGTTGACTTGGGGGCCTGTTGAGATAGCTCTCCTACTTGAGACTCCATCCTCTTGAGTTTTTCACCATGGTTCCTTAAGGTAGATCTCACATCATCCCTAAAGCTTTTCAACTCACTTATGTCCTGACCCATGTTTGCCAGCATTCCTTCTATCCTGTTTAATTGATCTTGAAATTGTTGGTTCGGATTAGGTTGGGTAGGTTGATTATTTTGGCCATGATATGATGGTTGGGAGTAAGTGTTTTGTGTGGCTTGGTATGATCTTTGGTTGGAGTTTTGGTATGTGGACTTGTTATGTTGGTTTTGCTGGTTTCCCCACCCAAAGTTTGGGTGGTTTTTCTAGCCTGGGTTGTAAGTGTTGGAATGTGGATCATATGGTTGCCTTTGTTGACTTCCTACATAATTGGCCTCTTCCCAATCACCTCCTTCAGTGCTTACTTCCTCTTGATCTTGTGTGTGTATTGCAGCCACTTGCTTTGTTTCAAATTTCCTGGTGAGCTCTACTAGTTGCTTGGCAAACACCTTGTTTTGGGCTAAAATTGTATCAACATGGTTCAGCTCCATGACTCCCTTAGTGTTGTGTCTCTCTGAAGCATAGTAGTACTCATTCTCAGCCACTGTCTCAATCACTTCAATGGCTTCTTCCACAGTCTTTTTCCTGTTCAATGAACCTCCTAATGAATGGTCTACAGCCTTCCTTGATTCATAAGAAAGTCCATCATAGAAAATATGCAATTGCACCCAGTCATGGAACATGTCTGGTGGGCATTTCCTTGTCAAATCCTTGAATCTCTCCCATGCCTCGTAGAGAGTTTCACCATCTTGTTGTCTAAAAGTCTGAACCTCAGATCGAAGCCTATTGACCTTTTGTGGGGGGTAGAAACGTGCCAGAAACTTGCTTTCCACCTCATCCCAGGTTGTTAGGCTCCCCCTTGGGAATGATTCCAGCCACTTAGCTGCCTTGTCCTTAAGTGAAAATGGGAACAAGAGCAGTTTATAGGTATCTTCCTGGACTCCATTGGACTTCACAGTGTCGCAAATTCTCAGGAATTTTGTGAGATGTTGGTTTGGATCTTCATTAGCACTCCCACCAAATGAACAATGATCCTCCACAAGTGATATTAGCTGTGGTTTGAGTTCAAAATTGTTGGCCTGAATGGGTGGTTTCTAAATGCTGCTACCACAATTCCCAGAGGTTGGGTTTATGTATGAACCAAGAACCCTCCTCTCGGGAATGGCATTGTTTCCATCAGCTCTCTCATGGTTGTGAACTTCTCTATCCATGTTGAGATCTAGAGCTTCCTCAAAATTGTCCTCAGATTCTCCTTCAGATTCTTCTTCTCCCAGTACTCTCTTCCCTCTTGCTTCCCTTCTAAGTTTATGAAGGGTCCTCTCTGGTTCGGTATAATGAGGAGTTGATGTCTCTCCTCTCCTACCTGTCATACAAAAACACAGCACAGGCAACAAACAAGTAAAATACTCTTGGTTAATGGAAGAGTATGGTTAGAGCAGTTGAGGAATTAATTCAAATAGTTAGTGAGTCAGTGAGTTAGTTTCTTGAATTTAAAGGCATAAAGAAAGAAAGCATGTAACAGAGTGCAGAAATTAAAATTCAACAAGTAACTTGAACTGAATTAACAAAGCAAGAAAAATGCTCAATCTAGTTAACTTCCAATTTGAGAATTGTCAATCGAAAACCAATCCCCGGCAACGGCGCCATAAACTTGATGCTACGATTTTAAGAAATTGCACGATCGGCAAAAATTCCTTCCGGCAAGTGCACCGGTTATCGTCAAGTAAAAACTCACAATAGAGTGAGGTCGAATCCCACAAGGATTGGTTGAGTGAGCAATTCAGATTAGAAGTGTGTTCTAGTTGAGCGGAATCAAGATTTAGATGAGAATTGCGGAATGTAAAATTGCATGAATTAAAGAGCGAGAAGCTAAATTGCTGAAATTAAAAAGGGATCGGGGTGATTGCATGAATTTAATTGCAGAATGTAAAGAGAAGTGATAGATCAGAAATGGGGAATTCATTGGGTTTCAGGAGATATTGAGATCTCCGAATCAAACATTTTTTTTTCCCTTCCTCAACCAATGCATTCATTGAATTTTGCTTGGCAATCTTATATGATTGGATCCCAATCCCTTGGCTCACCAATTCTCTCTAAAAACAAACAAATTCCCAATCCCTTGGTTTAAATGTTCATAAGAAGAGATGATGCTCGATCACTGATTATACCACACAGTTTCATGAACCACAATTTGGTAGGATTACATGTCACAATATCCATCCAAACCCCAATCCAATTCACTGTGAGAAAGCTTCTCTAGCATGAATCCTCCATTCCTTTCCCAAGGTTCCGAAGGATTCCAATTATGGATAGTTTCTTTCCCAAGACAACTAACCAATGGAATTAGATCGAGAAGCTTTCTAACAAAATTCAAGAGAAAAGGTTGAAGAAGAAGATAAAAACTATTATTGATTCATTGAATTACAATAGAGCTCCCTAACCCAATGAAAGGGGATTTAGTGAGTCATAGCTCTGAATTCAATTACAAAAAGTATGAAAACTAGAAAAAGTGATCCCCAAAATTCCCCCCCCCCGAGTGCCAACCAACTTAAATTCTATCCTATTTATACACTTTCTAAATTGAGCTTCTGTTGTGTTTCTTGGGCTTTGAGGCCTTTCCCTGATTTCCTTTTGCTTTGGGTTTATGATCCATAATCCTGATGAGGCTGCTGATCCAATTCTGTAACATTCATTGAGCCAACTTAGTGATAATCAAGTAATGACACATGACTCAACAATTTGAAATTCCAGACTCATCAATTCTTCAGGCCCAATCCCATAAACCATGATATTCAATTGGGTTTCATACCAGAGTACGTTTAAGTTAATGTTTGTGCTCAAATGCTAACTTAAACTGCAATATCTTTGGCCCAGAAACCTTTTCAATTAGTGGCGTTTAAGTTGCAGTTTAAGCTTAAACTGCAACTTAAACGTTGGACACTCCTGGAGGTGGTATAATTCAAGCACGTTTAAGCTTCAGTTTAAGGTTAAACTGAAGCTTAAACGTGGAAATGGAAGAAGGCAAGTCTGGAGTGTGGAGTTGTCGAACACGTTTAAGCTTCAGTTTAAGGTTAAACTGAAGCTTAAACGTGGAAATGGAAGAAGGCAAGTCTGGAGTGTGGATTGTCGAACACGTTTAAGCTTCAGTTTAAGGTTAAACTGAAGCTTAAACGTGGAAATGAAGAAAGCAACCCTGGAGGAGAATGGTCGAACACGTTTAAGCTCCAGTTTAAGCTTAAACTGGAGCTTAAACGCCACTGATAGTTCCCAGCATTATATGGCTTGGTAGTTTGAGTTCCAGTTTAAGCTTAAACTGGAACTTAAACTCCACATGTGATATTCAAGCTTCCTTTATTGATTTTGTTGCTTCCTTGCCTAGCCTCTTCTTCCCTGAAATCATCCAAACAACTGCATCAAAGTCTTGCAAAATTTCATGAGAAATCTTCCATTCATAGCGTTCAAGTAATATAACTAAAAACTCATGGAATTTGCATCAAAATCATACTGTTTGGATGGTTCATTGCTTTGTTATTCATTTAACCATTCTTGGTTACTTTAAGCTCAAGAAAATGCATAAAACAACTAAAACTAACAGAAAAATGCTAGTGAAACTAGCCTAAGATGCCTTGGCATCAGAGGGCATGGTCATCTTTGAAAGCATGTTGGTGAGATTAGCCAATTGAGCACCGAAGGCATCAAATTGAGCCTTGTTGCTCTCGTCTCGTTTCTCCAAAGCGGCTCTAAACTCATCAACTTGATTGGTGGAAGATGAAAAGGTTTGGTTGGATTGTTGTCTATGGTGTGGTGCTTGATATTTGGTGTAGTTATTTTGGTTTTGGTTGGGGTGATTTTGGTTGGCTTGGTGGTTGGTGTTGTTATGATGGTATTGTGATGAAGATTGGTTGTTGTTGTAATGAGAAGAAGAGTTGTTCCATCTTTGGTTTTGATTGCTCCCTTGTGCATTATCCCTCCACCTTTGATGTTGATTACTACCATGAGGGTAGTTATTTTGGCCATGAGAAGGATAGGGCAGACGGTTGTTGTAATTCACATTGGCCATGAAAAGGGCATGTTCCTCTTGAATTTGATGACATTGATCGGTGTAATATGTGGTGCTAGAGCACAAACCACAAATCCTAGGAGGGCCTTCAAGTTGAGCAACTGGGGATGGGGCTTGGATGACTTGGATGGAGTATTATTCCTTTTGATCTTTTTGTATTTGCGTGAGGATAGTGATCATATCCCCAAGCACCTTGGTCAAGCTTGCTTCGGAAGGGGATGGTTCTACCACACCCTTGAGAGGATTACTTCTCACCCTTACATGTTGTGTAGCCTCGACAACATCATTTATCAATTTTCAAGCTTCTCCCTCCGTCTTGTTTTTTGAAAGGGAACCACCACTAGAAGCGGTGAACAATCTTCTATCTTCCACACAAAGACCTCCGGTGAAGTAACTAATGAGCAAGTGAGTGTTCAATCCATGGTGTGGACAAGATTCCAATAGCCTCTTGAACCGAGTCCAATATTCATATAAACTCTCTTGATCCCTTTGCATTATACCCGAGATCTCCTTTCGGACATAATCGATCTTCTCCGGTAGGAAGAATTTATCTAGAAACTCTCTTCTCAAGAAATCCCAATTGGTCACAATCTCATCTGGTAGCGAATAAAACCAGGTCTTTGCTTGTCCTTCAAGAGAGAAAGGAAAGGAAAAAAACCATAATAGCCAACTCATCGGCTCCAGGCCTTCGAGCCGTAGAACAAGCAACTTGAAAGTCTCTTAGATGTCGGATGGGGTCTTGACCCAGCAACCCATGATATTTAAGAAGTAGATGTATCAAGCTACTCTTCAACTCTAAGTTTGGATCAAGGTTGGGATACCTTGCTTGTAAAGGTTGAAGTATGATATCCGGAGATCCTTGCTCATGCAAAGTGATCCGTCGTGGCTCCGCCATGTATGGTTCACCTATAGGATGCAAAGATGTATTAGTAGTGCCAACAGAAGAATAGGAAGTAGCGGACTCCAAGTCACTCTCGGTACCGTCTAGTGATTCGGTATGTTCCTCAAGAGAGGCCAAAGTACTAGCCGTATAGTCCAACCACCGTCTAGCTTGCCGAGTATGTAACAAAGTTCTTTCAATCTCAGGGTCAAACTCGGCTAAGCTAGAATTTGGCTGAGACCGAGTCATCAAACTTGGGAGTCATAGTACACATACAAAAGAAATCTAAACTATTGCTAAGTATTGAAAGAAAGTAAACTATCGACAATATTCACAAATTTACATAACCAATATCAAGGCATATGTTGCAACCACTCCTCGACAACGACGCCAAAAATTTGATGGTTGCGGATTATGTCGGTATAGAATTTCTCAATAAAATCCTGTTGTAAGTATAGCTCTAACCAACAACAATCCTCAAATCAAATTTCGAAGGAATTGGTTGTCACAAGTTCAACCCTAATAAAAGTAACCGAAGTATTCAAACCTCGGGTCGTCTCACAAGGAATGGGTAAATATGTGCATCAACATTGGTTAGAATTCCGGGGTTGCAAGTCATGAGCAAGAAATTAAACTAGGAATCTTAACAAGCAAGTAATCTTGGAGTGCGAGAAACTAATTCAAACAACTAAAGCAAGATGTGAGCAATTCCAAATTAATAAGATAACATCCAATATAATTCTACTCTAAGACTAACCAAATAACTATGACTAATACAAGCAATTAGGATTTTTGGGATTTTCAAATATGAATAATAAAGCAACTCTTGGCTAGACATGGGAATTGGGGTCACTACCCTTGTATAATAACCATATCTTGACAACTATGAGGAACCAAACTCATTAAGTCTACTTCTATACTTGAAGTATGTTAAATGGTTTAGTCAACATCAACCCATAAGGTCCAACCTAGCTACTAATTGACTTAGTAGTAGGCTAGTGTCAATGGCTATCAAATTGACCACTAAGGGTTCCCAAATCATCAAATTCATTAGACCCAATGACTCAAGTTTACCCAATTCCCTTAGCCTAGGCCAAGAGTAAAGAGAACTACTCCATAATCAAAGAAAACATTTCATCAAACACATGGTAAGCATTATTAAAAGACATATTCAAAGTGCAATTAAATTGAAATTAAGAAGTACCCACTAACAATTATCAACATACAATCACTCAAACAACACAATTAATCATGAAAATCATCAATATAACATTAGCAATCCAAGATTCACAAGATTCATGAAATGGGTATAAAATGACAATTGATAAGAAAACATAAAACTAACACAAGATCTAAACAAAATTATGCTAAGAAATTCAAATTAAACAATCAAAACTAGTAATTAACAAGATCCAATTCAGAATTCAACAAGGGAAGATCAAATTAAACTAGATCTAGAGAAGAACAAGGGTTTCTCTCTCTAGAATAACAAGAACCAAAAACTAGCTAAGAATTATGTCTAAGTGTAAAATGAATGATCCCCCCTTTCCCCTAGCATCCTTGGGTCTTTTCCATGCAGAACTAGCTTGAATTTGGGCCTCTTGAGCCTCAGAAATCGCCATGCACGATTTTCTTTAATGAGGTCACGTGCAGCTTGTCGCGCGTACGAACTATGCGTGCGTGCGCGCCGATTGCTTTTGTGATCCACACGTGCGCGCCATGTACGCGTGCGCGTCGGTGTGGATTTCCCTAATCTGCGCGGATGCATCGATCTTTGCGTGCCGCTTCCAATTGTCCACATCCATGCGTGCGTGCGAGGTGCGTGTGCGTGCCCATGCTGAAATTCCCAAAATCCAAATCTTCATGTTTCTTCCCCTTGTGCATGCTTTCTTTCTCTCTTCTAGGCCATCCTTGCCCTATAAATTCTGAAATCACTCAACAAATATGTCACGGCATCGAATGGTAATAAAAGAGAATCAAATTATAGCAATTTTAATGCAAAAGAAGCATGTTTTCCATCATGAAGCAATATTAGGAAGAGAACACAAAACCATGCAATTCTTGTGAATAAGTATGAAAAATATTGACAAAACCCCTCAAATTCTATACAATATAAACCACAAAATTGGGGTTTATCAAATCTCTCCACACTTAAACCAAGCATGTCCTCATGCTTAAAAATAAAAAGACCAAAGATCATGGTAAGAAAGGGTTCATGAAGTGCAAATTACCTAAATAAATGCATGCAACTAATGTAAAATCATCTATCTACTTGGTCAAGGGTAAATCTATCCTCCAAGAACATATATGAGCATACGAGGTGAAAATGATATGCAGTTCATAAATCCTACCAATTTGAACATTACTATGAAGTGCATATATCTTGCTAGATGAATGCTTGTGAAAGCTGGAAATAAGGAGTTGAGCATCGAACCCTCACCGGAAGTGTATCCGCTCTATTCGCTCGAGTGTATAGGGTTCCTCACTCAATCCTCTCTTAATCATGCTTTCCAAGATTTATCTTTCATCTAACAATCAACAATTACTTAATGCATGCTTACAAGTATCATGAGGTCTTATTCATGGGTTGTAATGGGGCTAGGGTGAAGGTAAGGATGTATATGGTCAAGTGAGCTTAAAATTTGAATCCTTGATTAACCTAAGATCCCACTAGACACATAGAACAACCTATACAACTATAATACAATACCTAGCTACCCATGGGTTTCACTTTTTGCATACTCATGCATTCTTTTCAATTCACATCCCATATGCATTGTTGTTATTACTTTGTCTTTGGGCATTTTTGTCTCCTTTTATTGCTTTCTCTTTTTTCCATATTTTGTTTCTTCTATATTTTTTTTATTTATTTTTCTTACATTCTCATATATACTCACACAAATTTTTTTTTCTTTTTGGTCCCCTTTTTTCTTGGGGTTTCATGTACCAAGGTTTCAATGCATATGGTTCAATCATTCAATACATAAGTATGTTCCCAAATCCTAGAATTTTCAATTACAACTACAATACACCTCTTTACATCTACCCAAGTTCCCAAGTACACCCTCCCTTTTGAATGATACACACCTCCACTTACCTAAACTAATCAAGGATCCAAATCCAGGGACATTTATTGTTTTTTGCTTAGGGTTGTTGATGCGCTCTATTTAAGAACAAAAAAGGTTTATCATGAGCTCAAAATTGGTTGGTAATGGTAGATAAAAGGGTTAAGGCCGTTTGGAAAAAGTGACTATTGAAATGATGGCCTCAATCATGTAAATACATTCATACACAAAGTAATGGACATACAAAATTAGACAAAGCAAGGATTACAATCATAGAGAGAGAGTAATGCACACAAGAATGGGGAATAGTGGTTAGAAGATATAACCGCACAATAGGCTCAAAACTCACATGCTTGTGTTCTTAGCTCAATCACTATGTTCCAAAATACACTCTTGAAGCAAGTTTACCGCAAAAAAATTCTTTTTTTCAAAATTGGTAGGGTACCCCAAAACACAGTTTCTTGGGGAAGAAGTCATTATTTTGACCAAGCAACTCAATAGAGACTAACAATCATGCAAGGAGTATTTACAAGCAAGACTAACTACACATGCAATGTACTAACTATTAAGCAAAAGATAAATCCATGGGTGTTGAAAGGAAGAGATTGTTACCCATGGAGATCGGTCAAACGACCTCCCCACACTTAGAATTTAGCACGGTCCTCCGTGCTACCAACAATGCACAAAGAACAGTCGGGACCAGAACCTTCACTATCCCCTTCATTAGAGCTCCCATCACTTGGGTTTGAGGTGGATGTGAATATTTTGGGTTTTTCCATGCTAGGGGTAACACAACGTAGAAGCTTCTTGATGTAAGTGTAACGGCATTAGTTGCACCGCTCATATCTATCAATCTTCTGGTGTAGATCTTTTATCCTTTGATGGGTGGATCTTTGCCGTGGTGATGATGATGAGGTGGAAGGAATAGTAGATGGGAGGGCTATGTCAAGGCTTGGGTTGTTCATAGGAAGATGTAAATATTTTCCGCTTGGGACCACATCGCCTTTAGCTGGAGTTATAGCCTTCGTGTCCATGGCTTCCCAAGGAACACCCGCAGTAGCAACTAAATTAGATACCAATGCTGGAAATGGCAAATTACCCCGGGCGTGGACTTGACCCATCGCTTGCTTGATAAGAAGCGGAATGTTCACCGGTCTCTCAGTGAGAACAGACCAAACAAGCAAGGCGAGATCTGCCGTGAAGGACGACTTATGAGTGCTAGGTAGCACATAGTGGGATAGGATTTGGGCCCAAGCTCTAGCTTCTACAGTGAGGAAACATGCGTCAATGCACTTGGGCCTCATCTGGAGTCGACCATGGGTCCAAAATGTCTCTAGTTCAGCAATGACTCGGAGGATCGAGTCCCAATCAAATCCAAAGTCTCCTCGCTGACGTAAGACCTCTTGGTAGCCATCCATGGCGCTTAGTACTGGTAAACATTAAGCACTTGCTGAATAGCCTCTTCTGAAACTGAGACTTACTTCCGGCGCACGTATACCGATTACAGAGAGGGAAGATGGTAGTTAGTGTAGAATTCTACCACCCATGAGAGGTTGACCTCTTGTGGTTTTCTTAGAAGAAACTTCCATCCTCGCCGTTCAATGCGGGGTAGAATACAAGGAGCAACCTTGTCCGGCAGAGCGAGTAGATGCTCAGCATGATAGTTCCTCTCAACCATGGCGGGGAACACAAGTTCACAGAAGCGGTTGGGGAATCTTGAAGAATTCTTTGCCGGTTTGCTCTTCTCTTTTTCATCAATAGGAGCGGGTGCCTGATGACAAGTCATCTTAGCCTAGTTTCACTAGCCTTTTTCTTTTGTTTTCAACTGAATTATGCACTTTCTTGGGCCAAAAGCAAGCCAATTGGGTAGATTTTCATGTTTCCTTTGATTTAATCAACCATGTATGAATTCATGCTATTTCATGAGGTTTTATGCTATAATTGTCACATATTATGAAAGAATAAATATCTCATGATTTTGAGCATAGCTTTGATGTGTTTGGTTGATTAATGATAGGTGAAGAAAGCTTGGAGAAAGGTTGATGCAAGAAGGAATGGCTAGGAGGAAGAGAGAACAAAAAGTTTGAGCAAAAGTTTGCCTCAAACTTTAGCTCAAACTTTTGGATTAATTGAAAATGAACTAGGAAGCAAAAAGCTGGACCAAAAGTTAGCCCATAACTTTTTGGCTAACTTTTGGGCAAAAGCTGGAGCAAAAGTTAGCCCCTAACGTTTTGGCTAACTTTTGGGCAAAAGCTGGAGCAAAAATTAGCCCCTAACTTTTTGGCTAACTTTTGGCATGAAAAACACTCTCTGGATGAGCAAAAGTTTGCGCCAACATTAGCCCCTAACTTTTTGGCTAACGTTGGCACATGAAAAACACTCCCTGGGCTAGCAAAAGTTTGCGCTAACGTTAGCCCCTAACTTTTTGGCTAACATTGGCGCCATGAATAAGCAAGGGGAGGCCAACGTTGGAGCAAAAGTTAGACCCCTAACTTTTGCCCCAACGTTGGTATCAGCAAGGAAGGGTGCTGATGTGAAAAGTTGGAGCAAAAGTTAGCCCCTAACTTTTACTCCAACTTTTACTCAAGCTTTCATGATTCCAACCCGGTTCAATTCGGTTCTTCCCCAAACTCCAAGAGCAATCAACCAAGGACTCTCTCAACCCAATTCCATCAAGAGCAAAGGCCCAATTGAAGGCTTGAAGACCATTTGAAGAACGTGTATAAATAGCATAGGATTTAAGTTTTTCGGAGAGCTTCCCTTTTTAGTTTTTCAGAATAGCTTTCTTTTGAGTTTTGCTTAAAGCTCACTTTTATTTTTCTTAGCATTGTTGTTTAATTGAAGAGAATTTGGGAGGAGAATTGATCTCTCTTCTTCCTTGTTCTTACCCAGCACTCTTTACTTTTCTTGTCTTGGATTTTGGGTGGAGAATTGAAGAAATTTTGTTTCAATCTCACCTTGGGATCCTGTTTAATTTTCTGCTTAATTGAATTTCAGTTTCAGTTACTTGCTTCTTCATCTACTTTCCTTGCAATTTACAATCTCCTTTGCAATTGTTCTTGTTGGATCTAGGAAGGCATTGAGATCTAGACTTGGTTTTCTAGTCTCTTGGGTCCTGAGATCTAAATTCCAATTTTACATCCTCTGTTTACTGCTTTTCATGCTCATTTACTTTTCTGTTTAGATCCGATTCAATCCAAGTCTTCTTCTATTTCTCTGTTTGTTGCAATTTTACATTTCCTTGTTTAATTTCTGCAACTCCAACTCCCCATTCCCTTTACAATTCAAGCCATTTACATTTCTTGCACTTTAAGATTTTGCAATTTACATTTCTTGCGTTCTAAGTTTCTGCCATTTAATTTCTTGTTCTTTAAGATTCAGCACTTTAATTCCTGTTCTCTTTAATTTCATGCCAATTACCCATTCCCTTTACTTTCTATGCAATTTAAATTCTGCAAATCACAAATCTCTCAACCAAATCTTGATTCGCTTGACTAAATCAACCACTAAACCAAAATTGCTCAATCCTTCAATCCCTGTGGGATCGACCTCACTCCCGTGAGTTATTATTACTTGATGCGACCCGGTGCACTTGCCGGTTAAGTTTGGGTGTTTTGGAGAAATTCGTTTTTCCACGAAAATATCCCATCAAGTTTTTGGCGCCGTTGCCGGGGATTGATTAGATTGACAATGATTAAGTGAGGTGGTAATCTAGATCAAGCACTTTTTCTTTTCTGTCCTTATTAATTTTCAATTAACCCACTAACTGTTTGAATATTTGCTTAAGCTAACTAAAACTTCATTCTAGCAATAGATTGAAGTGTCACTGGTTTGTGTGTTTCTTATGTTCTGCTTGTATGTCAGGTACAAGAAGAAATACACCCATCTTTCATGAACAAGACGAAAGAACTCTTAGAAGGTAAAGAAGAGCTGAAAGAGGGAAAAATATTGTTGGAGAAGAGGAATCAGAAGAAGAATTCCAAGATATGGAGGAACATTCAACCAATCCACCAGGTGGAGCAGACAACAACAATAACAATCCACCCCAGAGGAGAGTTTTAGCTTCCTATACTTTTGCAAATCCTAGACATTGTGGAAGTAGCATCTTAACTCCAAATGTCAATGCAAACAATTTTGAACTAAAGCCACAACTCATCACTTTGGTTCAAAACAATTGCTCTTTTGGTGGAGGACCACTTGAAGATCTGAACCAACACCTATCCACCTTCTTGAGGATTTGTAACACTGTTAAAACTAATGGTGTGCCTCCTGACAGCTACAAGCTATTGCTATTCCCATTTTCTCTCAGAGACAAGGCCACTCAATGGTTGGAATCCTTTCCAAGAGACAGCATCAACAATTGGGATGATCTGGTAACCAAGTTCCTTGCCAAATTTTACCCACCTCAAAGGATCATAAGGTTGAAGACTGAGGTACAAACATTTACACAAATGGAGGCTGAACCCATCCATGAGGCATGGGAGAGATACAAGGCTCTAATAAGGAAATGTCCTCCTGAAATGTTCACTGGGTGGGATAAGCTGCAGAATTTCTATGAGGGCTTAACATTGAAATCTCAAGAATCTTTGGATCATTCAGCTGGAGGTTCCTTGCAACTCATGAAAACTGCAGAGGAAGCTCAAAATCTCATTGATATGGTGGCTAACAACCAATATTTCTTTGCTCATCAAAGAAACTGCCAACCATCACAAAGAAGAGGAGTAATGGAGCTAGAAGGAGTGGACTCAATCTTGGCTCAAAACAAGATGATGCAGCAGCAAATTCAACAACAATTTGAACAAATGGCCAAGAGGATTGATAGTCTCCAAGTTGCAGCAGTTAACACTAGCCAACCATCAACCACATGGGGACAAAATGAAGAAACTCAAGAAGAACAACAACAAGAGCAAGTACAGTATATGCACAACCAAGGACCAAATGAAGTGTATGGTGATACATATAATCCATCCTAGAAGAACCACCCAAACCTCAGATGGGGAGATAATCATACCCAAAACCAACAACCATGGTAGAAAAACTCAAACCAAAACAACCCAAGAAGCAACCAAAACCACAACCAGCAGCAGACTAACCAAAACCCCTACAGAAAACCTCAAAACAACTACCCCAACCCCAACCAGTACCAATCTAATAACCAACCCACCAACCAAAATGCCTACCATCCACCACCCACATCTCATAACCCACCTCAAGTATCACCTGAAGCCCAAAGAATCACTAACTTGGAGGCCGTGATAGACAAAATGTTGAAACACCAGGAAATGACAACCAAGAATCATGAAGCCTCCCTGAAGAGCCTAGAGAGGCAAATAGGGCAAATCTCCAAGCAGATTTCTGTTGAGAGACCTTCAAGCTCACTGCCGAGTGACACAATCCCAAATCCTAAGGAAGAATGCAAGGCAATACAATTAAGGAGTGGGAGAACATTGATGAACAACAATGACACTACTAAGAAGCAAGTAGAGAGCAGCAAAAGACCAATAGAAGAGGAACAGCCAACACACACAGAGGAAGCCAATGATGATGATGCAATGGCAAGCAAGGAAGCTTCAAAGCAAACTCAAGCAAAGGAGGAACAATCAAAAATTCCAAAAAAAGGGAATGAAGCAGTTGAAGAGCCAACCAAGAATCAAAAGCAACAAGCAGAGAAAACCTTTGTACCTCCACTACCATATCCCCAGAGGTTCAACAAAGAAACCAAGGACCAGCATTTTCACAAGTTCCTTGAGACTTTCAAAAAGCTGGAAATCAATATTCCTTTTGCTGAAGCACTTGAGCAAATGCCTCTGTATGCCAAGTTTTTGAAGGAGCTTATCAACAAGAAAAGAAGTTGGCTTGAGAAGGAAACCATGTTACTCACCGAGGAATGCAGTGCTTTGATTCAAAGGGGCATTCCACCAAAACTCAAGGATCCAGGAAGCTTTGTAGTCTCATGCACCATTGGCAGAATAATTCTCAACAAAGCTCTCTGTGACCTTGATGCCAGCATCAACTTAATGCCTCTCTCAATGATGAGAAAACTTGCTATAGAAGAGCTTAAACCCACCAGGATGTCATTGGTCATGGCTGACAGATCAATCAAAACACCCACTGGAATTGTGGAAAATCTGTTGGTAAAGGTTGGGGAGTTTATTTTCCCAGCAGATTTTGTGATTTTGGATACTGAAGAGGAAGGAAACAATTCAATCATTTTGGGAAGGCCATTTCTAGCCACAGCAAGAGCCACTATTGATGTAGAAAAAGGAGAAATGATCTTCAGGGTCCACAATGAACAAATGGTCATAAACGTCTTCAAGTCAATGCAACACATTCCTGAGCAAGAGGATTATGTGAGAGTGGACATGATAGAGAGTTTGGTGGAAGAAATGCTGGAAGAAAGTACTCAAGAGCAAGAAGGAAATCAAGGGGCAACAGAGGAACAAGTAGCTGAGACTTCCATTGAGCAAGATGAAAAACAAGACAAGAAGGAAGAAGTACGAAAACAAGAACTGAAACCATTACCCACCCATCTCAAATATGCATTCCTTGGCACATCGGAGAGCTTCCCAGTAATCATTAATTCATCCCTGACAAAGAAGGAAGAAGGAGAACTTCTTGATGTACTCAAAGCTCACAAAGATGCTTTAGGATGGACCATTGATGACCTGAAGGGAATCAGCCCTGCAGTGTGTATGCATAAGATCCTCTTGGAAGATAATTCCAAACCAGTGGTTCAACCACAAAGAAGGCTAAATTCCACAATAAAGGAAGTTGTCCAGAAGGAAGTAATGAAGTTGTGGAATGCAGGGATAATCTTCCCAATATCTGACAGCCCATGGGTAAGCCCGGTTCAAGTTGTACCAAAGAAAGGAGGAATGACAGTCATCACTAATGAGAAGAATGAGTTGATCTCTACTAGAACAGTGACTGGGTGGAGGATGTGCATAGACTATAGAAGATTGAATGATGCCACCAGGAAGGACCATTTTCCTCTCCCATTCATTGATCAGATGCTGGAAAGGTTGGTCGGCCATGCCTATTATTGCTTTTTGGACGGATATTCTGGGTATAATCAAATCGTGGTGGACCCCAAGGACCAAGAGAAAACTGCCTTTACA
Source organism: Arachis hypogaea (assembly GCF_003086295.3). Lineage (NCBI taxonomy): Eukaryota > Viridiplantae > Streptophyta > Magnoliopsida > Fabales > Fabaceae > Arachis > Arachis hypogaea. Next base: position 53,218,864 of record NC_092046.1, read on the forward strand.
TGTCCATTTGGAGTCTTTGCATACCGGAGGATGCCCTTTGGGCTCTGCAACGCCCCTGCCACATTTCAAAGGTGTATGCTCTCCATTTTCTCTGATATGGTCGAAAAGTTTTTAGAAGTCTTCATGGATGACTTCTCTATTTTTGGTGATAATTTCAATGCTTGCCTAAACCATTTAACCCTTGTTTTGAAACGGTGCCAAGAAACTAATTTAGTTTTGAACTGGGAGAAATGCCACTTCATGGTACCCAAAGGGATTGTTCTTGGCCATAAAGTTTCAAGAAAAGGGATAGAGGTTGATAAGGCAAAGGTTGAAATCATAGAAAAACTCCCTCCACCAATTAATGTGAAATCTGTTAGAAGTTTCTTGGGGCATGCCGGATTCTACAGAAGGTTTATCAAGGATTTTTCAAAAATAGGTAAACCTTTGAGTAATCTACTAATGCTTGATAACCCTTTTGTTTTTGATGAAAACTGCCAGCAAACCTTTGAAACTTTAAAAAACAAACTCACAATAGCACCAATCATCACACCTCCAAATTGGGAGTTACCCTTTGAACTCATGTGTGATGCAAGTGACCTCGCAATTGGTGCTGTACTTGGGCAAAAGAAGGGAAACTTACATCATGTCATATATTATGCAAGTAAAGTGTTGAATGAGGCCCAAAGAAATTACACCACAACGGAGAAGGAGTTGCTAGCTATAGTTTATGCTTTTGATAAGTTTAGATCATACTTGATAGGATCCAAAGTTGTGGTTTATACTGACCATGCTGCACTTAAGTATTTGATGTCAAAACAGGATGCTAAACCAAGACTTATCAGGTGGATATTGCTCTTACAAGAGTTTGACATTGAGGTAAGAGACAGGAAGGGCACTGAAAACTGGGTTGCTGACCATTTGTCGAGGCTACCACATGAAACAATTCAACAAGCATCTCAGCCCATGAGCGAAAGCTTCCCAGATGAGCACCTTTTGCAGATCCAGCAAGCACCTTGGTTTGCTGACATAGCAAACTACAAAGTGGGAAGAAAGATACCTCAAGACTTTTCTAAGCAACAAGTGAAGAAGTTAATCAATGAGGGAAAGAAATTCTTATGGGATGAACCCTTCCTGTTCAAGAGATGTTCTGATGGAGTAATTAGAAGGTGTGTCCCTGAGAGTGAAATGAGGGATATCCTGTGGCACTGCCATGGTTCAGCTTATGGTGGACACTTTGGCCCAGAGAAGACAGCTGCAAAGATATTGCAGAGCGGCTTTTATTGGCCAACTATCTTCAAGGATGCCAGAGAATATGTTCACCAATGTAATGAATGCCAGAAAGCAGGAGGATTAACAAGAAGGAATGAGATGCCTCAAAATTTCATCTTGGAACTGGAATTATTTGATCTATGGGGAATTGATTTCATGGGGCCCTTTCCCCCTTCCTATTCTTTCAGATATATCTTAGTCGCAGTGGAGTATGTCTCAAAGTGGGTGGAAGCCATAGCTACGACCACCTGTGATGCACAGGTTGTCCTCCAATTCCTTAAAAAGCACATTTTCACAAGATATTGAGTGCCCAAGAGTCTTGTCAGTGATGGTGGAAGTCACTTTTGCAACAAACAGATGGATAAGCTCCTCCACAAATATGGAGTAATCCATAAAGTGGCTACACCTTACCACCCTCAGACTAATGGCCAGGCTGAACTAGCAAATAGGGAATTAAAGAAGATCCTAGAGAAAACAGTGGGAAGCACAAGAAAAGATTGGGCTAGGAAGCTAGAAGATGCATTATGGGCATATAGGATAGCTTTCAAAACTCCTATTGGCAAGTTACCCTTTCAGCTATTGTATGGCAAATCCTGCCACCTCCCTGTAGAGCTTGAACACAGAGCTTTTTGGGCCACTAAACTCCTCAACCTTGATTCCCAAGCTGCAGGAGAAAAAAGGTTGTTGCAACTAAATGAGTTAGATGAATTCAGGATAGAAGCTTATGAGAGTGCTAAGATATACAAGGAAAGAGCTAAGAGGTGGCATGACAAAAAAATCACAAAGAAGGAATTCAAGCCAGGACAGCAAGTGCTGCTGTATAATTCAAGGCTTAAGATTTTCCCTGGTAAACTGAAGTCAAAGTGGACTGGTCCATACTTGGTGACAAAGGTTTTTCCTTATGGGAGCATTGAACTGCTAGATGAAGCAACAAAGAATCAATTCACAGCAAATGGTCACAGAGCAAAGCTGTACTTGGGAGGACAATGGGATAAGGAAAAAGAGGTCCAGAACCTACAGCCTTCTTGAAAGGAATTGAAGGATGTCAAGCTAGTGACAATAAAAGAGCGCTTGTTGGGAGGCAACCCAACCTGAGGTAGTTTTCTTTTCATAGCTTTTCAATAAAAATGTTGAATAATTGATATGTATTGCAAGGAGCTAAGTTTGGTGTTGCACACCAAAAACAACTTAAGGAAGAATGGAGGATTCTAAGTTTGGTGTTCCACCAAAACCTCATTCAAAAGCACATTCTAACCTCCTGCACATTGTTAGCTCCAAGCAATCGAACAGATTATTCAACCACTTAACTGCTTTTTAGCCTTAACTTCATAACCTTTAGCAAGGACACAAGATTTTGCCTAGAGTTAACCTGCTGTATCCAGAGAAGTGGCAAGAACTTAAGTTTGGTGTCCCCACACCAAATTAAATCCACAAGCCACACTCAATTCATGCATACTAACTGGTCATCTAAGGGCTTGAGAAGCAAGCAACTTTTGAGAAGTATGCAGGGAATTCACCACCATTTGAAGACACTATGCATCATAACTCAAAAGGGCACAACAGAAGGAAGGACAAAGGAACTGCAAACCAATAGGTTGTATTTACACTTAACTCTTACTGTTGAAAAATGTTTTGAATTGTGTTTTGTTAAAGTGTTCATCTAATACAAGTAGAATCACTCTTAGAATAAGTAAGCTAGTCTATGTGTGTGCTTGTGTGTTTACTTTCACTGAACAAAAAGCATGCTTTGTCCCCTGCATTTTCAATTCAATAAAAGAAATGTTTGAATGTGAAGTGAAATAGTTCTCTGTTAGATAGAAGTAAAATAAAAGTAAGTGGTGGTATGCGTGTGATTGTATAATAGCTCACCTTTAATGAATAAGAACACTAGGATGTCTCCTCTTAAGTAGAAAGTAGCTACTGTCTATGAATCTCAATCGAATAAAAATCCTTGGTTAGAAAGAAAAACAAAAAGAAAGAAAAAAAAGTGGCAGAACAAAAGAAAAACAAAAAGAAACAAAGCTGGACACCAATAGCTTGAACCTTAGAATATATGCCTGTGGTGTCTTTGTATTAGGATCTGCTTGGATTATTAAGCTCTTTGGAGTGCATCAACACTTGATGACTTGGGTTAACTAACCCGGGATCATCAGCTGAAAGTCCACTATCAAGAGCAACCTAACTACAAGGCATTTAGCAGCCCAAAGAGGTGCTGGGCATCAATGTTCTAAGAAGGAATGTAAGCCAAGTGTCTATAGTGAATAATGTGTCAAGTATAAGGAAAAGGAAATGAACTTGCTACACATGACACTCAAATAAAGCTTATGAACAAAATAATAGCCAAGGATAAAGAAATAATGAGAGGTCATAGCAGTATGAACTTGAAGCTTGAAGGAGGCTTTCTAGGCTTAAGAATCAATAAGAGGTGAGTGTGTGCATATCCACATAAAACCCCATGAACTACCAATAACACTCTACTAGCATGAACATCCTCTTCCATTTCATTCTTTCTTCTCAATAAATCATTTCTTGCTTGGAGACAAGCAAGCTTTAAGTTTGGTGTTGTGATGACAAGTCATCTTAGCCTAGTTTCACTAGCCTTTTTCTTTTGTTTTCAACTGAATTATGCACTTTCTTGGGCCAAAAGCAAGCCAATTGGGTAGATTTTCATGTTTCCTTTGATTTAATCAACCATGTATGAATTCATGTTATTTCATGAGGTTTTATGCTATAATTGTCACATATTATGAAAGAATGAATATCTCATGATTTTGAGCATAGCTTTGATGTGTTTGGTTGATTAATGATAGGTGAAGAAAGCTTGGAGAAAGGTTGATGCAAGAAGGAATGGCTAGGAGGAAGAGAGAACAAAAAGTTTGAGCAAAAGTTTGCCTCAAACTTTAGCTCAAACTTTTGGATTAATTGAAAATGAACCAGGAATCAAAAAGCTGGAGCAAAAGTTAGCCCCTAACTTTTTGGCTAACTTTTGGGCAAAAGCTGGAGCAAAAGTTAGCCCCTAACTTTTTGGCTAACTTTTGGCATGAAAAACACTCCCTGGATGAGCAAAAGTTTGCGCCAACGTTAGCCCCTAACTTTTTGGCTAACGTTGGCACATGAAAAACACTCCCTGGGCTAGCAAAAGTTTGCGCCAAGGTTAGCCCCTAACTTTTTGGCTAACGTTGGCGCCATGAATAAGCAAGGGGAGGCCAACGTTGGAGCAAAAGTTAGACCCCTAACTTTTGCCCCAACGTTGGTATCAGCAAGGAAGGGTGCTGATGTGAAAAGTTGGAGCAAAAGTGAGCCCCTAACTTTTACTCCAACTTTTACTCAAGCTTTCATGATTCCAACCCGTTTCAATTCGGTTCTTCCCCAAACTCCAAGAGCAATCAACCAAGGCCTCTCTCAACCCAATTCCATCAAGAGCAAAGGCCCAATTGAAGGCTTGAAGACCATTTGAAGAACGTGTATAAATAGCATAGGATTTAAGTTTTTCAGAGAGCTTCCCTTTTTAGTTTTTCAGAATAGCTTTCTTTTGAGTTTTGCTTAGAGCTCACTTTTATTTTTCTTAGCATTGTTGTTTAATTGAAGAGAATTTGGGAGGAGAATTGATCTCTCTTCTTCCTTGTTCTTGCCCAGCACTCTTTACTTTTCTTGTCTTGGATTTTGGGTGGAGAATTGAAGAAATTCTGTTTCAATCTCACCTTGGGATCCTGTTTAATTTTCTGCTTAATTGAATTTCAGTTTCGGTTACTTGCTTCTTCATCTACTTTCCTTGTAATTTACAATCCCCTTTGCAATTGTTCTTGTTGGATCTAGGAAGGCATTGAGATCTAGACTTGGTTTTCTAGTCTCTTGGGTCCTGAGATCTAAATTCCAATTTTACATCCTCTGTTTACTGCTTTTCATGCTCATTTACTTTTCTGTTTAGATCCGATTCAATCCAAGTCTTCTTCTATTTCTCTGTTTGTTGCAATTTTACATTTCCTTGTTTAATTTCTGCAACTCCAACTCCCCATTCCCTTTACAATTCAAGCCATTTACATTTCTTGCACTTTAAGATTTTGCAATTTACATTTCTTGCGTTCTAAGTTTCTGCCATTTAATTTCTTGTTCTTTAAGATTCAGCACTTTAATTCCTGTTCTCTTTAATTTCATGCCAATTACCCATTCTCTTTACTTTCTATGCAATTTAAAATCTGCAAATCACAAATCTCTCAACCAAATCTTGATTCGCTTGACTAAATCAACCACTAAACTAAAATTTCTCAATCCTTCAATCCCTGTGGGATCGACCTCACTCCCGTGAGTTATTATTACTTGATGCGACCCGGTGCACTTGCCGGTTAAGTTTGGGTGTTTTGGAAAAATTCGTTTTTCCACGAAAATATCCCATCAGTGCCTTCGCCTTCTTGGATAGGGGTTTGGCTCCTAATGAAGAGTGCGCCTTAGAGTTTGACTTCTGGGGTGCCCTCTTTGCGGCTGGTTTCCTTGAAGCTTTCTCCTTGCCTTTCTTGGTGGCCATCCTGAAAAAGGAAGGGAAAGAGGGAAAGCATTAAACCCAAAGAATTATCTCAAAAAAGAAACATGCAAGTGAAAGGTAGTGCCCAAAAGAAGTAGTGCAACAAGGTGATCATAGAGACATGGGTCACAACACTTGGCATGAGATGCAAGAGGGAGTAAAGCATGCAATATGGCATGAGAAGAATAATCTCAAGCATCCATAACAAAGAACAAGTCATGTTCAATGAGTATCTAATTAGCAAGCATACATTCTAAGCAAGCAAAGTGGACTCAATGCATTTAGAAGAAAGCAAGTGAGTAAGGAGGAAGCACCAAATTGAAAATACATGATTAAAATAAACCAAAATGGCATTCGTGCATTTCCTCGAACACTTGGCGTGCAATTACCAAGCAATGAGCAATTATGAGATACTCAACCAATTTGAATCCCAAAATGAAATATCAATCGTCACATAACATCACTTACTGACAAAGATAATGAGAGATAACAAGAAGATCTATTAAAGCAATTTACAACCCAAATTCAACATCCATGGAAAAGCAAGAAAAAGGAAAGGTAAACAAACAGAAAGTAAGTAGTATAATCATGCAACTAAAAGAGAAAATAAGTGAATCAACAAGAAACATCTAACTAGAAGAAGAGATTATGCAAAGAAAGTAATTGATGAGACATAGAAGAAGTAGAACCTTGAGAAGTGTAAAAGAATCAAGGTGTAATTTTCTCTTTGTGAAAATGAGAAAGAGATAGAAGAGATGTAGTGCCACCGGAAGTGATGGTGGTCGCCGGTGAGTAGCCGGAGACGATGGTGGTGGGTTGTAGAAGAGGAAGAAGAGAAGAGAGGTGATGGAAAAAATAGAAGAAAGAAACAAGAAAGAAGGTGGGAGAAGGATAGAAACAGGGCGCGCCAGCTTTAAAACTGGTTCGTGCAACTGACACGCGCGCGCACAGTGCGCTGGCGCGTCGGTGAGGGTTGAGCGAGGGACGCATACGCGTCAAGGGCGCGTACGCATCAAGGGCGCGTACGCGTGAAGTCAGTTGGGCTTCTGGCATAGAGTTGGCACAAAGTAGGCCTAACTCTCGGGTTATTTGTACCAGAGTTGGCATGCAGCACAGGTGGCGCGGACGCGCACAGTGCCCGGATGCATGCTTGATGGGGTTGGCGACCGGCGCAGATGCGCCAAGTACGCTTGCGCGTCAGTGCGGGCACAGACTAGGCACAAATGTGGCACAACTCTCTGGTTTTTGTACCAGGGAGTTCATATTGCACAACCGACGCGCGCTCGCACAGTGCGCTGGCGCGTCGATGGCCAAGTTGCAAAGGGCGCGCAGGCGGCATGCACACTGGCGCGTGGGTGCCTAACATGAAGTGGGCAAAAAGTGGGCATAAGTCTCGGGTTTTTGGACTAGGAGTATGAAATGCACCACCGGCGCGCGCGTGGATGCCCCCTTTTCCTTTCTCTTCTCTTCTTTTTAACAACATAGAAAGGGTCATTCTAACACATTCTTGGCAGGTGTTTAAGCTAGTAATCAAGAGAGCACTCACAAATTCATGCACTATTCAAAACATCGCATTCTCTTTACTTCAACAATTTATCCATACCAAAATGATGAAATCTATATGAACATCCTAGTTATCTAACAAGATCAATAAAACTAGCATTCCTATAGAATCAACAACATCAAGAAGTCACAAAATATACAAAAATCTAGAGCTAAAAATAAGAAGGTATACACAAGGAAGATCTTACCACGGTGGGGTGCCTCCCACCAAGCACTTTTCTTTAACATCCTTAAGTTGGACGGTGAGTCGCTCAAGCTTCTTCTGCTTTAGGTGCATTCGTTAGTAGGAACACCTCTAGCTCTTTTGGAAGCTTGTAGCCATGGTACTTCTTCACTCTATGTCCATTCACCTTAAAAGTTGCTTCACTTTTAAGATCAAACAGCTCCACCACTCCATAGGGCTTTATCTCTTTCACCTTGAAGGGTCCTTCCCATCTAGAGCGGAGCTTGCCAGGCATGAATCGAAGCCTCGAGTTGTAGAGGAGAACCTCATCACCTTCTTGGAAATCCTTCTTCCGGTTGTGATGGTCATGAAATGCTTTAGTCTTTTCTTTGTAGATCCGGGTATTCTCATATGCTTCGTTCCTCAAACACTCGAGCTCCTCTAGCTGTAATTTCCTGGCCACTCCCGCCTTGGTTAAATCCATGTTGCACTGCTTTACCGCCCAATAGGCTTTATACTAAATTTCCACCGGAAGGTGGCATGCCTTACCATAGACAATCTGGAAGGGACTCATCCCCAACGGAGTCTTGTAGGCCGTCTTATACGCCCATAGTGCATCTCCTAACCGGAGGCTCAAATCCTTCCTTTGTGGATTGACCACTTTCTCCAAGATTCTCTTAATCTCCCGGTTGGACACTTCTGCTTGCCCGTTGGTCTGTGGGTGATAAGCAGTAGAAACCTTATGCAATACCCCATAGCACTTGAGCAGTGCCTCTACTTTCCTGTTACAAAAGTGGGATCCTTGGTCGCTCACGATTGCTCGTGGCAACCCATAACGACATACAATGTTATTTCTAATAAAAGAAATGACGGTGTTGGCGTCATCAAGGCGGGTAGGTATTGCTTCTACCCACTTTGACACGTAGTCAACCGCTAACAGAATATATAGATACCAACTTGAGTTGGGAAACGGTCCCATAAAGCCAATACCCCATACATCAAATATCTCACAGAACAACATAAGTTGTTGAGGCATCTCATCCCTTTGGGACGTGTTTTCCGACTTCTGACACTGATGGCAAGACACACAGAACAGGTTAGCATCCCTGAATAAGGTTGGCCACTAGAATCCACAATCCAACACCTTTTTAGCTGTCCTTTGTGTGCCAAAGTGGCCACCACATTCAGACGAATGGCAAGCTTCAAGAATGGGTTGGATTCAGATTCTGGGACACATCTTCGAATTACTTGGTCCACTCCTCTCTTCCACAAGTGAGGGTCATCCCAAATGTAGTATTTAGAATCACTCCTTAACTTGTCTCTTTGGTGTTTAGAAAAGTTAGGAGGGAAGAGTTTTGCAACCAAGTAGTTCGCCATTGGGGCAAACCAAGGAAAGCTATCCGTCACAGGATGCAAACTATCCAATGGGAATGAATCGTCGATTGGAAATAGGTCAAATTTTAAATTCTCAAAGCGGCTTAAATAATCCGCAACTAAGTTTTGAGACCCACTCCGGTCCCTAATCTCAATGTGAAATTCTTGCAAAAGTAAGATCCAACGTATGAGTCTAGGTTTTGACTCATTCTTTGTCAATAAGTACTTTAAAGCTGCATGATCTGTGTATACCACTATCTTGGACCCTAGCAAATAAGATCTGACTTTATCTAAAGCATGAACAATAGCTAGGAGTTCCTTCTCTGTAGTGGTATAGTTGGATTGTGCTGCATCCAATGTTTTAGAAGTGTAAGCAATGACATAAGGGAGTTTACCATCGCGCTGTGCAAGCGCGGCACCTACAGCATGGTTTGACGCATCGCACATTATCTCGAATGGTAGCGTCTAGTTAGGGCCTCACACAATCGGTGCTGTGGTAAGAACTCTCCTTAGCTCTTCAAATGCACTCACACATGCACTATCAAACTCAAAGTCAACATCTTTTTGGAGGAGGGGCGACAATGGCAAAGCAATCTTGCTGAAATCTTTAATAAAGCGCCTGTAGAATCCTGCACGTCCCAAAAATGAGCGGACCTCCCTCACAGATGAGGGGTGAGGTAAAGTGGTGATAATATCAACCTTGGCCGGGTCTACAAAAATGCCTTCACTAGATACTACATGTCCTAACACTATATCTTGTCTTACCATAAAGTGACATTTTTCAAAATTCAAGACAAGGTTAGTGTCAACACATTGAGCTAAGACCTTGGCCAAGTTTTCTAACCAATAATCAAATGAAGTTCCATAAACACTGAAGTCATCCATAAAGACTTCCAGAAAATTCTCCATCAAATCGGAAAAGACACTCGTCATACACCACTGAAAAGTAGCAGGTGCATTACATAGTCCAAATGGCATCCTTTTGTAGGCAAAGGTGCCAAAAGGACAAGTGAATGTTGTCTTTTCCTGATCCTCAGGAGCAATGTGAATCTGGAAGTAACCAGTGAATCCATCAAGAAAGCAATAATGGGATTTACCCACCAAACGGTCCAACATCTAATCGATAAAGGGCAAAGGGTAGTGGTCCTTCCTTGTGGTGGCATTCAATCTTCCATAATCGATGCACACTCGCCATACATTTTGCACTCTCTTGGTGACCACTCCACCATCATCCTTTTTAACCGCAGTGATGCCTGATTTCTTGGGAACAACCTGGACCGGGCTCACCCACTCACTGTCAGAAATTGGGTATATGATACCCGCATCAAGTAGCCTAGTGACCTCCTTCTTTACCACATCAAGGATGGTTGGGTTGAGCCTCCTTTGTGGTTGCCTAACTGGCCTAGCTCCCTCTTGGAGAAATATACGATGCATGCACTTGCGAGGATCAATCCCACAATATCGGCAAGGCTCTAACCAATTACCTTCTTGTACTTTCTTAAAACATCTAGGAGCTTCCCTTCTTCTTCACTAGAAAGCTCACTAGCAATAATGACCGGAAACTTTTGGTTGTCCTCTAAGAAAGCATACTTCAAATGAGATGGAAGAGGCTTCAGTTCACTATTTGCCTCAAGCTGAGGTTCCTTTTCATCAAGCTCATGGGGTTCATTCTCAACAATTGTCTCTTGTTCATCCTCTTGGTCATCCGTCTCTTCAACAATAGGGTAGAATAACTTGTTGTAGTCTTCTTTTCGCACTTCCGCTACCACTTCATTGATTACATCACATCGAAGAACGGAATGCTCTTCAGGAGGGTACTTCATGGCTTCTTCCGAATTGAACTTGATAGTCTTGTCTCCAACCTCAAAGGAATATGTACCAGTGAAGGCATCTAACTTGAATTTAGAGGTCTTAAGGAAAGATCTACCAAGTAGAATGGAGGATGAGCTTCTATTTTCTGCTGGAGGCATTTCAAGGATGTAAAAGTCAACCGGAAAGACCAAGTCCTTGATCGCCACAAGTACATCTTCTGCTATTCCCATCACAGTGATCACACTTTTATCGGCTAAGGCAAACTTCGCCGCCGACTTCTTTAATGGAGCTAAATTCAACCGCACAAAGATAGAAAGCGGCTTGATACTTACGCAAGCTCCTAGGTCACACATACAGTCATGAAAAGTGCACCTAACAATACAACAAGACACCAAACAAGGTCCAGGCTCACCACATTTTTTTGGAATAGGCTCCATCAAGGAAGAAATTGAACTACCCAAGAATAATGTCTCCAACTCTCCCATCCTATCCTTGTGTGTACACAGTCTTTCAAAAATTTTGCATACTTTGGAATTGTTGGATAGCATCAAGAAGTGGTATGGTTACCTCAACCTTCTTGAATACTTGAAGCATATTCAAATCGAATTCCGGAGTCTTCTTTGCTTTCTTCACCATGGAAGGGAATGGGATAGGAATGGACTCATCCACTATAGCTTTCCTCTTGGGTTCCTTAAGGCTTACTCCTTCTTCCTCATGCCTTTTGTCTACCTCCTCTTCTTCGTGCGGAGCTTCAACAACCACTTCTTCCTCATGAATGTCTTCCATGACCTTAGGAGGTATCTCCTCCAATATAGTCCCCGACTGTAGAGTGATGGCGTTGAGACTGTCCTTGGGGTTTGGTTGGGGTTGGGATGGAAGGTTAGAAGAGCTTGAGGGTTGGTTGGTGGTGTTGTTGGGAGAGGGCATGGTCATCTTTGAAAGCATGTTAGTGAGATTGGCCAATTGAGCGCCCAAGGCATCAAATTGAGCCTTGTTGCTCTCGTCCCATTTCTCCATAGCGGCTCTAAACTCATCAACTTGATTGGTGGAAGATGAAGAGGTTTGGTTGGATTGTTGTCTATGGTGTGGTGCTTGATATTTGGTGTAGTTGTTTTGGTTTTGGTTGGGCTGATTTTGGTTGGCTTGGTAGTTGGTGTTGTTATGGTGGTATTGGGATGAAGATTGGTTGTTATTGTAATGAGAAGAAGAGTTGTTCCATCTTTGATTTTGATTGCTCCCTTGTGCATTATCCCTCCACCCTTGATGTTGATTACTACCATGAGGGTAGTTATTTTGGCCATGAGAAGGATAGGCGGACGGTTGTTGTAATTCACATTGGCAACGACAAGGGAATTGATAAACCACTATTTTATGGTTTATCTTGTGCTTAATTGAGTGGATTTTATCCATCTTTCATACACTTGTTCATACAAAATGCATGGTTTTACAATTTCCTTCCTAATTTTGTACTATGATTGAAAACATGCCTCTTTGGCCTTATATTTGCTAATATTAACCCTCTCTTATTATCATTCGATGCCTTGATATATGCGTTAAGTGATTTCAGGATTTACAGGGCAAGAATGGCTTGGAGGATGGAAAGGAAGCATGCAAAAGTGGAAGGAATACAAGAAGTTGAAGGAACTGCAAAGCTGTCAGCATGACCCTCTCGCACTAAAACGGTCATAACTTGAGTTACAGAGATTCAAACGACGCAGTTTCAGTTGCATTGGAAAGCTAACGTCTGGGGCTTCGATTTGATATATAATATGCCATAGTTGCCCTGACGCTAGGTGACGCAAACGCGTGCTCCACACGGACGCATTGCAGTGACGAAAATCAGCGTGGCAGATTTCTTCTCCAGCGATTTCTTGGCTGTTTTCGACCCAGTTTGCGGCCGAGAAAACACAGATTAGAGGCTATAAAGTGGGAAAATCCATTCATTCATGATCATGCTTTCATAATTCATAATCTTAGGTTTAGATGTAGTTTTAGAGAGAGAGGTTCTCTCCCCTCTCTTAGGATTAGTATTTAGGATTTCTCTTAATTTTAGGATTGCTTCTCAATCCCAGGTTCAATGTTCTTCTACTTTTATTTATTCTATTATTTTATTTTAGTTTGTTAATGTTGGCTTATGAACCATTCATGTTAGGATTTTCTTTATTTAATATAAAACTAAGGTATTTTAGATTTATGATTTTTATTTAGCTTTTTATATTCTTGGCTTTAATTGATTAATTGGAGACTCTTGAGTTATCAAACTCATCGTGATTGATAATTGTTATTTTTGCTAATTGAATTGAATTCCAATAACTCTAGTCCTTTCTTAGGAATTGGCTAGGACCTGAGGATCAAACTAATTAGTCCACTTGACTTTCCTTTGCTTTAGTAAAGGTTAACTAAGTGGGATTAACACTCAATTCTCATCACCATCGATAAGGATAACTAGGATAGGACTTCTAAATTTTCATACCTTGCCAAGAGTTTTAGTAGTTATTAATTTATTAATTCTTGCAATTTATTTTGCTTGCTCAAACCTTTTCAAAAACCCAAAAATACTATTTTTTCATAACCAATAATAAATCATACTTCCCTGCAATTCCTTGAGAAGACGACCCGAGGTTTGAATACTTCGATTTATAAATTTTATTGGGTTTGTTACTTGTGACAACTAAAACTTTTGTAAGAAAGGAATTCTTGTCGATCTAGAAGCTATACTTACAACGCGAATTTAATTGTGAAAATTCTAGATCGCGCGAGAGTTTCGCTCTTTCAGGCATGCTCCTCTTGAATTTGATGACATTGATCGGTGTAATGTGTGGTGCTAGAGCACAAACTAGAAATCCTAGGAGGGCCTTCAAGTTGAGCAACTGGGGATGGGGCTTGGATGGCTTGGATGGAGTTGTATTCCTTTTGATCTTTTTGTATTTGCGTGAGGATAGTGGTCATATCCCCAAGTGCTTTGGTTAGGCTTGCTTCGGAAGGGGATGGTTCTACCACACTGGTGCACGAAATTGTGATGTCCAGGCTCAAACAATTCCTGGCAATGTGAGCAACTTGGTACGCGCAATCGTGATTACACTTTGATTATGTAAAATTCATGGCTCTTTCTTTCCCTGGCAATGGCGCCAAGAACATGGTGCCAATACCATGGTTCACAACTTCGATACAACTAACCAGCAAGTGCACTGGGTCGTCCAAGTAATACCTTACGTGAGTAAGGGTCGAATCCTACGGAGATTGTTGGTATGAAGCAAGCTATGGTCACCTTGCAAATCTCAGTTAGGCAGATATAAATTGATAATGGTGTTTTCGAATAATAAATAATAGAATGGGGATAGAGGTACTTATGTAAATCATTGGTAGGAATTTCAGATAAGCGAATGGAGATGCTTTTCGTTCCTCTGAACCTCTGCTTTCCTACTATCTTCATCCAGTCAGTCTTACTCCTTTCCATGGCTGGCTTTATGTGATACATCACCACTGTCAATGGCTACTTTCGGTCATCTCTCGGGAAAATGATCCAATGCCCTGTCACGGCACGGCTAATCGTCTGGAGCCATCACCCTTGTCAATGGCTTCATCTTATCCTCTCAGTGAATAATATGATCACGCACCCTGTCACGGCACGGCTATTCATCTGTCGGTTCTCGATCATGCTGGAATAGAATTTACTATCCTTTTGCGTCTGTCACTAACGCCCTGCAATTACGAGTTAGGAGCTCGTCACAGTCATTCAATCATTGAATCCTACTCGGAATACCACAGACAAGGTTTAGACCTTCCGGATTCTCTTGAATGCCGCCATCATTCTAGCTTACGCCACGAAGATTCTGGTTGGGAGATCTAAGAGATATTCATTCTAGCTTATTTCATGTAGAACGGAGGTGTTTGTCAGGCACGTGTTCATAGGGGAGAATGGTGATGAGCGTCACACATAATCATCACCTTCATCACGTTCTTGGGTGCGAATGGATATCTTAGAAGTGAAATAAGAAGAATTAAATAGAAATCAGTAGTACTTTGCATTAATCTTTGAGGAACAGCAGAGCTCCACACCTTAATCTATGGAGTGTAGAAACTCTACTGTTAAAAATACATAAGTGAAGGTCCAGGCATGGCCATGTGGCCAGCCCCCATGGTCTAAGAACAATGCGTTCCCAGATGATCCTAAGATCCTAAGCTGATCAAAAGATACCTAATATAATAGTAAGAGGTCCTATTTATAATAAACTAGCTACTAGAGTTTACATGAGTAAGTAATTGATGCATAAATCCACTTTCGAGGCCCACTTGGTGTGTGTTTGGGCTGACGTGTAGAGGTCCTCCTTGGAGTTGAACGCCAGTTTTTGTGCCAGTTTGGGCGTTCAATTCTGGTTTTGGCTCCTTTTCTGGCGCTGGACGCCATATTTGGGCAGAGATCTGGCGTTGAACGCCAGTTTATATCATCTATTCTTGGCCAACGTATGGACTATTATATATTGCTGAAAAGCCCTGGATGTCTACTTTCCAACGCAATTGGAAGCATGCCAATTCGAGTTCTGTAGCTCCAGAAAATCCATTTTGAGTGCAGGGAGGTCAGAATCCAACAGCATCAGCAGTCCTTTTTCAACCTCTGAATCTTATTTCTGCTCAAGTCCCTCAATTTCAGCCAGAAAATACCTGAAATCACAGAAAAACACACAAACTCATAGTAAAGTCCAGAAATGTGAATTTAACATAAAAACTAATGAAAACATCCCTAAAAGTAACTAGATCCTACTAAAAACATACTAAAAACAATGCCAAAAAGCGTATAAATTATCCGCTCATCACAACACCAAACTTAAATTGTTGTTTGTCCCCAAGAAACTGAAAATCAAATAGGATAAAAAGAAGAGAATATACTATAAATTCCAAACTATCAATGAAACATAGCTCCAATCAAATGAGCGGGACTTATAGCTTTTTTGCCTCTTGAATAGTTTTGGCATCTCACTCTATCCATTGAGGTTCAGAATGATTGGCATCTATAGGAACTTCAGATTTCGAATAGTGTTATTGACTCTCCTAGTTCAGTATGATGATTCTTGAACACAGCTTCTTTATGAGTCTTGGCCGTGGCCCTAAGCACTTTGTTTTCCAGTATTACCACCGGATACATAAATGCCACAGACACATAATTGGGTGAACATTTTCAGATTGTGACTCAGCTTTGCTAAAGTCCCCAATTAGAGGTGTCCAGGGTTCTTAAGCACACTCTTCTTTTGCTTTGGACCTTGACTTTAACCGCTCAGTCTCAAGTTTTCACTTGACACCTACACGCCACAAGCACATGGTTAGGGACAGCTTGGTTTAGCCGCTTAGACCAGGATTTTATTCCTTTAGGCCCTCCTATCCACTGATGCTCAAAGAATTGGGATCCTTTTTATTTGCCCTTGCCTTTTGGTTTTAAGGGTTATTGGCTTTTTGCTCTTGCCTCTTGGTTTTAAGAGCTTTTGGCTTCTCTGCTTGCTTTTTCTTTTTCTTTCTATTTTTTTTTCGCCTTTTTTTTCTTCAAGCTTTGTTCTTTGCTGCTTTTTCTTGCTTCAAGAATCATTTTTATGATTTTTCAGATTATCAAATAACATGTCTCCTAGTCATCATTCTTTCAAGAGCCAACATATTTAACATTCTTAAACAACAACTTTAAAAGACATATGCACTGTTCAAGCATACATTCAGAAAACAAGAAGCGTTGTCACCACATCAATATAATTAAGCTAAGTTCAAGGATAAATTTGAAACTCATGTCCTTCTTGTTCTTTTGAATTAAAACATTTTTCATTTAAGAGAGGTGATGGATTCATAGGACATTTATAACTTTAAGACATAGTTACTAACTACTAATGATCATGTAATGAAGACACAAACATAGATAAGCACATAACATAGAAAACGAAAAACAGAGAAAGCAAGAATAAGGAATGAATCCACCTTAGTGATGGTGGCGTTTCCTTCTTGAGGCACCAATGATGTCCTTGAGCTCTTCTATGTCTCTTCCTTGTCTTTGTTGCTCCTCCCTCATTGCTTTTTGATCTTCTCTAATTTCATGAAGCATGATGGAGTGCTCTTGATGTTCCACCCTTAATTGTCCCATATTGGAACTCAATTCTCCTAGGGAGGTATTGATTTGCTCCCAATAGTTTTGTGGAGGAAAGTGCATTTGAGGCATCTCCGAGATCTCATGGTGATGAGCTTCATACGCCTCTTGAGCTCCATGAATGGGCTCTCTTGCTTGCTCCATCTTTTTCTTAGTGATGGGCTTGTCCTCTTTGATGAGGATATCTCCCTCTATGTCAATCCCAGCTGAATTGCATAGGTGGCAAATGAGGTGAGGAAAGGCTAACCTTGCCATAGTGGAGGACTTGTCAGCCACCTTGTAGAGTTCTTGAGGTGTAATCTCATGAACTTCCACCTCTTCTCCAATCATGATGCTATGGATCATGATGGCCCGGTCTATAATAACTTCAGACCGGGTGCTAGTGGGAATGATTGAGCATTGAATGAACTCCAACCATCCTCTAGCTACAGGCTTGAGGTCCAATCTTCTTAGTTGAACCGGCTTGCCTTTGGAGTCAATCTTCCATTGAGCTCCTTCCACGCATATGTCCATAAGAACTTGGTCCAACCTTTGATTAAAGTTGACCCTTCTAGTGTAGGGGCGTTCATCTCCTTGCATCATGGGCAAGTTGAACGCCAACCTCACATTCTCCGGACTAAAATCTAAGTATTTCCCCCGAACCATTGTAACATAGTTCTTTGGATCCGGGTTCTTACTTTGATCATGGTTCTTGGTGATCCATGCATTAGCATAGAACTCTTGAACCATTAGGATGCCGACTTGTTGGATGGGATTTGTTAGAACTTCCCAACCTCTTCTTTGAATTTCATGTCGGATCTCCGGATACTCATTTCTTTTGAGTTTGAAAGGGACCTCAGGGATCACCTTCTTCTTGGCTACAACATCATAGAAGTGGTCTTGATGGGCTTTGGAGATGAACCTTTCCATCTCCCATGACTCGGATGTGGAAGATCTTGTCTTCCCTTTCCCCTTTCTAGAGGATTCTCCGGTCTTAGATGCCATCAATGGTAATGGAAAAACAAAAAAGCTATGCTTTTACCACACCAAACTTAGAATATTGCTTGCCCTCGAGCAATAAACAAAAGAATAGAAGAAGAAGAAGAAGAAATATGGAGAGGGAGAGGGAGATGTGGTTCGGCCAAGAAGGGTGTAGAGGGGTGTGTTGTGTGAATTTGATCAAGAATGGAGGGCTTTATATAGGGAAGGGAGGGGGGAAAGGTTTTGGCCATATGGGTGGGTTTGGGTGGGAAATTGGTTTTGAATTTTGAAGGTAGGTGGAGTTTATGAGGTAGGTTTATGGGGAAGAGTGGATGGATGTGAGTGGTGAAGAGGTGATGGGGAAGAGAGTTTGAGGTGATTGGTGAAGGGTTTTTTGGGAAGAGTGTTTATGGGGTTGTGTGAAAGAGAGTGGTGAGAAGAAGTGAGTGGAGGTAGGTGGGGATACTGTGGGTCCACAGATCCTGAGGTGTTCAAGGATTTACATCCCTGCACCCATTAGGCATGTAAAAATGCCTTTGCATCCAACTCTGGGCGTTCAGCGCCAGGTTGGTGGCCATTTTGGGCGTTCAGCGCCCATTTGTGTGCCATTTCTGGCGTTGAACGCCAGAACCATGCCTGTTCTGGCGTTCAGCGCCCAGAAGCTGCCCATTTTGGGCGTTCAGCGCCAGAACCATGCTCTGTTCTGGCGCTGAATGCCAGACAGATGCTCCTCCAGGGTGTGATTTTTCTTCTGCTGTTTTTGATTCTGTTTTCAATTTTTATATTTATTTTGTGACTCCACATGATCATGAACCTAAAAAGACATATAACTAAGAAAAATATAGTTAGATAAATAAAAATTGGGTTGCCTCCCAACAAGCGCTTCTTTAATGTCAATAGCTTGATAGTGGGCTCTCATGGAGCCTCACAGATGTGCAGAGCTTTGTTGAGACTCTCCAACACCAAACTTAGAGTTTGGATATGGGACTTCAACACCAAACTTAGAGTTTGGTTGTGGCCTCCCAACACCAAACTTAGAGTTTGACTGTGGGGGCTCTGGTTGACTCTGCTTTCAGAGAAGCTTTTCATGCTTTCTCTCCATGGTTGCAGAGAGAGATCCTTGAGTTTTAAACACAAGGGAGTCCTCATTCCATTGAAGGACTAGTTCACCTCTGTCAGCATCAATCACAGCTCTTGCTGTGGCTAGGAAAGGTCTTCCTAGGATGATGGATTCATCCTCTTCCTTTCCAGTATCCAGGACTATGAAATCAGCAGGGATGTAAAGGCCTTCAACCTTTACTAACACGTCCTCTACTTGTCCATAAGCTTGTTTTCTTGAACTGTCTGCCATCTCTAATGAGATTTTAGCAGCTTGCACCCCATAGATTCCCAGTTTCTCTATTACAGAGAGGGGCATGAGGTTTATTCCTGAACCAAGGTCACATAGAGCCTTAAAGATCATGGTGCCTATGGTACAGGGTATTATGAACTTTCCAGGATCCTGTCTCTTCTAAGGCAATGTCAGTTGATCCAGATCACTTAGTTCATTGATGAACAAGGGAGGTTCAACTTCCCAAGTATCAATGCCAAATAATTTGGCATTCAGCTTCATGATTGCACCAAGAAACTTGGCAGTTTGCTCTTCAGTAACATCCTCATTCTCTTCAGAAGAGGAATACTCATCAGAGCTCATGAAGGGCATAAGGAGGTTCAATGGAATCTCTATGGTCTCTAGATGAGCCTCAGAGTCCTTTGGTTCCTCAGAGGGAAGCTCCTTATTGATCACTGGACGTCCCAGGAGGTCTTCCTCCTTGGGATTCACGTCCTCCACTCCCCTAGTAGGTTCGGCCATGGTGCTTATGTCAATGGCCTTGCACTCTCCTTTTGGGTTCTCTTCTGTATTGCTTGGGAGAGTACTGGGAGGGATTTCAGTGATCCTCTTACTCAGCTGGCCCACTTGTGCTTCCAAATTTCTAATGGAAGACCTTGTTTCATTCATGAAACTTACAGTGGCCTTGGATAGATCAGAGACTAAGTTTGCTAAATTAGAAGTATTTTGTTCAGAGTTCTCTGTCTGTTGCTGAGTGGATGATGGAAAAGGTTTATTATTGTTAAACTTGTTTCTTCCACATTAAAGCCTTGTTGAGGCTTTTGATCCTTCCATGAGAAATTTGGATGATTTCTCCATGATGAGTTATAGGTGTTTCCATAAGGTTCACCTAAGTAATTCACCTCTGCTATTGCAGGGTTCTCAGGATCATAAGCTTCTTCTTCATAAGAAGCCTCTTGAGTACTGTTGGATGCAGCTTGCATTCCATTCAGACTCTGAGAAATCATATTGACTTGCTGAGTCAATATTTTATTCTGAGCCAATATGGCATTCATAGTATCAACTTCAAGAACTCCCTTCTTCATAGGCGTCCCATTACTCATAGGATTCCTTTCAGAAGTGTACATGAACTGGTTATTAGCAACCATGTCAATGAGTTCTTGAGCTTCTGCAGGCGTTTTCTTTAGGTGAATGGATCCACCTGCAGAAGTGTCCAATGACATCTTGGATAACTCAGACAGACCATCATAGAATATATCTAGGATGGTCCATTCTAAAAGCATGTCAGAAGGACACTTTTTGGTCAACTGTTTGTATCTTTCCCAAGCTTCATAGAGGGATTCACCTTCTTTCTGTCTGAAGGTTTGAACATCAGCTCTAAGCTTGCTCAGCTTTTGAGGAGGAAAGTACTTGGCTAAGAAAGCCGTGACCAGCTTATCCCAAGAGTTCAGGCTGTCTTTGGGTTGAGAATCCAACCATAATCTAGCTCTGTCTCTTACAGCAAAAGGGAAAAGCATGAGCCTGTAGACTTCAGGATCTACTCCATTAGTCTTAACAGTATCACATATCTGCAAGAATTCAGTTAAGAACTGAAAAGGATCTTCAGATGGAAGTCCAAGAAACTTGCAGTTCTGCTGCATCAGAGAAACTAATTGAGGTTTCAGCTCAAAGTTGTTTGCTCCAATGGCAGGAATGGAGATGCTTCTTCCATGTAAATTGGAATTAGGTGCAGTAAAGTCACCAAGCATCTTCCTTACATTATTATTATTTTCGGCTGCCATATCTTTTTCCTGTTCGAAAATTTTTTTGAAAGGTTATCTCTGGATTGTTGTAATTTAGCTTCTCTTAATTTTCTCTTTAGAGTCCTTTCAGGTTCTGGATCTGCTTCAACAAGAATGTTCTTGTCCTTTTGCTCCTGCTCATATGACAAAGAAGAGGGCACAGAAATAATAATAATAATAATATGGATCCTTTATACCACAGTATAGGGATCCCTGTGTGAGTAGAAGAAGAGGGGGAGACAAAGAATGTAATATAATGGAAGAAACACAACTGTGAGAAGGGTAGAGATGTGAGATGAGATGTTAGTAGATGAATAAATAAATAGAATAAGATGAGAGAGAAGGAATTTTCGAAAATAATTTTTGAAAAAGAGTTAGTGATTTTTGAAAATAGTTTTTGAAAAATGTTAGTAATTTTCGAAAATTAAGATTTAAAAATTAAAATAATTAATAAATTAAAAAGAAATTTTGAAAAAGGGGAAAGATATTTTCAAAAATGAGAGAGAGAGAGTTAGTTAGTTAGTTTTGAAAAAGTTAAGAAACAAACAAAAAGTTAGTTAGTTAGTTGAAACAAATTTGAAAATCAATTTTGAAAAGATAAGAAGTTAGGAAGTTAGAGAAGATATTTTGAAATCAAATTTTTGAAAGAGATAAGAAGATATTTTTGAAAAGATATGATTGAAATTGTTTTTGAAAAAGATTTGATTTTTAAAATCACAATTAATGACTTGATTCACAAGAAATCACAAGATATGATTCTAGAACTCAAAGTTTGAATCTTTCTTAACAAGTAACAAACTTGAAATTTTTTAATCAAAACATTAATTGTTATTGTTATTTTCGAAAATTTGATATAAAAATAAGAAAAAGATTTTTGAAAAATATTTTTGAAATTTTCGAAAATAACTAAGAATTTTGAAAAAGATTTGATTTTTGAAAAAGATTTTGAAAGAGATAAGATTTTCAAATTGAAAATTTGATTTGACTCATAAGAGATAATAAAAGAGAATGCATGCATGAATGATATGAGTGTCAAGATGAACACCAAGAACACTTTGAATGTCAAGATGAACATCAAGAACATATTTTTGAAAAATTTTTTATGCAAAGAAAACATGTAAGACACCAAACTTAGAAATCTTTCATGTTTAGACTCTAAGAAACGAAAAATGCACATGTAAAACAATAAAAGACACAAAACAAAAAATCAACAATATCAAACAAGAAGACTTACCAAGAACAACTTGAAGATCATGAAGAACACTATGAATGCATGAAATTTTTGAAAAATGCAAGATGCATATGCAATTGACACCAAACTTATGATATGACTCAAGACTCAAACAAGAAACAAAAAATATTTTTGATTTTTATGATTTTCTAATTTTTTTGGATTTTTTCGAAAATTAATTGAAAAAGAAAAAATAAGGATTCCAAAATTTTTAACATGAATTCTAGGAATCTTGCATTCTTAGTCTAAAGCTTCAGTCCAGGAATTAGACATGGCTCATGAGCCAGCCAAGCTTTCAATGAAAGCTCCGGTCCAAAACACTAGACATGGCCAATGGCCAGCCAAGCTTCAGCATGTAATTCAGACATGACACGCCTGACATACCCTACAGTCGTATAAGAGCTGATGGTTGGAAGCCTCAGTCCAAAAGAATTTAGACATGGCTTTATAGCCAGCCAGGCTTCACATGCTTCATGAAACACTAGAATTCATTCTTTAAAAATTTTGAATAAATTTTTGAAAACATTTTTATTTTTTTTCGAAAACAGATGAGAAAATTTTGAAAAAAAAATTTTTTTTGAAAAGAAAACAAAAAGAAAATTACCTAATCTGAGCAACAAGATGAACCGTCAGTTGTCCAAACTCGAACAATCCCCGGCAACGGCACCAAAAACTTGGTGCACGAAATTGTGATGTCCAGGCTCAAACAATCCCTGGCAATGTGAGCAACTTGGTACGCGCAATCGTGATTACACTTTGATTATGTAAAATTCATGGCTCTTTCTTTCCCTGGCAATGGCGCCAAGAACATGGTGCCAATACCATGGTTCACAACTTCGATACAACTAACCAGCAAGTGCACTGGGTCATCCAAATAATACCTTACGTGAGTAAGGATCGAATCCCACGGAGATTGTTGGTATGAAGCAAGCTATGGTCACCTTGCAAATCTCAGTTAGGCAGATATAAATTGATAATGGTGTTTTCGAATAATAAATAATAGAATGGGGATAGAGGTACTTATGTAAATCATTGGTAGGAATTTCAGATAAGCGAATGGAGATGCTTTTCGTTCCTCTGAACCTCTGCTTTCCTACTATCTTCATCCAGTCAGTCTTACTCCTTTCCATGGCTGGCTTTATGTGATACATCACCACTGTCAATGGCTACTTTCGGTCATCTCTCGGGAAAATGATCCAATGCCCTGTCACGGCACGGCTAATCGTCTGGAGGCATCACCCTTGTCAATGGCTTCATCTTATCCTCTCAGTGAATAATATGCTCACGCACCCTGTCACAGCACGGCTATTCATCTGTCGGTTCTCGATCAGGCTGGAATAGGATTTACTATCCTTTTGCGTCTGTCACTAACGCCCTGCAATCGCGAGTTAGGAGCTCGTCACAGTCATTCAATCATTGAATCCTACTCGGAATACCACAGACAAGGTTTAGACCTTCCGGATTCTCTTGAATGCCGCCATCATTCTAGCTTACGCCACGAAGATTCTGGTTGGGAGATCTAAGAGATATTCATTCTAGCTTATTTCATGTAGAACGGAGGTGTTTGTCAGGCACGTGTTCATAGGGGAGAATGGTGATGAGCGTCACACATAATCATCACCTTCATCACGTTATTGGGTGCGAATGCATATCTTAGAAGTGAAATAAGAAGAATTGAATAGAAATCAGTAGTACTTTGCATTAATCTTTGAGGAACAGCAGAGCTCCACACCTTAATCTATGGAGTGTAAAAACTCTACTGTTAAAAATACATAAGTGAAGGTC
Organism: Arachis hypogaea; assembly: GCF_003086295.3. Classification (NCBI taxonomy): domain Eukaryota; kingdom Viridiplantae; phylum Streptophyta; class Magnoliopsida; order Fabales; family Fabaceae; genus Arachis; species Arachis hypogaea. The sequence continues at coordinate 53,242,754 of NC_092046.1, forward strand.
CAGGCATGGCCGTGTGGCCAGCCCCCATGGTCTAAGAACAATGCATTCCCAGATGATCCTAAGATCCTAAGCGGATCAAAAGATACCTAATATAATAGTAAGAGGTCCTATTTATAATAAACTAGCTACTAGGGTTTACATGAGTAAGTAATTGATGCATAAATCCACTTCCGGGGCCCACTTGGTGTGTGTTTGGGCTGAGCTTGAGTGTTGCACGTGTAGAGGTCCTCCTTGGAGTTGAACGCCAGTTTTTGTGCCAGTTTGGGCGTTCAACTCTGGTTTTGGCTCCTTTTCTGGCGCTGGACGCCATATTTGGGCAGAGATCTGGCGTTGAACGCCAGTTTATATCGTCTATTCTTGGCCAACGTATAGACTATTATATATTGCTGGAAAGCCCTGGATGTCTACTTTCCAACGCAATTGGAAGCGTGCCAATTCGAGTTCTGTAGCTCCAGAAAATCCATTTTGAGTGCAGGGAGGTCAGAATCCAACAGCATCAGCAGTCCTTTTTCAACCTCTGAATCTTATTTCTGCTCAAGTCCCTCAATTTCAGCCAGAAAATACCTGAAATCACAGAAAAACACACAAACTCATAGTAAAGTCCAGAAATGTGAATTTAACATAAAAACTAATGAAAACATCCCTAAAAGTAACTAGATCCTACTAAAAACATACTAAAAACAATGCCAAAAAGCGTATAAATTATCCGCTCATCACACACCCTTGAGAGGATTACTTCTCACCCTTACATGTTGTGTAGCCTCGGCAACATCATTTATCAATTTCCAAGCTTCTCCCTCCGTCTTGTTTTTTGAAAGGGAACCACCACTCGAAGCGGTGAGCAATCTTCTATCTTCCACACAAAGACCTCCGGTGAAGTAACTAATGAGCAAGTGAGTGTTCAATCTATGGTGTGGACAAGATTCTAATAGCCTCTTGAACCGAGTCCAATATTCATATAAACTCTCTTGATCCCTTTGCATTATACCCAAGATCTCCTTCCGGACATAATCGGTCTTCTCCGGTGGAAAGAATTTATCTAGAAACTCTCTTCTCAAGAAATCTCAATTGGTCATAATCTCATCTGGTAGCGAATAAAACCATGTCTTTGCTTGTTGATGTGGGCAGAAATTGGTGAATTAAGAATGATTATAAAATATGCGTTGCAAGTACAGTTCTCAACCAACCAGAAATCCGCTTATCAATTTAGAAGGGTGTCACAGAAATTAATATTAAAATACTGGGAGTATGAATCCTAGGTCGTCTCCCAACGAGTTGCAGAAAATTATGCTATTTTATTAATCAGATGTTTTCAAAAAGGTTTGAGTTGAATGGCAGAAAATTAAATTAGAGAATTTATATAAATTTAAATAAAAGCCTTGACTGGGAGTTGATTAGCTGGAAGCCCCATTCTTGTTTGAGTACTCTCAAGATTAATTAACAATTGAGGGTTATTATGTTTAGTTGTCCCTTACTAAGTAAGGGAAAGTCAAACAAGCTGGAATGCTGTTTCTATCCACAAGTTCCAATCCGCTCTTGGGAGGGTTGGTGTTAGTGACTAGAGAGCAATCCAACAATAAACCCAATTACAATCTTTCTCTTGAGCATTCCAACTCAAGAGTTCCTTTCAATCAACTCCCCATCAAGTTAGGGAACTACTCGCTCATTGTAAATGTAAAATTCATAACATAAGAAAGGGAATTAAAGAAAGACATGATAAATATTGATCAAAAGATTAATTAAAAATAAAAGTAATTCTTGTATTAATAAATGCTAAAATAATCCAATAGTAAAATTAAGTAAATTAAGGAACATTGAAGAGTAAGAGACAAGTAAAGAGAACGAACTAGAATGTCGAAGTCTTGATGAGGCAATAACTCTTCTCAATATCCCAATGCAAAAACAATGAAAATAACAAATCCTAAAAACTATGAATGTGTAGAGAGAAAACCTCGAGGAGAGGAAAACTAGATCTAAAAACTTAAAACTATGCGAAATGAATGTTGTTGTTGGTTTCTGCATGTTCTCTGGCTCTAGTCTGCTTTTCTGGGCCAAAAACTAGGTCAAAATAGGGCCCGAAATCGCCCCTAGCGATTCTGCAGATTATGCAGATCGCGCATGTCACGCGGACGCGTCATTCAGGCGGACGCGTCATTCGGCATTTCGCTTCTCCACGCGGACGCGTCGTCCACGCCTCCGCGTCGCTTGTGCTATTCCATGCCGCGCGGTCGCGTCATCCATGTGGCCGCGTCACTGCGATTTCCTCTCTTTCGCGCGGTCGCGTCATCCATTCGGCCGCATCACTTCTCGCTGGTCATCTCCTCAATTCCTTGTGTTCCTTCCATTTTTGCAAGCTTCCTCTCCAATCTCTAACTCATTCATGCCCTATAAAGCCTGAAACACTTAACACACAGATCACGACATCGAATGGAATAAAGGAGAAATAAAATACATAATTAAAAGTCTCTAGGAAGCAAGTTTTTAATCATGCAATAACTTTAGGAAGAAATTATAAATTCATGCTTATTTAATGAATAAGTGGGTAAAGATCATGATAAAACCACATAATTAAACACAATATAAACCATAAAATAGTGCTTTATCAACCTCCCCACACTTAAACATTAGCATGTCCTCATGCTTAGTTGAAGGAGATAAAATGAATGAGTAAGAACATGTAAAACCCATGCAATGCAATGTAGCCTATATATGTGAATGCAACTATATGATTCTTGTCCACTTGATCTAAAGTAAATAAGCTCTTCAAAATAATTACAAATCAAATTCCACTAACTCAATTCTTATAAAGCAAGAGCAGATAAAAATGCAAGAAGATAGCTCATGAAAGTAGGGAACATAGAAATTCAAGCATGGAACCCTCACTGATGATGTATGTACACTCTAGTCTCTCTAGTGTATAGGGTCATCACTCTATCCTTCTCTAATCATGCTCTCTAATTTTGTTCTTCTCCTAACCAATCAAAAACATTTAATATACCAATGCAAACATCATGAGGTATTTTCAAGGTTGTAATGGGGCCAAGGCAAGGGTAAGGATATATATATGGCTAAGTAAGCTTATAAATTGAATCTTTAATTAACCCAAGCTTTAACATAATGGTGCACAAAATTGTGATCTCAGGCAACGGCGCCAAAAACTCTGTACGCACATCTTAATAAATCGTTTTTCATTCACAACTTCGATACAACTAACCAACAAGTGCACTGGGTCGTCCAAGTAATAAACCTTACGTGAGTAAGGGTCGATCCCACTGAGATTGTTGGTATGAAGCAAGCTATGGTCATCTTGTAGATCTCAGTCAGGCGGATATCAAATGGTCATGGAGCTTTCAAAAATTATAATAAATAGACAGAAAATAAAGATAGAAATACTTATGTATATCATTGGTGAGAATTTCAGATAAAGGTATAGAGATGCTTTCGTCCCTTTGAACTTCTGCTTTCCTGCTGTCTTCATCCAATCAGTCCTACTCCTTTCCATGGCTGGCTTTATGTAAGGACATCACCATTGTCAATGGCTACTTTTCATCCTCTCTGTGAAAATGGTCCGATGCGCTGTCACTGCATGGCTAATCTTCTGGAGGCATCACCGTGGTCAATGGCTGCATCCTACCCTCTTGTGAAAATGGTCCAAAATGCTCTGTCACGGCACGGCTAATCATCTGAGGTTCTCGATCATACTGGAATAGGATTCACCCTCCTTTTGCGTCTGTCACTACGCCCAGCACTCGCAAGTTTGAAGTTCATCACAGTCATTCAATCCCAGAATCCTACTCGGAATACCACAGACAAGGTTTAGACTTTCCGGATTCTCATGAATGCCACCATCAATCTAGCTTATACCACGAAGATTCTGATTAAGAGATCCAAGAGATAATCATTCAATCTAAGGTAGAACGGAAGTGGTTGTCAGGCATGCGTTCGTGGGGGAATGATGATGATTGTCACGTTCATCACATTCATGTTGAAGTGCGAATGAATATCTTAGAAGCGGAATAAGTTGAGTTGAATAGAAAAACAGTAGTACTTTGCATTAATTCATGAGGAACAGCAGAGCTCCACACCTTAATCTATGGAGTGTAGAAACTCTACCGTTGAAAATACATAAGTGAAAGGTCCAAGCATGGCCGAATGGCCAGCCCCCAAACGTGATCACAGGATCAAAAATACAATCCAGGATGTCTAATACAATAGTAAAAAGTTCTATTTATAATAAACTAGCTACTAGGGTTTACAGAAGTAAGTAATTGATGCATAAATCCACTTCCGGGCCCACTTGGTGTGTGCTTGGGCTGAGCTTTAGCTTTCCACGTGCAGAGGCTTCTTTTGGAGTTGAACGCCAGGTTGTAACGTGTTTCTGGCGTTCAACTCTGGTTTGTGACGTGTTTCTAGCGTTTAACTCTAGACAGCAGCGTAGAACTGGCGTTCAACGCCCTTTTACATCATCTAAACTCGGCCAAAGTATGGACTATTATATATTGCTGGAAAGCCCTGGATGTCGACTTTCCAACACAATTGAAAGCGCACCATTTTGAGTTCTGTAGCTCCAGAAAATCCACTTTGAGTGCAGGGAGGTCAGAATCCAACAGCATCAGCAGTCCTTCTTCTACCTCTGAATCTGATTTTTGCTCAAGTTCCTCAATTTCAGCCAGAAAATACCTGAAATCACAGAAAAACACACAAACTCATAGTAAAGTCCAGAAATGTGAATTTAACATAAAAACTAATAAAAACATCCCTAAAAGTAACTAGATTCTACTAAAAACATACTAAAAACAATGTCAAAAAGCGTATAAATTATCCGCTCATCACATAACCTATATATATTCTATATAACTTTTAAAATTCATACCTAGCTACCCAGAAATTTCCCTTCACATTCCATACTCATGTTTCAACCTTTTATTTTAATTTTATCATACATGCATTGATCTTTGAATGCTTGATTTAACATTGGGGTAATTTTATATATATATATATATATATATATATATATATATATATTAAATAAACATAAACATAAACATAGCTTATCAATGCACATAGATTTTTAATTCTTACAGTTTCTCATAAATAGGTATCCAAATTCTCATTATATTATCATGACTCATTCCCTTATTATCTTTTACTTCCACAATTTCCCATACTTAAATAACACACACAATTCTATCTTAAGCTAACCAAAGATTCAATTTGGGATATATAATTGTTTTTCCGCTTAAGGCTAGTAATGTGGTAAAATATAGAATAAATGGGATTTAAAGGCTCAAAGTGGCTAACAAAGGTAATTGAAAGGGTTGGCTTAATTTGGATAAGTAAGCTAAACAAATAATGGTCTCAATCGTATGCAAACATATAAATATAATAAACATTGGACATATAGGATGAAACAAAATATAGATTACAATCATAGAGAAGTAAACACAAGAATAAAATAATTATGGTTAAATAATGTAACCATTCATAAAAGCTCAAATCTCACAGGTTGTGTATTCTTTAGCTCAAAAATCATGTTCCAAATACAACTTCAAACAAATTTAACATAAAAGAAGTAATTAAAATTAGTGAAATTTTGTTCCAATGATAGGGTCTTAAAAGAAACTTATTATCTTTTCAATCAAGCAGAACATGCATGCAACTAAATATCCTATTCTACAAACAAAAAACTAACTAAATATCCTAATTTATTGGTGCTAGGGAAGAGAAATTACCTCCGAAAGTCAGGTACTGACCGACCTCCCCATACTTAAGGCTTTGCACCGTCCTCGGTGCCATCCATCAAGAACAAAGGTGGGCTGGTAGCAGTATCTCCACAGTCGGGACCATCATGGCTCCCTGTGCTGGTAAAAGAAGTCGAGTCCGGGGTGTCTGAGTCCTTGAATTTTCCCATGATCAGCTCCTTGAGGTATCTGAATCGGCGCTTGTTACGGCGCTCTCTCATCTTAGCTTTCTGTTCCTGCCGATCCAATCTTGCAAGTATCTGCTAGAGCAGTTGGTCAGTAGTGGGTGCTTGTGGTGTTGAAGAAGGAATATCTTCAACTGGTTCAGTGGGCTGGCTAATAGTGGCTGCTGGAAGTCTAAGGTACTTCCCGTTGGGGACAAACTGATCATCCCGTGGAAGCATGGCTTTGGTGTCCCCAGCTCTGTAGGAGACTCCGGCTGCTGAGACAAGATTTGAGACCAGGGTGGGAAAAGGTAAGTTGCCCGCGATTTGTACATGTCCCATGGCATTCCAGATATGTCTTGGTAGATTCAGAAGTTGGTCTGTAAGGATGCACCATAGTAGAACGGTCATGTCCGCAGTGAAGGAGGACTCGTGAGTGCTCGGAAAGACGTAATGGGACATGATCTGTGCCCATACGCGAGTCTCCAAGGTAAGTGCTGAAGCCAAAATTCCCTTAGGGCGGGTACGATGGTATCCGTAGATCCATCTGCTGCCAGGTAGTGCGATAACTCTGAGAACGGCGTCCCAGTCAAATTGGTACATCTGGCGCTTGAGTGCGGCTTCTTGAAAGGCATCCAATCCTTCTGGAATAGGGGATAGACTTAGAACTTTTTGAATGGCCTCTTCTGTAATGGGGACTTGTTTCTGACGGACATAGACAGATTGCAGGGTTGGCAGGTGGAAGTTAGAGTAGAACTCGACTACCCAAGAAAGATTGACCTGCCTTGGCTGTCTCTGTAGGAAATCCCATTGTCTTCGGGCAATTTGCAGCTCAACAAAGGTAGCAATATTGCGGGAGGAGAAGAAGGTATTCGTTGTTGTAACTCCTTTCAGCCAGGATGGGGAACATCTGCTCACAGTAGCGATTGGGGAATCGCGCAGTGTCCTTTGCTGGGAAGGCTTTTTCCTTATCATCAACCTTTATGATCCTCTTAATCTTCTTTGTTGAGGGCTTTACCGCAGTTGAAGAGGGTTCTGCCACTAATGCTCTTTTTGTACCTCTTCTTGCTGGTTGTTTGGGGGTAGCTTTCTCCTTTCCTTTCTTGGTGGCCATCCTGAAAAAGGGAAGAGAAAGTAACTTAAATTTAAAGGGGTAAAGCAAGGAAAAGGCTGATGTAAGTGATAATTTATGCACAATAAAGAAGGATGACGTTAATACATGGTCCGGACTACATGTGAAAAGTTCATAAATGGAAATATAGCAAGTGCATGTAGGAAAATGAAATGCAAGAGGTTTATTGGCATGCCGGCAAAGGCATGAGTAGCATACATCAAGCATTCAATGTCCAATTTAAATATGTTATCACTCGTAACTAACCATCACGTTTGTATTGACAATTAAAATCAATGAATAAAATAGTAAAGGAAATTTGTGAAAAGCAAGCATTGAATATTAGAGTAGAAAAAAGTAAAGAAGTTCATAATGCCATATGGGCTTTTTCACAAACACATAGCATGCATGTAGAAGAGGCTCTTGAAAATAAGAATTTGAACATGCAAGTAATCCCTTAAAAAGTAATATATAATTGTCAAACAGATGTACAACAATCCACAAGCATATAATGAAAAACAATTACTCAAATAAATTTATAACACCAAGTAAAAAAGAAAAAGAAAGGAAAAGAAAATATGAATAATGAAAGTAAAACGAAAAGAAAAGAAGATAACATATAAAAATAAGAAGAATAATAGGAAAGTAAGGAGGGAAGGAGAAAAAGAAAAACCTTGTTAATAGGGGTGAGAGAGAGAGAGAGAGAGAGAGAGAGAGAGAGAGAAAGTGTAAAAAGTGAGAAAGAAGGAAGAAGGGAGGAAGGGAAGAAAAAGAGATAAGAAGGGAAAAGAGAAAATAGGATTTGGGGAGAAAAAAATATGATAATTGGCAAATCTGGAAAACTGTGCGGCGTGAGCGACGCGGTCGCGTGGGGCACGCGGTCGTGCGACTTGTGCTTAAACTGAATGACGTGGTCGCGTTAGTCACACGGTCGTGTGACATGTTTTAGGCTAATGGCGCGAGGGTAGCCTCGCACTCGCACAACTCTCTGTTCAAAATCATATTAGTGCCAAATTTTGGGTGACGCGATCGCATGGGGCATGCGATCGTGTGAGTGGGCTTTTAGAAGGATATGACACGGTCGCGTGGGGCACGCGATCGCGTGAGAGGGACTGCACATCCAGCGCCAGTCCAGCACCACTCTAGCACAACTTTCGGGTGTGCACCACTTTGACATCGAAATCCTGGTCACGCGGCCGCATGGGGCACGCGGTCGCGTGGGAGGCCATTATTCCCATATGACGTGGTCGCGTTGGCGACGCGGTCGCGTGGGACAATTTTTGCCATTGGCACGCCTCCAGCCCTGCTCCTGCGTAACTCTCTGTTCATATTATTATTGTCTCCCATCTCCTTGCGACGCGGATGCGTCAATGAGGCGGTCGCGTCGCATGATTTTTTTTTTTAATTAAAAATAAATGTATGGAAATGCAGATGCACGAAATGTACTAATGAAGAGAAGAGTTATTGAATAAGAAAATTAAAAATAAGGAAAAGAACGATCATACCATGGTGGGTTGTCTCCCACCTAGCACTTTGCTTTAACGTCCGTAAGTTGGACGCTCCACTAGCTCTGTCTTCGGCTATGTGGGGATCTTCCAAGAGGAAGATCTCAAGCTCCTTGTTTTTCTTTAGCTTCTCGCCATGGTACAGATTTAAACGATGTCCATTAACTTTGATAAGTTCAGAGCTTGAAGGATGGCTTAGGTGATAAACTCCGTACGGTTCGGCCTTCTCTACTCTGTATGGACCTTCCCATCTTGATCTCAACTTGCCTGGCATGAACCTCAGTCGAGATTTGTAAAGGAGGACTAAGTCCCCAGGTTGGAACTCTTTCCTCTTGATGTGCTGATCATGTACAGCCTTCATCTTCTCCTTGTATAGTCTTGAGTTCTCATAAGCTTCTAGGCGAAGGCTCTCCAGTTCCTGCAGTTGCAACTTCCTTTCAGCTCCGGCTTTTTCAATTCCCATGTTGCATTCCTTTACTGCCCAAAAGGCTTTATGCTCTACTTCAACCGGGAGATGACAAGCTTTTCCATAAACTAAGCGGAAAGGACTCATCCCAATGGGTGTTTTGTATGCTGTTCTGTATGCCCAGAGTGCATCTTGTAGCCTGGTGCTCCAGTCACTTCTATGAGGTTTGACTATCTTTTGCAAGATATGCTTTATCTCTCTATTTGACACCTCGGCTTGCCCATTAGTCTGAGGGTGGTATGCTGTTGCAACCTTATGAATTATCCCATGCTTCTTCATTAATCCGGTTAGTCTCTTGTTACAAAAATGGGTGCCTTGATCACTCACGATTGCTCGTGGTGATCCAAAGCGACAAATAATATGGTTTCTCACAAAGGAAACAACAGTGTTTGCATCATCAGTGCGGGTAGGAATTGCTTCTACCCATTTGGAAACGTAATCAACAGCTAACAATATATAGAAATAACCATTAGAATTTGGAAATGGACCCATGAAGTCAATGCCCCAAACATAAAAAATTTCACAAAAAAACATAATTTGTTGAGGCATCTCATCCCACCTGGATATATTACCAAATTTCTGGCATGGAAAACAAGATCTACAAAATTCAGCAGCGTCCTTAAAAAGAGTAGGCCACCAGAATCCACAGTCTAAGATTTTTCTAGCAATTCTTTGAGGGCCAAAATATCCTCCACTCTCAAATGAGTGACAGGCCTCTAAGATGGACTGGAATTCTGATTGAGGCACACACCGTCTAATTACCTGGTCAGCGCCACATCTCCATTCAAATTTCAAATTTTAATATTTAAATTCTAAAATCCAAAATCCAAATTTAAAATTTTAAATTTAAAATTTTAAAAATCAAACCTTTTCAAAATTTAAATCTTTTTCAAATTTTTATCTTATATTGTTGACTTTTTCAAAATTCAAATTTCAAAATTTAAAAATTCAAATTTAAAAATTTTCAAATTTCAAATTTCAAAATTCAAATTTCAATTTTCAAATTTCAAATTTCAAAATTTAAAATTCAAAATTTAATTTTCAAAATTTAAATTTCAATAACCTTTTAATTTAATTTTGTTTTTATTTTCGTTTATAATTTTTATTTGCTACTATGAACTTTCACCCCTTTGGCTATGACTCTGGTTACAATTATGTTGCAGAAAAAGGAAATTACAATGAGAACAAGCATCAAGGTTGGAACAATCAAAGATGGGAGGAGCCACAAGGATTTGATCAACCCCTTGGCAACAACCCCCTCCAATGCACTATAACCAACAACCATTTTGTGATGCATACCAAAATGATGACTATGGTAGACCCCCTTGTAGTTACCGACAAGCCCCGCCATATGCTTATGAACCACCTCCTCAACACAACTCTAGACCACCATACTCACAAGCCCCCTACAACCAAACACCAACATATGACCCTAATCCTTATCCACCACACCAACCACCATTTGAACCACACCTAGAACCACCACCTCAATATTTACCATCTCCATATCCTTATCAAGAAGAACCACCTCCGTATTATGAGCCTCTCTCCCAACCAATGAACCCCCATATCCACCCCAATCTCCAATGGATGACACTCTTCATGTTCTTCTTCAAGGACAAGCAAGGATGCAAAGGAGTGTACTGGAACTCACGACTACCTTAACCGAGGTAGTAAATAAATTAGCTTCTCAACATCTGAGCACTCAAAGTATTCCCATGGCTGCATGTGGAGAATCAAAAGAAGAGCGTAACATGAAAGAGACACTAGAAATTTTGGTGGACAATGAGGAACATGGCTTTGTATTGGAACAAGTGGAGGAAGCCATAATAGTTGCAGAGGAAGAAATGGTTGAAGACTTGGGAGATGCTGAACCTCCATGGAAAAGTCAAGACATAGAGCCTCCTTCCAAGACGGTTGCATTTGATGTTGAGGAGGGTGTACAATCTCCAAGGCATATCATAGTTGAAGACTTAGAAGAGGTTGGTCAAGAGATGGAGATTAAAGAAGAAGAAGCACAGCCTCCCATGCCCTTGGTGAGTAATGAAGAAGAGATTGAATTGGAAGAAAGCTACCAAGAGGAAGAGGTTGAAATTGAAGAAGCTTGCAAAGAGGTGGAAGATGTCAAAGAAGAGCACAAGGAAGTGGAGCTTGCGAGTTCATTAGAGACACCTCCCACAAGGCCATTACCGCCCAACATAACATTCAAGTGGGTAAAATTCTTATCCTTGACCTTTACTTTCTCACTTGAATATGGGCTACTTGAGACAGATGGCCAACTTAGATCTCTTTGTGACATTAAGAGTAAGAGGAAGATGGTTAGTGGTTGGAGTTGTCAGGCAAGGTTCATTAAGGTTCCACATTCTGCACTGGAGTACAAGTGTTGGCGCAGAGCTCAATTGAATGGGTCTAGGATGTTGTTTGGCCGCTTCAGTGAGAATTCCAATTGCTTGCCACCCGGATGAAACAATGATGATCAACTTGAAGACAGGTGTAGACATAATATTTGGGATCCGGGAATATATGAGGATCAATTTTGGGAGCTCAAAGTTTGTGAAGAACTCCATCAAAGCTTGAGAAATTTACTTGGTATTGATAGAGCCTATTGGAAGTCCAAGCATTGGGAGAAGTTTCAAGACGAGTTCAAGCACAAGCCACTGACGTTGGGATTTTTGCCAGTAAAGAATTTTATAAAAACAGTAGCGTTGTAGGTATAGTTTCTAAACCAACAGAAATCCCTTCGTACAAACATTTTAGTTGTCACAAGTAACAAACCCCTGAATAAATTGATAACCAAAGTATTTAAACCTCGGGTCGTCTTCTCAAGGAACTGCAGGGAAGTATGTTCTTATTATCGGTTATGGAGATTGTAAATCAGGGTTTTGAAGATGAAGAGCAAGTAATTTAAATTGCAATTGAAATAAGTAAAAGACTGTAAAGTAAATAAATAACTATAGAATAAACTTTTGGCAAGGTATGAGAAATTAGAAGTCCTATCCTAGTTATCCTTATCAATGATGATGAAGATTGAATCTTAATTCCACTCAGTTAGTCTTTACTTAAAGTAAAGAAAAGTCAAGTAACAAATTAGTTAGATCCTCAAATCCTAGTTAATCCCTAAGAAAAGATTGGGATTGTTGAAGTTCAATTCAATTAGCAAAGATAACAATTATCAATCATGTTTGAGTTTGATAACTCCTGAGTTACTGATTTCTTAACCAAGACCAAAAAGGGAAAAAGTAAATCTACCGGAATAAAAATGTCTTCAGATTGGAAGCAACAATAATATAAATAAAGGAGAGCAATAATAAACTTAAATACCTCAATTAACATTAATTCAAAAGAGTAATCTGTAACATAGAAGAATTCATAAATTAAATTGAAAAGATAAATAAAAAGGAATGTTGAACCTGATAAAAAGATAATCCTGAAAGCGAATAAAATCCTAAATCTAAATCCTAATCCTAAAGAGAGAGGAGAGAACCTCCCTCAAAACTAAATCTAAATCATGAAAAGTAACTAATTAGAGACTCTCCTCTGAATGGAAGCATTCCCCCACTTCATAACCTCTGATCTGTGCCTTCTAGACTTGGAATTGGGCCAAAAAGGGCTTCAGAAATCGCTGGGAGCGTTTTCTATAATTTATGGTGCGTGGCCTCTGTCACGCGGCCGCGTGGGTCACGCGGCCGCGTGGGTCACGCGGCCGCGTGGGTCATGCGGTCGCGTCAATTGGAGTTTTTCTTGTCGCGCAGTCGCGTCAGTCATGCATCCGCGTCATATGCGTTTTGCTTAAGGCGCGCGATCGCGTCAATCACGCGGTTGCGTCACTATTAATTCGCGCTGGCGTGCGGCCGCGTCGTCCATGCGATCGCGTCGTTGCCAGTTTCTTCAAAAACTCCGTTTTATGCTTTCCTTCCAATTTTGTATGTTTTCTTTCCATCATTTAAGTCATTCCTGTCTTAGAAGATCTGAAATTACTCAACACACGAATCACAGCATCGAATGGTAATAAAGGGAAATTAAAATAATTACTTTTAAAACATAGGAAACATGTTTTTCACATACATCACATAATAAGGAAGGGAAAGTAAAACCATGCAATTAATATGAATAAGTGGGTGAAGGATTGAATAAATCACTCAATTTGAGTACAAAATATATCATAAAATATGGGTTTATCAACCTCCCCACACTTAAACAATAGCATGTCCTCATGCTAAATCCAAGATAAAGAGTAAGGTAAGGTTGAAGTGGTGGAATCTCATGCAATGCAATCTATTCTAAATGCAACTACCTAAATGCATCATGCAATTCTAATTATTTTTATTCACTTGTATATAAAGCTCACATGTAGTTGAATTAATTCACATTTCTCAAGGAACCATATATAGCCAGACCTCAGATAATGATAAAGCACTTTTACAATTGAGATGGGAAAATATTTTATGAACTTGCAAGACAATTAATAATTCAAGCAGAGATATATGTTAATGAGCTATTGAACCCTCACTGGATTTTGTGTTTACTCTTTAGTCACTCAGTGTTTATTGGGTTAATCACTCTATTATTCTTTTTATCCTTACTTTCTATAACTTTGTTCTTCATCTAACCAATCAACAATTATAGAATATAGGCATACAAAAGTCATGAGGTCTTTAATTAAGGTTGTAATGAGGGCCAAGGTAAAGGTAAGGATATATGTATAAGGCTAAGTGAGCTAATTAAGCGAATCCTTGATTAGTCTAAGATCTCACCTAACATACATAACTTTGTAAAGTAAAGCTTCTTTACCTATTTTACCCATATTTTCCCATTTTTTGATGTTACATGCTCATGCATTAGTTTTAATTTCGTCCCATGTGCATTGCTTTATTTTGCATTTGGGGAATTCTTTTGTATCCCCTTTATTCAAATACTTGAAAAATAAATATTTTTTTATGCACATGGTAATTCAATTATGTTGATTTCACATGAGCAGGCTTCCCAAAAAAAATTTTATTTTGAATTATTTTATTCTTTTCAACTTTCTACCCTTTGTTTTTATCATCCATGTTTCCAATAGGTTTCCCACACTTAAACAATTACACAATTTCTATCTTAAGCTAACCAAGGATTCAACTTGGGATTTTTATTTTGTTTTTCTGCTTAAGGCTAGTAACGTGGTTTGTAGAATAAGAGGGGATTTAAAGGCTCAAGGGGGCTAACAAGGGTGATGTAAAAGGTAGGCTAATTTGGGATAAGTGAGCTAAAATCAACAATGGCCTCAATCACTCTCTTGGTATGTATTTCTATTCTATAATCAAACATATAGATTAAAACAAAGTAAAGAACACCAGAATAAATAAGGGTAGAACACACAGGAATAAAAATTATGGTTTGAATGTAACCATACAATTAAGCTCAAAACTTACAGGCTGTATGTTCTCTAACTTAGAAATTATATATCAGTTATATATGTCATGCAAGTAAAAATCAAGAGTTCCCATTATTCTCAATGTAAAATTTATTTTGAGTGGCTTTAAAGTTTGTGTTTCTCCTTGATGAAATGTTGTTAACTAACTAACATGGAATGCTATATATACAAGGTGTGGGTTGTTTCTATTATGTTCAAGTCTCTAGTTTACTTCCTTTTTATATTTTCAAATTAAACTAAGTTATCTTATGCTAAAAAAAAGGGTAAACTATACTAATCAATCCACAATTTCTATAACTAATAAGTTAGAATTAAAACTAAACTAAATAGCTAAAATATGAACTAAGGTGCAACATGCAGAAATAGAGTCAAAATACATGAAAATAGCAGCGTATAAGTGCTGAGAAAATAAAAATAAAAATAAAAGAGAAAAATACAGAAAAATAGAAAAATAAAATGAAAGAGTCTGTAGTGGTTCACCAAAAAAAATGCCAGAGATGGCGACCTCCCCACACTTAAAATGAAGCATCGTCCCTGATGCTCACTCAAGCAGGGTGTGAAGGGGTGTCATCACTGGAAGGGTGGGTAGCTGGAGTCTCTGTAGTGGTGGTCTGAGGGTCTGCCTGCTGCAGAGGAGGTGCTGACTGAATAGGGATCTCAGGGTCGAAAACTTGAATCTGATGCGGGGCCTCCTGCTGTGATGCAGCCTGCTCTGTGCCTGCCTGCTCAGTCGCTCTCTGGGGGTGGTATCTGCCTCGTGATCATCCGCCTCCTCCTCAGATGGCTCTGATGGTGTGTCAGGCTCGAAGGGGATATCGCCAGATCGTATCATCAGCTTCAGGTGCTCATAGCGTCGCTTGCTGTGACGCTCAGCTCTCTCATATCGGCACCGGTTGCGGTGCTCTATCTGGTCTAGCTGTCGAAACAGGCGATGCACTAGGTGATAAACCGACTCTGAGGCAGGTGGAGGTGCAGTGGTGGTAGTAGGGGTAGCTGTGGAGGAAGAGGGCCGGCAGATGGTGTGGTTGTCTCATCAGTAGGAGTGAAGAATGGAGGTCTGTAGCCCAAAGCCAGAAAGTTCCTGCTGTGAGGGATAATTTTCTTGCATTCTGCAGCAGGTGGCCTCTCATCAGCATCCTCCCAGGGCACGTCAGCTCGACGGCCTAGCTGTGTCAGATAGGGGAAGGGGAGAGTGCCTCGGACGTGGACCATGTAGTACCGAATGAAGCGTGGCAGGTACAGGTCCTTACCCTCCATCACACACCATAGGAGGGTGATCATAGCGGCAGGTAGCTCCGTCTTGTGAGTACTCAGGAAGCTTCAGAACATCCTCTATAGCCTCTTCAGTAACCAGAATCTGCTTCCCTCTTAGGTTCACTGCATCTAGGGAAGTTTTGAAGTAATTGCAGTAGAATTCCCTTACCCAAGATGCATTAACCTCAGTCAGGTTTCTCTCCAGGAAGAACCAGCCTCTTTGTTTGATTTGATCAGAGGTGTATTGCTGGAGTTCTTCTGGGATCTTCAGAGTCCTTTCCAGGTATAGGTTCCTGGAGTTTGCAAACATCGGATACTTCAGCTCGCAGTATCGGTTTACAAATTTAATGGGATCAGTAGCAGGGAGTAGTTGGTCAGCCTTCTCCTGCGGGGTAAAGTGTTTCTCCCGCCAGGAGTCATCATGCATGAGGTCCAGGATGGACATAGAGGATTCTCCTCTTTTCCGTTTGCCAGTGGTTGCCTTTCCTTTTCCTTTTCTCTGGGTGTCTGACATCCTGAAAAACAGAAAACCACGATATATAAAAAAAACAGGAAAACAAATAGGCAAAAAAATCAAAAGAAACACAAAGTGGCAAAGTAGCAATAGAAGAGGAAATTGAGTTAAGTAAATTTTGCATTAAGGATTGTATAAGAGTTAGAATACTGAGAAGAAAAATGTCACAATCCAAAATATACTTCAATTCAAGTTAATTAGAAAAAGTATCAGCATGCCTTGGTTAGAATGTTAAAAGAAAGTGAAAAACCAGAAGAGATATTTTGAAAGGTTAGGTTTGGTTAGAATTGAAAAAGAGTTAAGGAAGTTAAAATTAGTGAGTTAGTAAAAAGTGGGTTAAGGTAAGTGGCATAATGATCATATTCCAAGTAACAAGCATTCACAATTAGAAGCTATAGGTAATTCATATCCAAACAAGGAAATTAGGGTGATGATGATTCAGATAGATATAGAAATAGCAAAAATTGGAATCTAAACATCAAAAATGCAGATTAAGAACCAGGAAATCAAAAAGAATAAGAAAGCTTGCCCTGGCATTCATGAATTGGTTTGGTAAAAGCAGGAGAAAGCAGAGTTAAAAATGCCAAAACCAAAACATGAATGAAAATCAAAACAGTTTACAGAAATTTGGGCAGCATTACGGCTAAAATTGGATTTTTCTGAAAAATAAATAGCAATTAGAATAGTTCATATGAATGAAAATATAGCTGTAATTACATATAAGGAATAAGAACATGTAAAGTAGTGTAGAGAGCAGCATGAAACAAGAAATTACAGCATATGAACAGTAACAACATCACAACAGCAGCAGAATTGTGAATCGAATAAAACAGGTAGCAAGAACAGCGCAATTAATCAGGCCTAAATCCACTAACCACATCCTAGGCTACCTAACAACCTAGAATCCACTACAACATGCATATCTAACTAGCCTAATGATGAACATAAACAGAAAAATAGAAAATTAACGATGAATGGAAAGAAGGGTGACGATCAGCGAAACCTGGAAGGCGAAGGAAAGAAAGTGGGGCAGAGAGGTGGCTGGGGGATGGCGATGGTGGCAGCAGACGCGGCGGTTGAGGGTGGCACGGCGGCGGTGGCGGCTGTTCGGAGGTAGGGTTTCGAGTAGGGAATAGGGGGAAAGGGACAGGAAGGGAAGGGGGCGTGGGTGGCAGATGGGTGGCGCGGCTGGGACGGAGCGGCGGCGGTGGATGGTGGTCGCGGAGGGGGGCAGTGGCGGTAGAGGGAGGAAGAGGAAGAAAGAAGAAGAAAGAGGGGAAAATGGGGGAGGGGGTGGTGGTACGGTGAGGTCTGGGGGTGGTTGGCGGTGCGGCGGTGGCGTAGGGTGGCTGGGTGGTGGTTGGAAGTTGTGGGTGGTGGTTGTGGAGAGAAGAGAGGAAGGAGAGGGGGCTGGGGGGGCGCGAATGGGTAGGGTTTCGCGTGGCTGGGGGTTATTAATTTGAATCCACGCGATCGCGTGGCTGGGGTGAAATGGGGGTCGACGCGATCGCGTGGGTGGCGCGATCGCATGGAATGGCTAAAAGAGTGAATGACGTGATCGCCTGGGGCATGCGATTGCGTCGCTGGAAATTAATGATTCCAGCATCGTTTCAACGCAACTCTCTGTCTCCTTTTGGGGTGTTGTCTAATTCATACGACGCGATCGCGTCGCTCACGCTGTCGCGTGGGCTTGATGTTGTGCAAGTGACGCGATTGCGTCAGGGATGCGATCGCGTGCGCGTTTTGTGCAAAACGCACAATGGCCGCACGATTCCAGCCGAACTTTCTGGACGTTGGATGTTTACGCCCATCTCCAGATCACGCGGCCACGTGAATGACGCGGACGCGTGGGTAGTATTTTTCACAATTCACGCGATCGCATGAGTGATGCGGTCGCGTCGCGCACCCCTTTTTTTATATGCAGGTATGCAAGTATGCAGTATGCAATGCGAATGAATAATATTCAGGTTCAATTTGAAAAGGGAAATAAAATAAAAATAAATAACACGAAATAAAGCTGAAAAAGAAACGACCATACCATGGTGGGTTGTCTCCCACCTAGCACTTTTAGTTAAAGTCCTTAAGTTGGACATTGGATGAGCTTCCTGTTATGGTGGCTTGCGCTTAAATTCATCCAGAAATCTCCACCAATGTTTGGAATGCCAATAGCCTCCGGGGTCCCAAACTAGGCATGTGAAGCTTCTGAGCAGCTTCAAACATATTCTCAGGCTCCCGGGGTGACGAATGTCAGAATAGATTCCAGGATCCCAAACCTTGCTTTTAAATCCGCCTTCGTCTTGATCTATATTTTTCCATCCGAGCGGTTTAGAAAGTAGATTTTCACCAAGGTGACCAAACGTTTTCCGAGATCCATTCGATAGGTCATGATGCCAACCCGCACACTTCAAGTTGAAGCGTGGAACCTTATTGAACCTTGTGCACCAGCTCTAAGTACGAGCCATTTTCCTCTTACTCTTAAAGCCGCAGAGAGCTCTAAGCTGGCCATCTATTTCAAGCAAACCATATTCAAGTGGAAAAGTAAAGATAAAGGTTAAGGATTGTACCCACTTGAAGCTTGTATTAGGCGGTAATGGCCTTGGGATAGGTGTTTCCAGTGGTTCTGTGAGTTCTACTCCCTTGTGCTCTTCTTTGAATTTCTTCACTTCCTTGCAAACTTCTTCAATTGCATCCATGTCCTGATCAAAGCCTTCTATGTCTTCCTCGTCACTTAAGTATAAACGGGAGGTTGAGAGAAATCTACCTCCGCATCGTCTTCGTATTCACTTGGGGAAGATTCTTCGATCTCAGAGAATTCACTTGCTGGTGCAAGTTCACTACTGGGAGAACTTGACTTGAGATCATCATCATCAAGGAAACTTGCTTCTTGGATTATTCCGTCCAGTTCTTCATAAAAGACTTGCCTTGGGGCTGTGTACTATCCTCCTTAGCATTAATTGTAACGTCCTTGACAGAATTCTCCACAACTCTGGATTCCCATGGAGGCTCAGCGTCTCCTAGGTCTTCAACCAACTCTTCTTCTTGTGTAATGACAGCTTCCTCTACTTGTTCCAGTATGAAGTCATGCTCTGTTCTGTCCACTGGAGTTTCTAGTATCTCCTTCATGCTACGCTCATCATTAGATTGTCCACACGGAGTTGTGGGAGGTCCTTGAATGTTCGAACGTCTAGAAGATAATTGACTTATTGCTTGCTCCAGTTGATAAAGGGTTGTTTGAAGTTGATCTACTGTTTCCTTGAGGCGAACCTCTGATTCTCGGGGTGCTGGATTTGGACGTGGTACATTGGGAAGTGGTGGTGTTTGGGAGTAATTGGATTGGAATCGGGATAAATGAGGATCGTATGGTGGCGAATGGTGAAAAGAAGCTTGTGAGTGTGGTGGTTCGAAGTTATGTTGAGAGGATGGCCTATAAGCACAGGGTGGGACTTGTTGGTAACTACAAGGTTGTCCACCATGTCTATTTGCTTGGTATGCATTGTAGAATGGTCTTTGTCCATGATATCTTGGAGGGTGTTGTTGCCTAAAGGGTTGATCAGATCCTCTTGGCTCCATCCATCTTTGATTGCTCTGACCTTGATGCATGTTCCTGTTATAACTTTCATTTCTTTCAACAATATTAGAACCAAACTCGAAGCGAGAGGGGTGAGAATTCATAGTAGCTAATGGAAATAAAAAGGGAAAATAAAGACAAATAAACAAGTAAAAGAAAAATATTTACAATAACCAATAATAAGGCACACAATTGTAGTTCCCCGGCAACGGCGCCATTTTGACGTTGGGATTTTTGCCAGTAAAGAATTTTATAAAAACAGTCGCGTTGTAGGTATAGTTTCTAAACCAATAGAAATCCCTTCGTACAAACGTTTTGGTTGTCACAAGTAACAAACTCCTGAATAAATTGATAACCGAAGTATTTAAACCTCGGGTCGTCTTTTCAAGGAACTGCAGGGAAGTATGTTCTTATTATCGGTTATGGAGATTGTAAATCGGGGTTTTGAAAATGAGGAGCAAGTAATTTAAATTGCAATTGAAATAAGTAAAAGACTGTAAAGTAAATAAATAACTATAGAATAAACTTTTGGCAAGGTATGAGAAATTAGAAGTCCTATCCTAGTTATCCTTATCAATGATGATGAAGATTGAATCTTAATTCCACTCAATTAGTCTTTACTTAAAGTAAAGAAAAGTCAAGTGACTAATTAGTTAGATCCTCAAATCCTAGTTAATCCCTAAGGAAAGATTGGGATTGTTGAAGTTCAATTCAATTAGCAAAGATAACAATTATCAATCATGTTTGAGTTTGATTACTCCTGAGTTACTGATTTCTTAACCAAGACCAAAAAGGGAAAAAGTAAATCTACCGGAATAAAAATGTCTTCAGATTGGAAGCAACAGTAATATAAATAAAGGAGAGCAATAATAAACCGAAATACCTCAATTAACATTAATTCAAAAGAGTAATCTGTAACATAGAAGAATTTATAAATTAAATTGAAAAGATAAATAAAAAGGAATGTTGAACCTGATAAAAAGATAATCCTGAAAGCGAATAAAATCCTAAATCTAAATCCTAATCCTAAAGAGAGAGGAGAGAACCTCACTCAAAACTAAATCTAAATCATGAAAAGTAACTAATTGGAGACTCTCCTCTGAATGGAAGCATTCCCCCACTTCGTAACCTCTGATCTGTGCCTTCTGGACTTGGAATTGGGCCAAAAAGGGCTTCAGAAATCGCTGGGAGCGTTTTCTGTAATTTCTGGTGCGTGGCCTCTGTCACGCGGCCACGTGGGTCACGCGGTCGCGTCAATTGGAGTTTTTCTTGTCACGCGGTCGCGTCATTCATGCGTCCGCGTCAATCACGCGGTCGCGTCGCTGTTAATTCGCGCTGGCGTGTGGCTGCGTCGTCCATGCGATCGCGTCGTTGCCAGTTTCTTCAAAAACTCCGTTTTATGCTTTCCTTCCAATTTTGTATGTTTCCTTTCCATCCTTTAAGTCATTCCTGCCTTAGAAGATCTGAAATTACTCAACACACGAATCACGGCATCGAATGGTAATAAAAGAAAATTAAAATAATTACTTTTAAAACATAGGAAACATGTTTTTCACATACATCACATAATAAGGAAGGGAAAGTAAAACCATGCAATTAATTTGAATAAGTGGGTGAAGGATTGAATAAATCACTCAATTTGAGCACAAAATATATCATAAAATATGGGTTTATCAGCCACCATAACAAGGATCTCACCAAATGTCCAACTTAAGGACTTTAACTAAAAGTGCTAGGTGGGAGACAACCCACCATGGTATGATCGTTCCTTTTTCAACTATAATTTTATTTAGTTTTGTTTGTTTTTTAATTTTATTTTATTTTATTGAACCTGAAATTATTCATAACATTTGCATACTGCATTCTGCATTTAAAAAAAATAAAAAAAATAAAAAAATAAAAAAAATGCACGCGACGCGTAAACGTCGCTGACGCGTCCACGTCACAAGTGCATTAGGAAGAAAAGAAAAGTGAATAGAGAGTCACGCGAGAGCGTGGCTGGAGGCGTGCCTTTGGCACAAATTGATCCACGTGACCGCTTTGCTGACGCGTCCGCGTCACCCACGCGAACGCGTGGCCCTATGAAATCGACGTAAAAGGGTGTAAGGCAGAAAGTTGGGCTGGAATGGGGCTGGAACCATGCTAGAAGCACAAGCCCTACCACGCGAACGCGTGCCCCACGCATCCGCATCGTTTTTCAAAAATGGCCATTCACGCGATCGCGTCAACCACGCGACCGCGTCACCCAGATTTTTGGCAAAATGAGTTTGAAACAGAGAGTTGCGCGAACGCGAGGCTGCACTCGCGCCAATCGCACAAATCAGGCCACGCGATCGCGTGACCCACACGTCTGCGTCGCCTGCGCCACACAACTTATCAAGATCAGCGCCAATTATCTTATCTTTTCTTTTCTAATCCTAATTTCTTCTTCCTTTTCTTACTTTCTTCTTCTTCATCTCTTTAACTTCTCATCCCTCTTCACTTCCATTCTATTTCATCTAATTTTTTTGCATACTTTCATTCATTGCATTATTTTCATTGGCGTTAGAAATTTATTTGGGTCATTATTTTCTATATTTTGCTTGTTGATTATTAAAGGAATTGTTTGACAATTATATATTACTTTTTAAAGGGTTGCTTGCATGTTCAATTTAATACTTTCAATAGCTTATTTATCATGCTTGCTATGTGTTTGTGAAAAAACCCGTATGGCATTGTGCACTATTTTTCGATTTCTTTCTATCTACTACTCTAAATGCTTGCTTTTCACAAAACCCTTTTTATATTTTATTACTTAAATATAATTGTTATTACAAACATGTTGTTAGTTTGAAAGACTTGGTAATCTAACTTGGACATTGAATGCTTGATCTATGCTACTCATGCCTTTGCCAGCATGCCAATAAACATCTTGCATTTAATTGTCATTACATGCACTTGCTATATTTCCATTGATGAACTTTTCACATGTAGTCATGACCATGTGTTAACGTCATTCTTCTTTATTGTGCATTTATTACCACCTTTTCCGCTCTCTTCCTTGCTCTAACCCTTAGCTTTAAAAGTTACTTTCTTTTTCCCTTTTCAGGATGGCCACCAAGAAGGGTAAAGAGAAAGCTACTCCCAAACCACCAGCAAGGAAAGGAACAAAAAGAGCCCCAGCTGAGGAACCAAAACCCCCATCCACTTGCACATCTTAGCATGCACCGAGGACGGTGCAATCTTTAAGTGTGGGGAGGTCGATACCGACTTCCAGGGGTTAGTTACCTTCTTTCCAACACCAATACTCTATTTTCTTTGTTTGTTCATTGTTGGGATTGCATATTTGTTTGATTTTATGCATTTAGTTACTACTTAGTTGAAGTAATATTTTCTTTTTCAAGAAATTTTTATAGTATTTCACTAATTTAAATTAAAAAAAAATTGTGTTAAACTTGTTTGGAAGTTGTATTTGGAACATGATTTTTGAGCCAAAAGACACACAACCTGTGAGATTTTAAGCTTATTTACATGGTTACATTATTTAACCATAAATATTTTTTATTCTTGTGTGTTTCTTCTCTATAATTGCAATCTTTACTTTGTTCCACTCTATATGTCCATTATTTAGTGTATTTACATGCTTGCATATGATTGAGGCCATTACTTGTTTTCACTCACTTATCCCAAATAAGCCTACCCTTTTATGTCACTCTTGTTAGCCACTTTGAGCTTTTTAACCCCCTCTATTCCATAACCACATTACTAGCCTTAAGCAGAAAAACAAAATAAAAACCCCAAGTTGAATCCTTGGTTAGCTTAAGATAGATATTGTGTATAATTTAAGTATGGGGAATTTTATAGGAACATGGGATGATAGAAAAAAAAAGGGGAATTAAATTGAATAAGTTATTTGAAATTTTGGGAAGCATGCTCATGTGAAATCAAAATAATTAAATTACCATGTGCATTGAAAAAAAATATTAAGTAATTAAATAAGGGGATACAAAAAAAAGGGAATGTGTTATGTTCTTACTTTGATAAAATATTGAGAATTTGGGTGCCTACTCATGTAAAACAGAAAAAATTAAAAATCCATGTGCATTGATATGTTATTTTTGCTTTTATATTTTCAAAAAAAAAAAGAAAGATAATATTACCCCAAATGCAAAATAAAAAGAATCAATGTACATGGGACAAAATTCAAAAATAAGTTTCATACATGAGCATATAATACAAAAGTGGAAAAAATTTGGGTAGCTAGGTAAAGCATTTTAAATTATATAAAGTATGTATATGTTAGGTGAGATCTTAGACTAATCAAGGATTCACTTTGTTAGCTCACTTAGCCTTATATATATATATATATATAACCTTTATCTCAGCCCCATTACAACCCTGAAAAGACCTCATGATATTTGCATTGGTATACTAAATATTTATTGATTGGTTAGATGAAGAACAAGGTTGAGAAAGCATGACTAGGGAAGAGTAGAGTGATTGACCCTAGACACTTGCGAGTTAGAGTGATATACACTACGTAAGGGTTCAGTGCTTAATTCTATGTTCCCTGCTTTCATGAGCTATCTTCTTCAAGTTTACTTATTTTTTATTGTGTAATTTGAATTAGTGGAATTTGATTCATATTTGTCTTGGAGGACTTATTTACTTTTAACCAAGTAGGTAGAAACATTTTGCATGTAGTTGCATTCACATAGATAGGTTGCATTGCATACTCTCTATCATTCCTCTTCACTTCTTTATAGCTTCTCTTGAGCTTAGCATGAGGACATGCTAATGTTTAAGTGTGGGGAGGTTGATAAACCACTATTTTATGGTTTATCTTGTGCTTAATTGAGTGGATTTTATCCATCTTTCATACACTTGTTCATACAAAATGCATGGTTTTACAATTTCCTTCTTGATTTTGTGCTATGATTGAAAACATGTTTCTTTGGCCTTTAAATTGCTAATTATTAATCCTCTCCTATTACCATTTGATGCCTTGATATGTGTGTTAAGTATTTTCAGAGATTACAGGGCAGGAATGGCTTGGAGGATGGAAAGGAAGCATGCAAAAGTGGAAGGAATACAAGAAGTTGAAGGAACTGCAAAGCTGTCCAGCCTGACCTCTTCGCACTAAAACAGTCATAACTTGAGCTACAGAGGTCCAAACGACGCGGTTCTAGTTGCGTTGGAAAGCTAACGTTCGGGGCTTCAATTTGATATATAATATGCCATAGTTGCCTTGAGGCTAAGTGACGCAAACGCGTGCTCCACGCGGACGTATCGCAGTGACGAAAATCAGCGTGGCAGATTTCTTCTCGAGCGATTTATGGGCTATTTTCGACCCAGTTTGCGACCCAAAAAACACATATTAGAGGCTATACAGTGGGGGAATCCATTCATTCATGAGGAGGCCTTCCGATTATTCACTTTTCATAGTTTAGATGTAGTTTTTAAAGAGAGAGGTTCTCTCCTCTCTCTTAGGATTTAGGATTAGGATTCCTCTTAAAAGAATTAGGATTTCTTATTATTTCAACTTCCTCTCAGGTTCAATATTCCTTTTACTTTATATTTCTCTTTTACTTTCAGATACTTTAATGCTTTTATTTAATTACTTATGTTGCCAAATTGGCTTATGAACCATTCATGTTAGGATTTTCTTTATTTGATATAAATTGAGGTATTTCAGATTTATGATTCTTATTTAGCTTTTTATATTCTTGGCTTTAATTGATTAACTGGCGGCTCTTGAGTTATCATACTTATCGTGATTGTTAGTTGTTATTTTTGCTAATTGAATTGAATTCCACTAACTCTAGTCTTTCCTTAGGAGTTGGCTAGGACTTGAGGATCTAACTAATTAGTCCACTTGACTTTCCCTTGCTTTCGTAAAGGTTAACTAAGTGGGATTAAACTCAATTCTCATAAGGATAACTAGGATAGGACTTCCGAATTTTCATACCTTGCCAAGAGTTTTATTAGATATTAATTTATTAATTCCTGTAATTTATTTTCCTTGTTCAAACTTTTCAAAACCCAAAAACACTGTTTTCCATAACTAATAATAAGAACACCTCCCTGCAATTTCTTGAGAAGACGACCCGAGGTTTGAATACTTCGATTTATAAATTTTATTGGGTTTGTTACTTGTGACAACCAAAACGTTTGTAAGAAAGGATGATTTCTTGGTTTAGAAACTATACTTGCAACGGGAATTTATTCTGAATTCTAAACCGTCAATCATTCGTTCTTTCAAGTACCTACTAACAATTATCAACATACAATCACTCAAACAACACAATTAATCATGAAAATCATCAATATAACATTAGCAATCCAAGATTCACAAGATTAATGATATGGGTATAAAATGATAATTGATAAGAAAACATAAAACTAACACAAGATCTAAACAAAATTATGCTAAGGAATTCAAATTAAACAATAAAAACTAGTAATTAATAAGATCCAATTCAGAATTCAACAAGGGAAGATCAAATTAAAGCTAGATCTAGAGAAGAACAAGGGTTTCTCTCTATAGAATAACAAGAACCAAAAACTAGCTAAAAATTGTGTCTAAGTGTAAAATGAATGATCCCCCCTCCCTTTCCCCTTGCATCCTTGGGTCTTTTCCATGCAGAACCAGCTTGAATTTGGGCCTCTTGAGCCTCAGAAATCGCTAGGCACGATTTCCTTTAATGAGGTCACGTGCAGCTTGTCGCGCGTACGCGCCACGCGTGCGTGCGCGCCGATTGCTTTTGTGATCCACGCGTGTGCGCCATGTACGCGTGCGCGTCGGTGTGGATTTCCCTAATCTGCACGGATGCGTCGATCTTTGCGCGCCGCTTCCAGCTGTCCACATCCACGCGTGCGCGCGAGGTGCACATGTGTACCCATGCTGAAATTCCCAAAATCCAAATCTTCATGTTCCTTCCTCTTGTGCATGCTTTCTTTCTCTCTTCTAGGCCATCCTTGCCCTATAAATTCTGAAATCACTCAACAAAATCATCATGGCATCAAATGGTAATAAAAGAGGATCAAATTATAACAATTTTAATGCAAAAGAAGCGTGTTTTCCATCATGAACCAATATTAGGAAGAGAACACAAAACCATGCAATTCTTGTGAATAAGTGTAAAAAATATTGACAAAACCCCCAAATTCTATACAATATAAACCACAAAATTGGGGTTTATCGATGGAATGTACCCAAGTGGCTGGATTGGTGTGTCTCCGAGCCTGAATAGGCTATTAGGATATGCTCTGAGCTCTTTTTCTTGTAGGCCGAGCTTGTCGAAGGCGGATTTGAACAGGATATCCGTAGAGCTTTCCTGGTCTACCAGTGTTCAGTGGAGATCGGCGTTGGCGAGTATGATGGTAACGACCACGGGGTTATCATGTCTTGGGATGATGCCTGTGGCGTCTTCTTGAGTGAAGGTAATAGTGGGGAGGTCAACCGACCTGTCCCCTCCTCCGACATGGTATACCTCTTTAAGGTGTCTTTTGCGGGATGACTTAGAGATCCCCCCTCCTACGAACCCTCCATTTATCATGTGAATTTGTCTCTTGGGAGTGTGAGGGGGACATTCAGCTCATTCACCCTCTTCATCCCTTCTTCTCTTTTTTGGTTCGTCCGCTCTATTGGCTAAGAACCGATCTAGTCTCCCTTTTCGCGCCAATTTTTCTATGACATTCTTCAGGTCGTAGCACTCGTTAGTAAAATGCCCATAGATTTGGTGGTATTCGTAATATTCTGTCTAACTTCCTCCTCTCTTGTGTTTAATCAGGCGAGGAGGTGGGATCTTCTCAGTGTTGCATATCTCTCGGTAAACATCTACGAGGGACACCTGGAGAGGGGTGTAGTTGTGTTACTTCCCGGGTTTCTCAGTAGGTTGGTCTTCTTTTTTCCTGGACTCTTTGTCCTTATCTCGAGGTGGGTAGGATTGTATAGTTTTTAAGGCTTCTCCTAATTGGGAGTTTTCCTCCATATTGATGTACTTTTTTGCCCGTTCTTGTACCTTATTCAGGGATGTGGGGTGTCTCTTGGATATGGAATGACTAAAGAGTCCTTCCTGTAATCCGTTGATGAGTTCCATAATTGCTTCTTCTGTAGGGAGATTCTGTATGTCAACACACGCTTTATTGAACCTCTCCATATAACTGCAGATGCTTTTCTGATCTCCTTGTTTAACCCCTAGTAGGCTTGGAGCGTGCTTGGTTTTGTCTTTCTGGATGGAGAACCTGGCCAAGAACTTCTTGGCGAGGTCATCGAAGCTTGTGATCGACCTTGGTGGCAAGCTTTCGAACCACTTTATTGCCATCTTGGTCAGGGTGGTCGGGAAGGCTTTGCAACGAGTTGCATCTGAGGCATCCGTGAGGTACATCCGGCTCCTGAAGTTGCTGAGGTGATAACTTGGGTCGGACGTACCATTGTATAGAGTCATCTCAGGGGCTTTGAAGTCCTTTGGGACTTTAGCCTTCATGATTTCTTTTGTGAACGAGTCTTGATCTTTGTGGGAGCTGTCTTCGCGGTTGGATCGAGCTGCTTTAGTTTTGAGGTCGGCTTCAAGCTTCAAGAGTTTGTCTTTCAGCTCTTGACGCCGTCTTGTTTCTCCCTGGAGATCTCGCTCGGCTTTGCGCTGACGCTAGGCTTCTTGTTCGAGCTGTTTGAGGCGATCCTGCTGTTCACAAATGGCATCTAAAATTTCTGTGTTCTGAGTCTGCTTGCCTCCCTTGGATTGGTGTGTATCCTTTGGGGAGTTCGGTGTAGCATTCGTGTTCTTAAGTGTCGTTCCTTCTTCTAATCCCGAGTTGAGGTCGTTGGCAGGGTTGCTTGCCATGGTGATGGGATGACTTCCAGGCTCCCTGGCAACGGCGCCAATGTTCTGAGGGTTACCTGAAACAAGGAGGTCGATCTCAGATGAGATCTTCATATTTGGACTGGGCTGCCGTGTCCGACTTGTTGACGCAGGAGATGCTGCGAGTCCTTGTTCACCGCAGGGGGGTGGTACCTGCAAGAGACTCCGATGCTTAAGTTAGCATGGGCTTTAGGCAGGTTTTTAGTAGAATTGGAATCTGAATATACCTGGGTGCTCCAGTGTATTTATAGTAATGCTTGATGATCTTCGTTTAAGATAAGTTAGTTATCATATCTTATCTTTTTGTGGAGGAGATCTTTATCCTTTAGTCAACGGCCTTCTGGTGAGCGGTGATCCTTTGGGCCTTCTTAGGCGTTTGTCCGAGCTCTTTGCGAAGAGGTCGGTGATGGGCCAACCTTTCATGAGGTTGGTCCCTTAGTCTTCATCCAACTCGGCCCTATAGCTCGGACCGATGTATGAACAGGTAGGTCGGACACCTAGCTCCGGACATAACAACTGAAAAATCTTCATAAAAGCCCAAGAGTTTGGGTGAATCTGAGTAGGGGCTACGTTACAGTTCCACTGAATGTCGGTCTCAAACGCGGTAAAAGGAAAGGTAATACCTAACTGGTAAAGAAATAGTCATAAGTATAAAAGAAGGGATGCTCTGTCCGACTTAAGGGAGAGAAACTAGCCCTCTCCTCGGGGTCAGGCGACACCAACTCATAGCTCTTTTCATCCTCCCTAGTCCCACAAATCCTATGAAACCTCCTAATCTTCTCACAATACTCCGGGTCGGGTGACACTAACTTCGCAGTAACACACATTAACACTATAGAATCTAACCAGTCAGCCATACCAGGAGAAACCTTTGTAGACATCTCAACAATATTCTTACGAGAAGACATAAGAAACTACACCTACAGCAAGAAAACGAAAGAAGCATCACCACCAAAGTAACTCGAGCAAAAGCAAAAAAGTAAACGCCAAACAAGGTTCATAAGAAAGTAATCAAAACCCAGGGGCACTCTTTGGAGGCAACAATGCAGAATACAGGAAGGAAGAAATGTTGCGAGTTAAAACCCTAACTCTCTCAACAAAGAAACTCAAAGAAAAAATCGGAAGCCCAGGTGACAACACTTCTTCAAAGGTACAACAAAACAAAAAATCAAAACTTTTCAGAAAATAAACATGCAACATCACCAGGAGCCAATGCAAGGCAGGATCGAAGCTATCAACAAATACAAAAGTACGAAAAGCATGAAACAAACACCAACTTGTGATGAAGAAAAAGCGACAGCAATAGACAAAGCGAGACGCGAGCAATGCACACCAAAAATCTTCAAAGTAGAAGAAAGCCTGGGGCAAAGTCGAAGGAACCAGAGGAAAATACCTTTTTCATAGAGAAGCGAGAAGCAAAATGAAGCAATAGGGAACAAAGGAAACTAAAAAAGCAAAAACCCCTTCTTTGATTTCAAACAAAGTTTAAAGAGGGAAAAAGAAACGGCAAAAACAAATAAAAGCCCAATCAATAACGCCTTAAAGACGTTCGCACACTCCCAAGGAATTAACACCCTCGAAAGTAATGCCGCAATTAAGGAGCGAAGGGAAAAACGCTTCGCATTACTAAAAGAACGCAAGACTCGCGCGAGAAAGAGCTAGCCAAGAACAACCAAAGAAAGATGCTTGAGCACCACTTCCCCAAAGAGGTCAAGGCCCACAAAGCACGATCTCATGGAAAGGTCGAAGCTCAAAGCAGGGGCACTGTTCATACCCTGGACCGAACTAGAAGGTCTGAGTCAGACTAAAACAAATCAACCGACTTCTTTAGAGGTTGGCTCACCACCGACCTCTTCATAAAGAGCTCGGGTAAATACTGCAGGGGCCCAAGAAGGCCCAGAATGAAAAGACCACCGACTACTAGAAAAGCGGTTGGCCAAAGCTATGATCTCACTCACAAAAGATAAGATAATATAACAAACTTATCTCAAAGGAAGGTCGTCAAATACTACTATAAATACACTGGAGCACCCAGATATAGCACACATTCCAATTCTACAAAAAACCTACCTAAAGCCCGTACTGACTTAAGCATCGGAGTCTCTTGCAGGTACCACCCCACTCCGGTGAAAGAGGATCAGCAACACCTCCTCCTCCAACAAGTCAGACACGGCGGCCTCAGCCAGATTAGAAGATCTCGTCCGAGATCGACCCCCCTTGTTTCAGGTAACCCTCGGAACAGGTATCATTGTCTTGAAGATCTTGAAACTTTGGGGCTGTGTTTGGTGCCTTTGGTGGAGTCTCGAAAAATAGTTGAAAATTGGCCAAGGTATAGTTTAGGTTTCTCGTATTTAATATATAATATTCTGTGAAAAACTTAGGCTAGATAATCGTAGGATTGGAATGAATGCTTGAGTATGTAAATTGTGTAGTGCTTTGATGATGTATCTTGAACAGGGTTGGGTTGTGGTTTGTTGTTGATATTGGTGTCAGAATCCTAAATGATGAATCAATGAAGTTTACTAATGTATGAAAATGAATGTGAGGTTGTGGTGGTTTGTTGATGAATCTTGTTGATTAGGTAATGAACGTTTGGTATGAGATCATGTATATATTGAGGTATATTTTTGTGAGGTAAGTTGTGGAGGTTTTCGCATTTTTAAATGGTGTATGGTTGTGTTGAATATGAGTAAAGGAAATGGGATTGAGTTTAGTTTTTGTGAAAATTGAGGTTTGAGGTCTTGTGAAACATTGATTTTTGGTCGAACTTTGGCGAGCCATAACTTGGTTTTTGGACCTCCAAATTATTTCAAACTTATTTCAAATGAAAATTGGGTCTGTGAAGTTTACACCGTTCAAAGAATAGATGAAAAATATTTTAAAACAAAAAAGTTATGTGCATCAAAAGTTTGAAGGGCGAAGTTGAAATTCTGCAGACTTAGCCATTTCTGGCCAAACTGCATTGTATGCAGACGCATACCCTTCTTTCGCAAAGGGTCGTTTCTGCGTCGAGCACATGTGTACACGGACAAGGCTATGCGTATGCAAAATGGGGCAAAATGTCCTCTCACGCATACGCGTGGCCCATGCATATGCATGACCTGGGAAAAATTACACGTATTCGTACGCATACATATGACATACGTACGCATACCCCTGTTTTTCAGCAAATGCATATTTTGTGTTTTAAACACAATTTTGAACCTCCAAACCACTATTTTTATTCTGTTAACCCTAGATCTTATTAGTAAGCCTAGTAACAAGATGGAGTTAGGAAATAGAGGATACTTGGAAGAGAAGAAAGGTTTAGAAGGATAAGTTGGGGTTGGAAAAGTGTAGAATTTGTGATGATGTATGATTAATGAATTGAGAATGATGAATAATGTATAATGATTTTGAAATTTAAAGTGTTTGAGCTTGACCTGGCAAGGTTCGTGGTGGTTTACCGCTTGCCCAATGTCGAGAAGTATATGGGGTTCGTGGTGGTTTACCGTCCACATGTTTTTAAAAGAGACTGGTGTAGGGTTCGTGGTGGTTTACCGCCCACATATTTTTAAAAGTGAATGCTTTGTGGCGTTCATGGTGGTCTACCGCCCACATGTGTGTGTCATTTTCCAATTGAAGATCTTGCGAGGTTCGTGCTGGTGTACCGCCCGCCAGGTGGGGTTCGTGGTGGTGTACCACCCACCGGTTTTCGAGAGAACGATATCCGGGTTAGCTGCCGGATGTTTCGGGTTTTGGCAAAGTAACCAATCTATGAGCTCACGACCAGTAGGATAGACATTCATCATATGCATTTGTGTTATTTGGTTTGATTGTGCCTTAATTGGGATTGCCTAAATGATTATAATATGCTAATTATTAAACTTGCTATTTGTATTATTTGTTTTCTACCTGTGGTTGCCTTTGTTTGCTTGTTTGTTCTTGTAACTTCATTGGAGACAGACAAACGGAGGAAAGATGAAGAGATTTAGGGTTCTAGTTAGGTTTTAGTTAGTTTTAAGGGAATGGTTAAGTTTAGAAGCCCTAAAGGACCACCCTGATTCATGGTTTCTGTTTTAGTTATTTAAGTTTTATAATCTGAAAGTTGCCATTCTAGGATTGCCTCTGGCATTCCCAGGAACTTATATCTTATATGCGTGGCACCTTTATGATGTTGAGAACCTTCGGTTCTCATTCCATACTGTGTTGTCGTTTTTCAGATGCAGGTCGAGAGGCACCTTGGTATGCGTCTGGAGTTTCTGCGGCGAAGTGGTTTACTTTAGGGTTTCCTTTTGTTATTTTGATATTATTATGTATAAGTTTATAGTTTCTACTCTTGTGTATAAGAATGCTTTGTTTATGTACCTCTTAGCAGTTTTATGGAGAACTAGGGTTTATGTATGTGAATTTTGGGACTTGCAGCTATGTATATATACACGTAAATATTCTCCGGCCAGCCTTAGCTTCGCAGGTTGAGTTAGGAGCTTGTTATTTGTACCCTTGATCTTCTACTCTCATCTTTTGTATATTATGTTAGTGGACTTTAGATTTCTTCGTACGCAAATAACCACATTTTCTGAACGTTGCGCGTTTATATTTTGCGATTTTTGCTTTACCTTTTCATCAAGGCTCCTCGTATATTAAATCCTTTCAATTATTATACTATATATATTTTATTTTAGAGGTCGTAGCACCTCTCCACCTCTGTTTTACATCCTAGGTGTAAACATCTGTGTGGTAGGGTGTTACATTATGGTATCAGTGCAGTTCGTTCCTGCAGAGCCTGAGGGACGGACTGACTATGCTTCTAAGCATACGCTGAGTTATGTTTACGTCCTATTTAGGATATCTGATTGATAAATGTAGCATAAGGTTCATGAGTTCGCATTTGGAACTTTGAAGTGCTAGACTTGCGATATTGAGACTGATCACCTTGATATCACTTGTTTGGTGTGAACAGGACCAGGTGGCGACTCGTGGATGCGGTCGCGGGCAAGGGGGAAGTAGAAATCAAAGTGAGGAACACAAGACGAATACGAATAACCTTGCAAACTTCATGGCTTCCCTGGAGAACATGGCTGCGGCTATGCAGGCCACAACTGCTGCTTTAGGAAATCAAGCTAATAATGGAAATGGCGGAACCGAGAACGATGGGATAATGACCTTAGCCACTTTTCTGAAGGTACATCCCCCGTCCTTCAGAGGGACCACAAACCCTACTGAAGCTGATAACTGGCTCCGACCAATAGAGCGGGCCTTACAAGCTCTGCAGTTTCCCAAGGAACAATGGGTGGAGTTTGCGACCTACCAATTGCAGGATGAAGCCCAATACTGGTGGCAGGAAACACGACATATTCTACAACCAGACGGTGCTGTGATATCTTGGGGTATATTTCAGACTGAGTTCTACAGAAAATACTTTCCTAATTCAATGAAAAATGCTAAGGAGCTTGAGCTGCTGTAGTTAAAATAGGGTCAAATATCTGTTACGGAGTACACAAATAAATTTGAGGAACTGTGCCAATTTTCTCGAATCTGTTAGGGTGGTCTGGGAGACTTTGAGGAGTGGAAATGTATCAAATATGAAGGAGGACTCCGGAGTGATATTCTAAGCTCAGTTGGGCCTATGGAGATTCAAAGATTCTCTGAATCGGTAAACAAGAGCCGTGTTGCAGAGGATTGTGTGAGAAAAGCCGCTTTGGATAAGGATGATCATCAAACATTTGTTAGGAGAGATCAGGACAGAAACTTTGCATCGAGGGGCCAAGAGTTTAAGAAGAGTGGTAACCACTGGGGAAGTGATAGAGGGAAGCAAGTAACTAATTACTCAGAGAATATGAGGTGCCTAAGGTGCATAAGCTTCCACCTGAATGGGCCATGCCGAAAGGGTTTAGGACTACGTTATAAGTGTGGGATGCCAGGTCATATCTCCAGGGACTGTCCCCACCGGAGAACTTAGGACGCTGATCGGGTGTAGTCATCAGGCGGAAGTAATCACAAAAATGCTAATCTAAATTTAACTGCTGATTATGATCTTCGGATGCCGCAATTAGTTTTAGTTTATGACGGAGATAAGGACTTTGAGTTAAAGGTGCCAGGCTTTATGTCAATAAATCTTAGTGACTCAACTCATTCCTTCTTTTAGAAGTTATACCAAGGTGCTATCTCAGATTTATTCCTAAACGATAGTCTGATCATTCTCTGAACTCTACTCCTAACGCACATTAATCTGTCCTTTCAGTAGTGAGCTTGACCTTATTACGATATAAACAAATTATCCATGAATTTTGAAAGTGTAGTACTCTCCTTCATAACATTACTATGTTTAATCACCCTGCAATACACCCGTCTGTTTTTTTTAGTAAATACCCTCGTGTTGTTTGAACACTTTTAATCTTGAAATCCTTTTCGAAATCAACTCAAACTTAGTTAATACCTTGTACAATTCCTTGATATAATAATCATTACGCTAGCTCCTTAAAGCAAGAATTCGAGACGCGAGAGATGAGGAGTATAAGCATGCGACATCAAGTGGAGTTTGGAGCCTTAGTTCTTACCGACTGCATTGCTTGGGATTAAGTCGACACGCTAGGATATACCGTGTATATAGACACCTAAATGCGAAAGATAGCCTTCAAACCTCAATAAGAAGATCAACCTTAAAGCTAGCATTCATGATACTTGAACTTAGCAAATCACTCGAAAACACTGCGAAGTATTGTCGAAGGACTCTGGGGGAACGTGGAGGAAACGTCATTGTGTGGTGACGGACACTCTTAGCAGAAAGTCTCCAAGTGCTGTATGAAGGACGAATAAGGAGAAGTAAATGTTAAGTAAGTGGTATTCAAAAGTGGAGTGTTGAGGTAATAGTTGGAGGCATTAGATTGGATTGATTACGAGTTTCAAGAAATTGTAAGGCAGATAGAGTTTCGGAAGCACAGTAAGAGGATAAAAAACTATCAAGAATGTTAAAGTCCGTTGACCAAGAGAGTCAAGAAAAAAGCAAGAATGATAGGGGAAAAGTGTAGAGGGTTAAAGAGAGGACTTATATACCAAATATCAGGAGTTTGAGGCAGGGTGCTAATTGCTTCTGCATTAATGTGGATCCGGAGAAATTAAGTGTTTTAGATATTGGACTAATAGCCGAAACAACAAAGAGGGACTAAATGAAATTTGAGTTAAGAGTTTTAATTGTGCAAAGCCGTCAGAGAAATTCCGCCGACCAGAGAGGAAACCTAGAGAGTAAAAAAAAGGAGAAGCTGTGTATTCTTGAAAACTACTTCAACAACTGATAACAGATGAGCAATCAACATAAAGAAGTTTAACCCGAAGTATGTTGGGCCATTTGATGTATTAGAACAAACTGAACTAGTAGTATCTCAAGTGTTTTTATTACCGTACTTTTGAACCTGCGCAACGCATTCCTTACCTCGCAGCTCGGGAAATATATTTCTCCATGCAACTTATGTCCGAGAATCTTAACCAGTTCAATTCAAGAAGATCTAGAATTTCGAGTGACTCCAATTAGGATTGATGATGTCAACATTAAGAAACTCAGAAGATAAGAGGTCTCATCAGGGAAGGCGACATGAGAATCAAGTCGGAGAGGAGAAACATACCGGAGGATTTAAACTAGGATGAGAGAGGACTAACTGCGCTTAGTCGTAAGTAGTTGAATTTTGGGGACAAAATTCTAAATTAGGTGGGTAGGATGTAAAACTCGCAAAATTAGTAAATAATTAGCTAATAAATTTATTATTAATCAAAAAAATTAGAAAGTGAAATTTTATAGTTTAATAAGGTAGAGCAAATTAAAATAAGAATTATGACACTAATTTTAAAGAATTTGTCTCAGATTGGGTCCAACGGGTCGAACCGGTCGAACTGGATCCAAACCGGGCCCGTGGGCCCAACCAACTCCTTTAAGTTAATGAGCATCAGCTCATTCTTCTTCTTCTTCAATGAAGAACCCGTGGAGCATACAAGGAAAGGGGGAAAAGTTTCCAAACCCTTGGCATAGATTCAAACCCACGTAACTTTTGATTCGGAGCTCCGATCGTCGCACCATTTACGACCACGCATCCGCAGTGACGAGCTCTATAAAGCCCAGTACCCTTCAAGGTGAGAAAATCACACTCCCAGCTCCTATTCTCTCTTCTTCAGTTCGAAAATGTTGAGGTTTTGAGGTATTCAGATTTTGTGTAATTTCGGTGTTTAGGATCAAATTGCCTTGGTGGACTTGCTGAGTCTTGTCCCAATTTTCCATTGGTAAGGTGAAAATTCTAGAACTCTAGTTAATTCTCTAATTTTGTGTGCTGGGTATTAAATTTGGATATGTATATGTGTGGTAATGTGAAATTAGGTGTATATATATTTATTTGAGCACGTGCGTATTCGGACAAGGCTATGCGTATGCGAAATGGGACAAAATGTCCTCCCACGCGTACGCATGGCCCATGCGTACGCATACCCCTATTTTTCAGCAAATGTATATTTTATGTTTTAAACCCAATTTTGATCCTACAAACCTCTATTTTTATTCTGTTAACCCTAGATCTTATTAGTAAGCCTAGTAACAGGATGTAGTTAGGAAATAGAGGTTACATGGAAGAGAAGAAAGGTTTGGAAGGATAAGTTGGGGTTGAAAAAGTGTAGAATTTGGGGTGATGTATTATTGATGAATTGAGAATGATGAAAAATGTATAATGATTTTGAAATCGAAAGTGTTTGAGCTTGACCTGGCAAGGTTCGTGGTGGCTTACCGCTTGGCCAGTGTTAAGAAGTATGTGGGGTTCGTAGTGGTTTACCGTCCAGATGTTTTTAAAAGAGACTTGTGTGGGGTTCGTGGTGGTTTACCGCCCACATATTTTTAAAAGTGAATGCTTTATGGGGTTCGTGGTGGTTTACCGCCCACATGTGTGTGTTGTTTTCCAATTGAAGATCTTGTGAGGTTCGTGGTGGTGTACCGCCCACCAGTTTTCGAGAGGATGATATTCGGGTTAGCTGCCATATATGTCGGGTTCTGGCAAAGTAACCAACCCATGAGCTCACGGCCAGTAGAATAGACATTCATCATATGCATTTGTGTGATTTGGTTTGATTGTACCTTAATTGGGGTAGCCTAAATGATTATAATATGCTAATTGTTATACTTGCTATTTGTATTATTTGTATTCTACCTATGGTTGCCTTTGTTTGCTTGTTTGTTCATATAACTTCATTAGAGACAGAGAAATGGAGGAAAGACGAAGAGATTTAAGGTTCTAGTTAGGTTTTAGTTAGATTTAAGGCAATGGTTAAGTTTAGAAATCCCTAAAGGACCACCCTGATTCATGGTTTCTGTTTTAGTTATTTAAGTTTTATAATCTGAATGTCGGTGTTCTAGGATTGCATCTGGCATTTCCAGGATCTTATATCTTATGTGCGTGGCACCTTTACTATGCTGAGAACTTCCGGTTCTCATTCTATACTGTATTGTCGTTTTTCAGATGCAGGTCGAGAGGCACCTCGGTATGCGTCTGGAGTTTCTGCGGCGAAGTGGTTTACTTTGGGGTTTCCTTTTGTTATTTTGACATTATTATGTATAAATTTATA
Organism: Arachis hypogaea; assembly: GCF_003086295.3. Classification (NCBI taxonomy): domain Eukaryota; kingdom Viridiplantae; phylum Streptophyta; class Magnoliopsida; order Fabales; family Fabaceae; genus Arachis; species Arachis hypogaea. The sequence continues at coordinate 53,280,909 of NC_092046.1, forward strand.
GTTTCTCCTCTTGTGTATAAGAATTCTTTGTTTATGTACCTCTAAGAGATTTTATGGAGAACTAGGGTTTATATATGTGCATTTTGGGACTTGGGGCTATGTATAAATATACGTAAATATTCTCCAGCCAGCCTTAGCTTCGCAAGTTGAGTTAGGAGCTTGTTATTTTGTACCTTTGATCTTCTACTCTTATCTTTTGTATATTATGTTAGTATACTTTAGATTTCTTTGTACGCAAATAACCACGTTTTCTGAATGTTGCGGGTTTATATTTTGCGATTTTTGCTTTACCTTTTCATCAAGGTTCCTCGTATATCAAATCCTTTCAATTATTATACTATATATATTTTATTTTAGAGGTTGTAGCATCTCGCCACCTCTGTTTTACATCCTAGGTGGTGTAAAGCTCTGTGTGGTAGGGTGTTACATATGAAGTATTGGTGTGATTACATATATTTTGCTTTGTGATAGACGCTTATCTTGGGATAAGACTGATGATGGTATCTTCAAGGAGGTATAGTTCATCACATGCAATTTATGTTGTATTTGTTATCTATTCTTGATTTTTTTCGAACTTGAATAAATTGTTTACTTTTATTGTCTACCTAATTTTGATAAATGAAAATTTTGTAATAACTTTTTGTCTCTAATAAATAACCATATCATGTAGTAATTTTGTAAAATTTTTCAGTATTTTTCTATTCCTCATTTTAAGATTTTCTTTTGATGACAAATGATTAGGAAAATAAAATGTTCCTTTAGATGTTTAATATATTATCATCTTACCAAAAAATTATGTATATGTAAAATATTAAAAATGAAGATCAAAATAGCCACAGATAATTTATCCTGAAAATAGGATAAGTGTGTAAGTGGCTTAAACATGCTTACAGATTAAGTGGCTAGAGTTGCTGAACTCTATATTAGTTGTTTGGCCATTCTGGGTTAGCTGAACTCTACATTAGTGAACCTAGTTTGGGTGCCTTTGATGCAAACAAGGGTGAATGCAAAATCAAGACATTATTAAATTACTAAGTTATTCAATAATAAATTATCTTAGTTCTTAAATTACTAATGTATATTGGTTATATATATATATATATATATATATATATATATATATATATATATATATATATATATATATATATATATATATATATATATATATATATATATATATAAAAGCATTTTTTAGTTTTAGAATTCTATCATTTTTAAACATTTGGTAATGTAGTTCACTTACTATTGTATTCTGTCAATTTTTTTTTTAATTTATAAAAAAAGGCAGTTAACTTATTTTCAACATATAAAAGCAAAAAAATATTGGGGCTATATGACTAGTTTTGTATTTTCATTTTCAATTGATATATTTTTCGGTATTATTCAAAAAAATAACTCGTCATTTTGTTTCCTATTTTTAAAGTTTTAACATGGTGGAATATTGGATAGGGCTGAATTTTGGAGTGCAATGGCTTCCAACGTGCTGAATAAATCTCGTAATGTTTTTAGCAAAAAAGTCATGGTTAAGAAAAAGGTATTTTGATATGTGAACACTTCAAAAAATTTTGGATATGCGTAATTGTTTACATTAAACGATGCAATTCAAAATGCATTTTATGAATGTTATTTCACATTTAGAAAGCAGAACATACTAATTTGTCTATATGAATGTTACAAAATCTATTACATATCCAAGTAAATTTATTTTATGTGAGATGTTTAAGAATGTTATAGAAGTTGACTAACTATATGACCTTTACGTGATGCCAGGGCATCTTGGCTAGTTTTACAAGCCATTTTTAGTTTATTTTAGAGTAGTTTCATGCATTTCTTAGGTAATAAGTAAGTATTTGGATGAGAAATTCATGCATGCCTTAATTTAATCAAATATTGTTATTCTGATGCATTTTCATAAGAATTTTGCTATGTTTACTTGTTGATTATGAATGATGCAATTTCTTGTGAAATTAGCAAAGCTTTCATGCATTTTGTTTGGTTGATGATAGGTAGAAAGGAAGCTAGGAAAAGGGAAGGCAAAGAAGCAACAAGAAAGCCATGAAAAGAGGCAAAGGGAAGCAACGTTGGAGCCAAAGTTGGTGCTCCAACGTTGTTGGAAACATCACTCCCACAGCCTAAAGGGATATACTTCCAACAAGAATAACTTAAGCTACAGAGCTCCAAATGAGGTCATTCCAAAAGCATTGGAAAGTAGGAATCAAGAGCTTTCCATGAAAATATGGCACTACATGGTGGACACTAAAATTGAGGGAGAAAACTGCCCGAAAAGTGCATAAACAAACATGGTACCAACCTGTAGTAAGGCCAGCTGACCTCTGCACCTTCGGTGAAGTATAACTCGAGCTGTGGAGCTCCTAATGATGCACTTCCAATGGCGTTGGAAAGTAGACATTCAGAGATTTCCAACAATATATAATAGTATGAGGTGGACAGCACGTTTGAGCTTCTGAATCTGGCAATGTTCTCAACATTTGCGCAAACGTTGGAGGTCCAACGTTGCCTACAACATCGCACTCCGACGCCAGCGACTCTGTCCCATTCAAAGGAGCATAACTTGAGTTGTAGATGTCCAATTGAGGTGATTCCAGTTGGATTAGAAAGCTGGCATTCAGAGATTTATAACCTTATATAATAGTCAATAGTGGGCATGAAATTTGCAACATTGACAAGAGGAAAAAGTGACGTCCCAAAGCTTGATTTGCAATATTCATGTTTGTAATTTGAAAATTTGGCATCCACGCGCACGCGTACGTGACGCGCACGCGTGGATGTGCCAACGTTGGAGGTAGCGTTTGAGTCCAACGCTATGAGGCCAACGTCCGCGATAAAAATTTCAGAAATTGGAGTTGAAAATTTTTGAATCGACGCGTACGCGTCAGTGACGCGTACGCGTGGATAGAAAAAAAGCCAAAGCACGCGTAAGCGTGGAGCACGCGTACGCGTGGATAGAGAAAAAGGCCAAGGCACGCGTAAGCATGCAGTACGCTTACGCGTGAAAACGCCAACATTGGAGGGAATGTTTGAGGTCCAACGCTAAGGCCAACGTCCCCTGAAGCTATAAAACGAAAATTTTGCATCCACGTGCACACGTGACCCACGCGTACGCGTGGATAAGCATTTTTGACCAGTATGCGCGAACGCGCAAGGCACACATACGTGTGGGTTCGCTGACGTTGGCCCTTCAACGTTGAGTCAAACGCCAATGACAACAAGCTTTCTGGTTTTTGCTGATCTGATTCAAAGTGGCGTTTTAGTCAACGTTGTCCCTCAAACGTTGACTCCAACTTTAAGACCAGAATGCACAATTGGCGCCTGTCTTCATTCAACTGCTTTAGCCAAGTCCCACATCCAAATACTTGATCCAATTAAAGAGGAGAAGAGGGTTATAAATAGAAGAATTGTTGAATATTGAGGGAGCTCTAGGGAGGCCCTGAGGGGGCTCTGGGAGTTCAATGTCCTGATTCCATTTTCTGCACTTTTCTTTTTCTTTCTTTTGTAGTTTCTTTATTTCTTTCTGCACTTTTCTTTTTCTGTAAATTGAATTGAGTTATGATCAACTAACCCAATTTCATTGGGTTAGGGAGCTCTATTGTAATTTAATGGATCAATAGTAGTTTTTATCTTCTTCCTCTTCTTTTCTCTTGATTTTTGTTAGAAAGCTTTCGGTCTTAATTCAATTGGATAGTTGTCTTGAGAGAGAAGCTATCCATAATTGGAATTCTTCGGAGCCTTGAGAAAGGAATGAAGAATTCATGCTAGAATTGCTTTCTCACAGTGGATTAGATTGGGGTTTGGATGGATATCGTGACATGTAATCCTACCAACACTTTGATCTATGAATCTGTGTGGTATAGTCAGTGACCGAACTTAAACTCTTCCCATGAGCAATTAAATCAAGACATTGGGCAATTGTTCATGCTTAGAGAGATTGGTGAGCCAAGACATTGGGATCCAATCATCTAAGATTGCCAAGCAATATCAATGAATGCATTGATTGAGGAAGAGTTGAAAATGATTTGATCCGGAGAATGCAATATCTCCTAAAACCCAATGAATCCCCATCTTTGATCTACCCATTCTATTTACTTTCTGCATCTTTAATTTCATGTTAATTCCCCATTCTCATTTAATTTCCAGCGATTTAAGATTCTATCATTTAGTTTAATGCAATTTAATTTCTTCTATTTAATTTCTTGCAATTTAACTTTCCCGCCAATTTTACTTTCTGCAATTCCAATTGAAATCTGATTTCGCTCAACTGGAACAATTCTCCAATTATAATTGCTTGATCTACCAATCCCTGTGGGATTCGACCTCACTCTTTTGTGAGTTTTTACTTGACGACAATCCGGTGCACTTGCTGGAGGGAAATTTATTGAGAGACAAATTCCCGTGTATCAAGTTTATGGCGCCGTTGTCGAGGATTGGATTTGTATTGACAATTATTAAATTGGAGGATAACTAGATTGAGCAATTTTTCTTTTCTTTTGTTAATAGTTTTGTTTCAGTTTGTTACTGCTAACTTCTTCACTTTAAGTTGTTTTTCTTTGTTCATCTACTTTCCAGCACACTAACCACTCTAACGACTAGCTGTTTGTGATATTGCCTTACTATGGAAATTCCAATGTCTTTTGGTGATATTTGTTTGAAACAGAGTCTTTTGCAGGAACAAAAGGAGTATCCATCATGTTTTGGTCAACCAAATTTCATGAGAAACTTTCTACCACCACAGAATGATTTAAGTTATTATGCTCATGGTGGGTGGGAGCATCAAGAAGCTGAAATGAGGTACTTTCCAGAGCCACAAAATGGTCTATATTTTGGTGAAATTGATCACTACTCAACTTGTGACTGGGAAGATCAAAATCAAAGAGATCTCACTTATGTATACCCTATCTGTCAAGAGCCATCACCTCTCAATTATCCAACCTCACCTCCTAGTTTCACATATCCAAATTCTTCACCATTTGAGTATGCCTGAACACAAAATTCCTTCCCAGATTCATACAATTCATTTCACAATCCATAAAACTCATTCCATTACCCACAAGAGCCATACCACTTTCAGAATACACAACCACAAAATAACCAACTCCATTCACAAGCCAATCACCAACCATCACAATCCCCTGTAGATAGACTTGCTGAGGCATAACTCATCCTTGACGAACTCAGAAGAAAGAGAGAAGACGAGCAACTTACTAGGATAGAACCTCTCCTTGAAAAATTGACAAAGATGACGAAAGAGGAGAAAATAGCAAAGGAGGAGTTCATTCAATGGTCCGGAGCTTCAACAAGAGAACAAGCCATCACTTGCAGAAACATCGAAGCACATTTGAACAATATAGCAAAACATTCCGGAGTGGTGCTTATGAAGGAGGATAAGGACCAAATGGAGGCTACAGAGGAGAAATCAGAAGAACAAGAAAAAGAGGCACCCATACCCAGTGAGATTCCTATAAAGAAGGAGGGGGTTGTGAGAGTATATAAGCCCAAGGCTCCATACCCACAGAGGCTACTAGAGGTGACAAAGGAACATGCAAACTCACTCCCAAAAGACTCAATGCAACATCATGTAGAAGAAAGGGAGAAAGTCAATCAAGGGAGTTCACACTCCAATGAAACAGAGAGTTGCATAGAGGGTGAGTTCATTGAACCACCAATTCAAGAAGCTCTTGATGAAGAGGATGCTCCAACAATCATACCCAAGTCTTGAGATCAAAGATGTGAAGGCAGTACATACAAGCAATCTAATCTCTGATCCAGCAAGCAAGTTCACCCAAACCAATCACAAAAGGAAGCTTGCTGGAAAGAGGCACTCAAAGCAAGGGGGCATTAACTGGATCCTTTTTCCACTGGAGGTCATTCCTCTCAACAAACTGGAAGAAGAGGAAGAAATTCATGACCGAAATGTCAAGCTAATGACATTAAAAGAGCGCTTGTTGGGAGGCAACCCAACCCAAGGTAGTTTTCTTTTCCTAGTTAATTCAATAAAAGAGTTAAGTATATTCTCTGTATTGCAAGGAGATAAGTTTGGTGTTCCACTCCAAAACAATCCAAGGGTTAATGTGTAATTATAAGTTTGGTGTTTCACTAAAGATTTCATTAAAAAAAACACATTGTAACCCTCAGAATGACTAGTCATTAGCTCCAACCAATCAAGGAAACTACTTAACAATAGTTTAATTTCTAGATTCATAGTTTGTTCTTCTAGTTCATAGTTGTTTTCTTAATAAAAGCACATGAGGTTTCTGCATGTATTCAATCTGCTGCATTAGGCAAGGAACTAAGTTTGGTGTTCACACACCAAATTAAGTTCAGAAACTCACAAGCATACATGCATGCTAACTGTTTTTCAAGTACTTGGGGAACAAGCAACTTCCAATCATTTTACAGGAATTCAATCAATCTCTTGGAATGATCATATACCACATCCAAGGAGACAAAGAAGGATGCAAAAACTATGGATGATGATGACAAGGAAGAAATAAGAAGACACCAAGAGGTTGTATTATACTTAACTGTCTCTGAGTTGTAGTGCTTAAAGTGGAAGTATGATTGTATCCTGTTTTCATGAACCTTTACATTTTGTTTGTCTTTGCTTATTGTCATTTTAGGCTGCTAGTCAAAATACCTGCTTCATTTTCATCTCGCTTGAATTGTATGTTGTGTCCTTGAGCTTAATAAAAGAAACTATGAGAAGTTGCTATGAAAGACAAGAGTGAAATCCAATGTGCAGAATTAAGTCCTAGTGTTGTGGTGGTATTTGTTAGCTAAGTTGGTTCATCAATAAGGTACAGGGCTAAGATATCTCTTGAATTATGAGCTTGAAGTGCATTCTATGAGACTTAAATGAATTAATAAAGATCCTAAAAAGAGAAAAAGAGAATGAAAAAGAAAGAAAAGAGCACAATTAAAGCTGGGCACCAATAGTTTGGATCTTGAGGCATGTGTCTGTGGTGTTTTTGTGCAAGGATCTGCTTGGATGAGTAAGTTCTTAGGAGTGCTTCATCACTTGACAACTTGGGTTAACTAACATGGGATTATCAACTGAAAGTCCACTATCAAGAGCAACCTTGTCACAAAACATTTAGCCACCCAAAGAGGTGCTGGACACCAAGGTCTAAGGAATGAAAATAACAAACCCTGTGCCTGTGGTGTGTATGTGCTGAGGAGAGACTTGGGTGATTAAGTCCATAGGGGTGTTTCAACACCTAGCACCTTAAACCAACTGGTTCGGGAGTGTTGGTTGAAAGCCTATCCTAAAGAGTTGTCTCAACACAGAACACTTAGCTATAGAAAGTAATAAGCTCTAAAGAAGAAAAGAAAACAAAAACAGAGCTAAGTAAAGGATCAAGAATAAGAGTCTCATAGAAAGGCAATAGAGTGAGAGTTCAAGAGCATATGAGAGCCTAGAAACCAGCATGAACATGAACCTAAGTTGCCATGCATGAAACTCCATGAACCAAGGATTTGAATTCCCTGAATAAGGACTTGTATCTCTTGTACTTTCATGTTTTATCACTTGCTTGAGGACAAGCAAGATTTAAGTTTGGTGTTGTGATGCCAGGGCATCTTGCTAGTTTCACAAGCCATTTTTAGTTTATTTTAGAGTAGTTTCATGCATTTCTTAGGTAATAAGTAAGTATTTGGATGAGAAATTCATGCATGCCTTGATTTAATCAAACATTGTTATTCTGATGCATTTTCATAAGAATTTTGCTATGTTTACTTGTTGATTATGAATGATGCAATTTCTTATGAGATTAGCAAAGCTTTCATGCATTTTGTTTGGTTGATGATAGGTGGAAAGAAAGCTAGGAAAAGGGAAGGAAAAGAAGCAACAAGAAAGCCATGAAAGGAGGTAAAGGGAAGCAACGTTGGAGCCAAAGTTGGTGCTCCAACATTGCTGGAAACGTCACTCCTATAGCCTGAAGGGGTATACTTCCAAAAAGAATAACTTGAGCTACAGAGCTCCAAATGAGGTCATTCCAAAAGCATTGGAAAGTAAGATTCAAGATATTTCCAAGCATATATGGCACTACATGGTGGACACTAAAATTGAGGAAGAAAACTTCCCGAAAAGTGCATAAATGAACATGGTACCAACCTATAGTAAGGCCAGTTGACCTATGCACCTTCGATGAAGTATAACTCGAGCTGTGGAGTAGACATTCAGAGCTTTCCAATAATATATAATAGTATGGGGTGAACAGCACGTTTGAGCTTCCGAATCTGGTAATGTTCTCAACTTTTGCGCAAACGTTGGAGGTCCAACGTTGCCTCCAACATCGCACTCCGATGCCAGTGACCTTATCCCCTTCAAAGGAGCATAACTTGAGTTGTAGATGTCCAATTGAAGTGATTCTAGTTGGGTTAGAAAGCTGACATTTAGAGCTTTTCAACTATATATAATAGTCAATAGTGGGCTTGAAATTTGCAACATTGACAATAGGATAAAGTGACGTCCCAAAGCTTGATTTGCAACATTCATGTTTGGAATTTGAAAATTTGGCTTCCACGTGCACGCGTACGTGACGCGCACGTGTGGATGTGCAAACATTGGAGGTAGCGTTTGAGTCCAACGCTATGAGGCCAATGTCCACGATAAAAATTTTAGAAATTGGAGTTGAAAATTTTTGAATCGACGCGTACGCGTCAGTGACGCGTACGCGTGGATAGAGAAAAAAGCCAAGGCACGCGTAAGCAGGAGTACGCGTACGTGTAAAAATGCCAACGTTGGAGGGAACGTTTGAAGTCCAACGCTGAGGCCAACTTCCCCTGAAGCTATAAAACGAAAATTTTGCATCCATGCGCACACGTGACCCACGCGTACGCGTGGATAAGCATTTTTGACCAGTATGCGCAAACGCGCAAGGCACGCATACGCGTGGATTCGCTGACGTTCGCCCTCTAACGTTTAGTCAAACGCCAATACAGCAAGCTTTCTGGTTTTTGCTGATCTGATTCAAAGTGGCGTTTGAGTCAACGTTGGCCCTCAAACGTTGACTCCAACTTTAAGACCAGAATGCACAATTGGCGCCTGTCTTCATTCAACTGCTTCAGCCAAGGTCCATATCCAAAAACTTGATCCAATTAAAGAGGAGAAGAGGGTTATAAATAGAAGAATTGTTGAAGATTGAGGGAGCTCTGGGGAGGCCCTGAGGGGGCTCTGGGAGTTCAATACCCTGATTCCATTTTCTGCACTTTTCTTTTTCTTTCTTTTGTACTTTCTTTATTTCTTTCTGCACTTTCCTTTTTCTATAAATTGAATTGAGCTATGAACAACTAACCCCATTTCATTAGGTTAGGGAGCTCTATTGTAATTCAATGGATCAATAGTAGTTTTTATCTTCTTCCTCTTCTTTTCTCTTGATTTTTGTTAGAAAACTTTCGGTCTTAATTCAATTGGATAGTTGTCTTGAGAGAGAAGCTATCCATAATTGGAATTCTTTGGAGCCTTGAGAGAGGAATAAAGAATTCATGCTATAATTTCTTTCTCACAGTAGATTAGATTGGGGTTTGGATGGATATCGTGACATGTAATCCTACCAACACTTTGATCTATGAATCTGTGTGGTATAGTCAGTGACCGAACTTAAACTCTTCCCATGAGCAATTAAATCAAGACATTGGGTAATTATTCATGCTTAGAGAGATTGGTGAGCCAAGACATTAGGATCCAATCATCTAAGATTGCCAAGCAATATCAATGAATGCATTGATTGAGGAAGAGTTGAAAATGATTTGATCCGGAGAATGCAATATCTCCCAAAACCCAATGAATCCCCATATCTGATCTACCCATTCTATTTACTTTCTGCATCTTTAATTTCATGCTAATTTCCCATTCCCATTTAATTTCCAGCAATTTAAGATTCTGTCATTTAGTTTAATGCAATTTAATTTCTGCTATTTATTTTCTTGCAATTTAAGTTTCCCTCTAATTTTACTTTCTGCAATTCCAATTGAAATCTGATTTCGCTCAACTAGAACAATTCTCCAATTATAATTGCTCGATCTACCAATCCCTGTGGTATTCGACCTCACTCTTTTGTGAATTTTTACTTGACGACAATCCGGTGCACTTGTCGGAGGGAAATTTGTTGAGAGGCAAATCCCCGTGTATTACTACACTGTGTGATATTTTATGTCTGTGCCCTTACCTCATTGGACTATTGAAGTTAAACAGTTAAATGGATTTAGAAAATTACTTATTTTATCCTATAAAGATGAGATATTCTATGATATTTTATAACAGATATCATCCTAACAATAATCATGAAGCTGATAGCTATTATTAAATTTATGTAGAAACTGGTTAATCTAGCTGCTAGAACGCTTATGATCCCTGTAAGTTTGCCACTAGGCACTTTTCATGTAAGTGTTTTTATTTTGCTCCTCCTTGTAGGTAAAAGTTCATGCCATGGAGAATAAGGTTCATTCTTATATAATCAACTTTCTTCCATTTAACCATATCAAACTTTTCTATATCAAAAATTAGATTGGACTTTGAACTAAAGTCCAATCTAATTGGTTATAATAAAGGCAACCTTTATTTAACTTTAGAAAATTGATGATATATTTACACCTCAAATTTTTGTTATGACTCTGATTTTTCGATTTTGATTTTGTTTGATTTCTGTATTGATTTTTTGTTAAAAATTTTGGTTTTATTCTAATTTGGTTTTAATTTTTGGTTCCCTCTGTTCTAATTTTGTTCTTACTTCTTTTCTAATTTGTGGTTGTCTTGGTGTTTTATTTTAATATTTTAATTTCAGATTCTAATTTTTTATACTAATTTATGTTCTAATTTTTGGGATATTTCTACAATTTGATTGCAATTTGATAATAGGTCAAGTAAAAATAATTTGATATTCTAAAAGGAATAGTGTTTTGCTCGGAGTCTGGAATTAACAATTTGACATTCTGAAAAATTTAACCTATTTGTTCATATCAGAAGCTCAATTCTTTTTTAAGTTCTCTGTTATTTTATAATTTAACTTTTGATTATATTATTGGTGCTCAATTCTTTTTTTCCCAGCTTGATTTGGTTCATTTCCTTCTGACAACTGCCAAATTGTATCAAATTACGGGAACAACCGAAAAAATTATTTAGCTACACTGATAAGCTGGAGTTATTTTTAATAGGAAGGTAATACCAATCAATGTTAAAAATTTTAGCTTTATTTCTTATTGATTAATTTATACTATGATACATATTTGCATTTATTTAATGATAGGTACAATAAATAAAGAAACTGGTCTAAAACGTCTTGGAGTAGAGCAATACTCAATACCAGGCTTTTGTAAAAGTCAGAGCAATGATCAAGCTACTTGAGGTGGATGCAGATACATTTGCAAGGCACGCAGAAATGTACTATAAGAAGTGCCCAGAAATCATGAAATTAGTTGAGGACTTCATGAGAGAGTTGTTAAGGCAAAAAGTAATGCTGAAAATCTCAAGCATGAACTCAGCAGAGTGGAAGCTGAGAAGGATCTTGGTCTTTTTCAAAATAAGCAGTGTCTTGAAAAGATAACAATTTTTAATATGGTTGAACAATTCACTAATGATAAGAGTTAATGTATCAATACACTTTGTTTATGTTTTGAATTGACTTGCTTTTTCGTAGTACTTTTCTTCTAGTTTGACAATACAATGAACTTGTTTATTTTTTGAAATACTATGAATGCTCGAATACAAGTTAAATAAAAATTAGATAAAAATTTGTCTTGATTAAATTTATATTTATTTTGTGTGAAATCAGGTTTATTTTGTAATGAAAAAATCTAAAAAAAAATCCATTTTACCTTACGGTTGGAAAATCCATCTGTATTTAGGCAAGAACAAAGGAGGACAAGAATAACCAAAGAAGCCCCTGGAAGAATCGAGGAAGGTGGCATGCAAAAGGAAGTAACCTCTCAGGGAACCAAGAATTGAAGACAAGCCCCAGGGAAGTGCAACGCCTTTGAAGAGAATTTGTAGATGTTGTCAATCCTGAACTCTTCATACTCTAGAGAGCATAACTTGAGCTACAGATGTCCAAATGAGTCATTTTTAGCTGCGCTAGAAAACTAACATCCAGAGCTTCAAAACGATATGCATATGTCTATAGTGAATATTCAGTTTGGACCACGAACGACCCTCACTTTTCAGCTCATGAAAATAGGGCCCCTAAACCAACGTGGCATGCTATTCAACATGTCTAAAGTGAATCTACGCACCTTCAATGGTTCCCAAGCAACTAGAATGGCGTGCCATGCCATTCTACATTCCAAAGACCCCTGGGAGGTGCACAACTAGGGCGTGCCACACCCTACAACCCCTTCCACATGCCTTCATGCACGCTAGCTTCTCCTTAAGGGCGTGCAACATGCCATCCTCCAAGTGTCACACGCGTTCGTTCTATTAACAACCAAGGACCAAGGGCGTGCAACACGCCATCCTCCAAGTGCAACATGTAAGACCCAAAATTTTTGGAAAATATTATTATGAGTTAATTTCAATTTACTTATTCATTAAAGACTTTATTTTTAGAAATTATTTTATTAAAAGTAATTAAATAAAATTTTGATAATTAAATTATAAATTTTACTTAATCTTATAATTATTGAATAATTTTTCTATATTTGAATTATACAACTTAAGAGTTGTAAAAGAATAAGAATTTTATACGATTTAGTTTAATAATTGAGATTTCGGAATTTAATACTTTAATTTTGCCTTCAAAATTTATTTTTAATCTTTATATACGCTACCTCGAATTCAACCGACTTCATGTCATTTATTCTATTTTTCTCCAATATCAATTCAAACACCAATTCGCATTCTTCATCTTCATGTACAAGATCATAATCTTAACCAAATTTAAGCCTACACTATACCTATCTGTTTCATTCTTGGCTTCGTCTAACTCTTTCTCAATGACTACAAATTTCCTCATCCTGTGCGAGTGCCATCTAATTCAAATTAAATCTCAAGTACTTCTCAACTATTTCAAACACTAAACAATTTCTCTATCTCTTAGTCCAAGTTAATCCATTATAACTTAAACCACTCACTCATAATTTTCATCCCTTAATCCTATGTCAATCCTCAATTCTCTTATCCCAAGATTGTTTTCTTATGTCTCTACAGTTCTAGAGCCACCAAAATCATCGCGCTTCTGCAGCGTCACTCTGATTATAAGCCACTAAGATCTTAATCACACTCTTACTCTGCCAAAACACTCCTTGAATCTCTTCATCTCCCTAACTAGACGTCATCGACCTTTACTCCAGCTGCACGAGTTCTAAACCTTGGCTTTCTCCACCACCTAATCTATTACCGCCTCCATCATAATCCTTAGGTTATCTCCATCCCTTCAGCAGCAGCTCTCATAGTAGGAACCACAAATTCATCTATATCACCTCACTCGTGTTCACGAGATGCCCTTTGGGTCATGTCCACACCAAACAATTGATATTAAGGTGATCAGTCTTAATATCTCAAGTCTAGTGCTTTAAATTTTTAAAAGTATGCTCATGAGCATTTATGCTATATATGTCTAGCAGACAACCTAAATAGCATGTACACACACCCAGAGTATATCCAAAAGCATAGTCAGTTCGTTCCTCAGGCTCTACAGGAACGGACTGCTCTGATACCATAATGTAACACCCTACCACACAGAGTCTTATGCTTAAGTCATAAAATAGAGGTGGTGAGGTATTACGGTCTCTAAAAGTAAAATTATATATATAAATATAATTGAAAAGAAATTTTTATCTAGGAGCCTTTGAAGAGAAAGAGTTGAAACAAAGGCGTTAAACAGAAAAGCGCAACACTAACGCAAACATAGTGTAATTGAAGCGAAATAAGAGTAAACTATACATGGATATATATAGTAAACAGTTTCAAGATACAGATAGCAAAGCTCATGACTCGGCTCGCGAAGATAAACCGACCAGAGCACTTAAGCATATATACATATATATAAGAGAACCCAAAATAAACCCAAAATAAAAAATTTACAGAACCTGTTTCTCCAAAATAACCTCTAAGGGGAAAGTAATACATCATATACATAAGCAATGGAGATAATGAGTCTCTACATATATACATAATCAAAATAAAGTCCCAAAAGCACAAGGATCTTTGCTAGTAGAAGCCTCCAGCATGCCTCAGCGAGGTGCCTCACGTCCTGCATCTAAAAACCACAAAATATGTATTGGGTGAGAACCAGAGGTTCTCAGCATGGTAACAGTGCCCATATATCTAACATATATGTCCCAGGAAAGCTGAAGGCAATTCTAGAACTCCGACATACGATTTAATCTTATAAAAATATAACTAAACCAAAAGTAAATAAGGCAACTAACTAAGGATCTTCATTCTATACTAATATTCCCTTTTCCAACTCCTCTAAACCTCCCAACTACCACCGGAATCAATTATTACACACACAATTACTACACGTAAGGAAATCACAGGTAGAAAGCATATACAGTAGATAAGCAGGTAGCAAGTAGTTTATGCAATCAGTTAGGCATTACAAAAAAAGCATACCAAACAAACACATAGATGCAAATGATGCAGGCCTGTCCTGTGGCTGATGAGTCTCATCTATCGGTTATAAAGCCAACCTGACGTGTCCAGTAGCTAACTCGGGCACAGTCTCTTTGTTGCGCCTTAATACCATTAGAGGGTATCTGTGCCCTGTCACCATTAGAGGGTATCTGTGCCCTGTCACCATTAGAGGGTATCGGCGCCCTGTCACCTTTACAACCAGAGAAATAAAATTACAAGCAAACTCGCATTCAACGTTTTCCATCATGATTTATTTACCACATTCATTCATTAATCATATATGAATCTCTGGCATACTCACCACATTTTCACACTTCCTCAATTAATCATAATCATTTAATCATAATTCATATTTCAGTAATACTTCTTTTTTCATTTTCCCTTACATTCATTCATTCATTCATTCATTTTTCAAACTTTCTTCATCTCCAAGTTACCATTCCTGCCTGCCTTCTTCTCACCACTAAACATACAACTACAGTTTAGGGGCTAAAAGAGTAAAAATAGAGATTTAGAGGTTCAAAATTATATTTTAAAACAGAAAACTCATGATGACATGTCATCATGTCATATTTTTCTATACTTTTTCATACAAGAAATTGATGATTAGTGCTTAGATATTGCATTATTTTGTGCTTAAATAGTATATTTCTTTGATCTTATGATTTTATAAACTTTGTAGAAAATAAGAAGAAAAAGAAGCAAAAAAGCACAAAATAAGTTAAAAAGGAGAAAAAAAGAATTTTGGGACACACTTTGAAGTTGGAGCACACTTTGGAACCTTAGGCAACGCTTTTAAAAGCGTAGCCCATGACCATGAATGAAAGAAACAAAGGCTAGTGCTCATTAAAGGGAGCGCTACGTTAAAATTTGTTCACTTTTTCGGGCTTTTCTTTAAGCCTTGTGACAACATGACCATACCTCATTCAAAGGGCCATAACTTGAGCTACAGATGTCCAATTGATGCGCTTTTAGTTGCATTGGAAAGCTGACATTCTGAGCTTTCCAATGATATATAGCAATCTTTATTTGACATGAAATTGAAGTGCAAGTGATAGGCATATTTAAGGCCCAAAAACCAACCAAAAATGCTCACACCAAGGCTCGAAGAGGGGAACCAAGCAAAGGCCAGGAGTAGCGCTCAAACATTCAAGCGTAGTACCCTCTTTTGCTCACTTTTTCGTGCTCTTTTGGAACCAGGGAGAGCCAAGCATGCACAAAGTAAGACTCACCAAGAGGGAGCGTTGGAAAAAGGCAACGCTACGCTCCCTTTTGCTACCTTTTTCATGCCTCAACCAAGGAAAGCAAAGCTCACCCAAGGCTCAGCATTATATAGCGCTCAAATAGTGAACACTATGGTTAAGGACCAATTGCAACCAAGGTTCACCAACCAAGAGTGAACGCTACGCTCACTATACCAAACGGAGCGCTCCCCTGGAAGGTTCACACACACCTTGACTCAATTGAACCAAGCAACCCTGACCCATGCCACTTGAACCAAGCCATCTTGGATCCAATTCTTCACAGACCCAAGTCACCAAATGCATCCGGATCCACTCTCATTCAAATCCAAAGAAAGCAAAGCCCATATCATCACTCAAAGGCATAAGAACAAGCTAGATTAGGAATTTCATTTAATTTGTAATTTGATTTCAATTTCAATTTCATTTTCATTTTTATAAAGCCTATAAAAAGGCATCTGTTTCATTTTATTAGCGAGGCTGGCTCTGCTAGAGAGCATTAGGAGTAGGATAGAATAGAAAGCTTTCTTGAAATACTTTAAATTTTCTGCACTTTTATTTTTCAATATTGGATTTATGAAATTTCAGTTTCTGCAACCTTTGCTACAATTTCTTCCTCTGTAATTTCCTTTCTGTTTTGATCGAGAGAGAAATTGAGCTCTTGGCTTTATTTCCTTTTTGCTATTTTATTGAAATTGTTAATTTCTCTTTGAGATTTCAGATCTAAGTCTTCTTGAGCTTGATTTACTTTTCTGTACATTTACATTCTGCAACTTTACAATTGAGCTTGCTGCAAATCTGAGTTTACTTTCATGCAATTTAATTCTTCTGCAATTGTTCTGCATCTTACAATTCTTGCTGTGATCTGAATTTACTCTTCCTGCAATTTAAATTTCCAGTCACTTATTCTCAAGATCTCTTCAATTGCTTGCTTTACTGCTTTCTTTAATTTCTAGCACCCAGCCCCCTTTACATTTGATGTAATTTACTTTTCTTGTTCTTTAAGGTTCTGTCAATTTACTTCCTGCAAGTGAGATCTACTGCAATTTTACTTTCCTTGTCATTTAAGCTTCATCTAATTTACATTCTGCTCGTTACTTTCACTGCAATTTACTTTCTGCATTTTTAAATTCCTAGCAATTTCCTTTCTGTTGGTTACATTTCACTTAATTCACCAATGTTAGCTTGACTAAACTAATCACCCACTAAAGTTGCTTGATCCATCAATCCCTGTGGGATCGACCTCACTCTTGTGAGTTTTACTACTTGATGCGACTCGGTACACTTGCCGGTGAGTTTTGGTGTGGCAATCTAATTTCCACCCATCAAGTTTTTGGCACCGTTGCCGGGGATTGATTTAGATCAACAATGATTAAGTGAGTGAGAGGTCTAGATTAAGTATTTTCTTTTTTTTTTTTGTTCTCTGTTTTAAGCTGATAGCAAGGTGTTTGAGTTATTGCCTCACTAAGAAATTCTTCTCTGAGACATGAATTTCAACTTTCATTGGTGTTGTGTTTTACAAAATTCAAATGGAGTTTAACTCATCTTATGATCAAACAAATTTTATGGGATATTACCCACCATCATCAATTTCTAATGATGGCTGGGAATATCACCAACAAATTACAGATCCTGAGCACTCCAATCCATGGAGATATGTCTCAGAACCATAAGATGAGCAAGAGAATCATATGAGATACTTCCCACAACCACAAAATTATTCAAGTCATTATTCCAATAGTGGTTGGGAGTATCACCAAGAATTGAAAGAGTATGAACACCTCCCAGAACCACAAGATGACCCGTACTGCTATAACAACCACTCATATTGTGGCTGGGAAAGTCAAAACCAAAGGAATCTTGATGATCCATACTTTGTTCATCAAGAAATATCATCACTGGAGTATGCTTTCAATAAATTCATGCAAAATTGTCCACCAATGTTACAAGAAGATCCATACTGTGATGAATTTAACAATTCTTCAAGTTGTGCTTGGGAGGACCAAAACCAGAAAGCATATGACAATTCATACTCCACTTATCAAGAGCCATCATCACTTGAGCAAACCTTCAATTCATTTATGCAAACTTGTCCAATCTCACCTCACAGTTCCTCATTTAAAAATTCTTCCTCATTTGATTATGCCTCAACACAAAATCCCCTCCAAGATCCATACAATTCATTCCACCAACCACAAAACTTACTCCACAATCCACAAGATTCATTCCATATATACCTCTCAAAATAACCTCACCATAACACATCCATATCCACAAAATTTCTCTCAACCTTCATCTTTTGAGCTAGTATCTGAGGATCCCCTTCAAAATTCCAGGGAATTATTGGAAAAGCAAGAATAACTCCTCGAAGAACAAAAACAATTCTGGACAGAGCAAGAGATCCTCTTCAAGAAGATGGATGGGCACTTAGAGCAAATGAGAAAATACTCAGAACTGCTAAGCAAGGAAGATGAAGACCAATTGGTGGATGTGAAGGAGGAAATGAAAGAACAAGAAGAAGAGGTCTCTGTGTCAAGTGAATTTTCAGTAAAGAAAGAAGAGGTAGTGGAGGTAATTGAACCTGAGGTTGCATATCTACAAAATCCACTTGAGATGACAAGGGAACATGAAAACTCACAACCCTCACAAACTTTCCTAAACCAAAACTTCTCAGCATTTGAATCCATGATTGAAAGATATAAAGAGGAGATGAAGAAATCTTGGGAAGAACAACAAACCTCCTCCATAAAAGTGCTATTAAGTCAAATGTTGGGTGCAAAAGAGGAAGTGGAAGAACAAGAAAGTGAGGAAGTCAATCAAGAGAATTCACACTCAAGTGAAGCAGAGAAGTACATACAGGAAGAGCTCATGGAACTACCAATTCAAAAGGCTCTTGATGAAGATAAAACTTCAATAATCACACGGCAACCAAGTCTTGAATCCAGAGAAGTGAAGGCAACTAACAAGAGCACCAATACTGTCCCTGATCCAGCAAGCAAGCTCAATCAAGACATTTACAAAAGGAAGCTTGTTGAGGAGAGGCCAAGACAAGGGACAATAGTTGAGTCTTCTCCCCCCTTGAGGTCATTCCTCTTAACAAACTGGAAGAAGAGGAAGAAAGTGAAGAACAACATGTCAAGCTAATGACACTAAAAGAGCGCTTGTTGGGAGGCAACCCAACCTTAGGTAACATTTCATTTCTCTGCTTGGTTTATTTTCTTTTTTGCTTTATTTAAATTTCAATAAATTGGCATATGATTACATCCTAAGTTTGGTGTTGCCCTGCAACAAATTATTTTCAATCCTTCTGGATGATTGCATCAAATCAAAAATGAAAGTGTCACACTGAGATTCTAAGTTTGGTGTGCCACTTATTTTCTATGCAAGAAATCCAGCAACACAACTTGTCTGCATGCCTCTGCAGTGTTATTCTTTTCTTTTGGTTTGACACTTTGTTATTCTGTTTACTTTAGTTATTTCTTTGTTTTTAATGCATTCATTTATTTTGCTTCTTGACTGTTTTTATTAAATACCTCACCAAGAAATTCTTACTCATGACAGATTCTTGGCTTGGTGATTGTATTTAATATATAACAGTTCTTTGTGTTTAGTTTTAGTTCAAATAAATTGACATATGGTTGCATTCTAAGTTTGTTGTTGCTATGCAACAAAATTTGGTTCCAATCCTTACTAGATACTTGCATCAATTCCAAGTGAAAGTGTCACACTAAGTTTGGTGTGCCACTTATTTTCTTTATGCAATGTATCATGCACACCCTCTATGTTTGCAATCACAATGTCTCTGTCTCTTATGCCTTGATTGTTATCTTTAATTTTGCTTGCTTAAAACACATGTACTACTAACATTTCATTGTGTAAGACATTCATGATCCATCTTAGCCCCATAGCCATTGTTCTAATTGTTGCTTGAGGATGAGCAAGCATTCTGAGTTTGGCAAAAAAAGAGTAGAAGGAAAAGGACAATAGTAGAGAAGATGAATTACAAGGTTGTAAAGTTCCTTTTCCTCTCATTTGTTTCCAGCACTTTAAATTGCATGATTGTCTTTATCTTCTCTGTTTACATGTGTGTATGAATAAGCATAGCCTAAATTTTTATTGTAACATGGTGCTGTACCATTATGACTACCAACTTGAGTTTTGTGAGTTCAAAGCAGTAAAGCATCATGATCATAAACAAACAAGGAATTTAAGAAGAACTTAGCATGTGCATACAAGTATTGAAAAGCTAGTATGGTTAATTGTTGCTCAATTGCAGTAGATTTTATTTAATTGAAGTTTTCATCTAGGACATTTTGTGAAATCTTTTGAAATCATGAAAACCTTGAAGAAGCAAATGCAAATAATGCAAGAAAGAAAAAGGAAAATGGTGCCCGAAATTGTGATCATCAATGGCGCCAACAACTTGGTACGCACAATTGTAATCTCAACTCTTTATCATAACTTCGCACAACTAACCAGCAAGTGCACTGGGTCGTCCGAGTAATAAACCTTACGTGAGTAAGGGTCGATCCCACGGAGATTGTCGGTCTGAAGCAAGCTATGGTCACCTTGTAAATCTCAGTCAGGCGGATTCAAATGGTTATGGTGAATTGATAATAAAAAGGTAAATAAAATGTAAAATAAAGATAGAGGTACTTATGTAATTTATTGGTGAGAATTTCAGATAAGCGTACAGAGATGCTTTCGTTCCTCTGAACCTCTGCTTTCCTACTGTCTTCATCCAATCATTCCTACTCCGTTCTATGGCAAGCTTTATGTAGGGCATCACCGTTGTCAATGGCTACATCCCATCCTCTCTGTGAAAATGGTCCAATGTGCTGTCACTGCATGGCTAATCATCTGTCAGTTCTCGATCATACTGGAATAGGATTTACTATCCTTTTGCGTCTATCACTACGCCCAGCACTTGCGAGTTTGAAGCTCGTCATAGCCATCCCTTCCCAGATCCCACTCGGAATACCACAGAAAAGGTTTAGACTTTTCGGATCTCAAGAATGGTCGTCCATGTGTTCTAACTTATACCAGGAAGATTCTAATATCTCGGACTCGGTCCTCTGTATTAGATATCTAAGAGATACTCATTCTAGCTTGTTTGCATGTAGAACGGAAGTGTTTGTCAGGCACGCGTTCATGGGTGAGAATGATGATGAGCGTCACATAATCATCACATTCATCATGTTCTTGGGTGCGAATGGATATCTTAGAGAAGGAATAAGCTTGAATTGAATAGAAAAACAGTAGTACTTTGTATTAATTCATGAGGAATAGCAGAGCTCCACACCTTAATCTATGGAGTGTAGAAACTCTACCGTTGAAAATACATAAGTGATATAGTCCAGGCATGGCCGAATGGCCAGCCCCCCAAAACGTGATCAAAGGATCAAAAGATAATCCAAAGATGTAAATACAATAGTAAAAAGTCCTATTTATGCTAAAACTAGTTACTAGGGTTTACAGAAATGAGTAAATGATGCAGAAATCCACTTCTGGGGCCCACTTAGTGTGTTCTTAGGCTGAGCATTGAGCTTTACACGTGTAGAGGCTTCTCTTGGAGTTGAATGCCAGTTTGTAACCTGTTTCTGGCGTTTAACTCCAGAATGCAGCATGGAGCTGCCGTTGAACGCCAGTTTGCGTCATCTAAACTCGGGCAAAGTATGGACTATTATATATTTCTAGAAAGCCCTGGATGTCTACTTTCCAACGCAATTGAGAGCGCATCATTTGGAGTTCTGTAGCTCCAGAAAATCTACTTTGAGTTCAAGGAGGTCAGAATCCAACAGCATCTACAGTCCTTCTTCAACCTCTGAATCTGATTTTTGCTCAAGTCCCTCAATTTCAGCCAGAAAATACCTGAAATCACAGAAAAACACACAAAATCATAGTAAAGTCCAGAAATATGAATTTAATTAAAAACTAATAAAAATATACTAAAAACTAACTAAATCATACTAAAAACTATGTAAAAACAATGCCAAAAAGCGTATAAATTATCCGCTCATCACAACACCAAACTTAAATTGTTGCTTGTCCCCAAGCAACTGAAAATCAAATAGGATAAAAAGAAAAGAATATACTATAAATTTCAAAATATCAATGAAACTTAGCTCCAATCAGATGAGCGGGACTTGTAGCTTTTTGCCTCTTGAATAGTTTTGGCATCTCACTTTATCCATTGAGGTTCAGAATGATTGGCATCTATAGGAACTTAGAATACAGATAGTGTTATTGATTCTCCTAGTTCAGTATGTTGATTCTTGAACACAGCTACTTTATGAGTCTTGGTCGTGGCCCTAAGCACTTTGTTTTCCAGTATTACCACCGGATACATAAATGCCACAGGCACATAACTGGGTGAACCTTTTCAGATTGTGACTCAGCTTTGCTAAAGTCCCCAATTAGAGGTGTCCAGGGTTCTTAAGCACACTCTATTTTTGCTTTGGACCTCAACTTTAACCGCTCAGTCTCAAGTTTTCACTTGACACCTTCACGCCACAAGCACATGGGTAGGGACAGCTTGGTTTAGCCGCTTAGGCCAGGATTTTATTCCTTTAGGCCCTCCTATCCACTGATGCTCAAAGCCTTGGATCCTTTTTATTTACCCTTGCCTTTTGATTTTAAGGGCTATTGGATTTTTGCTCTTGCCTTTTGGTTTGATTTTCAGAAGAATAATCACTGGATTCATCATCCAAGGGATCAGTAACAGATTTGAGAGCTATTCTTTTTCTTTTAGTATATTTTTTCAAATATGTATTTTCAAACGCAAGTAAGTTCCCTCTCAGATCATCATATGTCATGGAATCAAGACCACTACTCTCAGATATCACTATAGCCTTAGTTTCCTACTCTTTTGTAAGACTTCTCAAAATTCTCCTCACAAGCACAGATTCAGGATACGTGATCCCCATAGCATCTAAGCCAATGATGATGACATTGAATCTTTCGAACAACTCATCTATAGATTCTCCTTCGTTCATTGAGAATATTTCATACTCTCTGTTTAGCATGTCTATTCTGGTCTTCTTTACTAGAGTTGTGCCTTCATGAGTGACTTGTAATTTGTCCCAGATTTTCTTTGCTGTTGTGCATCTTGATACCCGTCGGTATTCCTCGAAACTGATTGCACAGTTAAGCAAGTTGACAGCTTTGGCCTTGAGCTCCACCTTTTTTCTGTCTTCTTCGGTCCAGCTAGCTTCACCCTTGAGAGAGACTACACCATCGGCTCTTGTGGTGGTTGGGAACTGAGGACCTTCTAAGATTATTTTCCAGAGTCTGTAATCTACTGATTGGACAAAACTCTTCATTCTTCCCTTCCAATAAGTGTAGTTTTTTCCATTAAAGAGAGGAGGTCTGTTGCTTGACTGCCCTTCTGTCAGAGTGTAGGCTACCAGGTTTGAGCCACTATTTTCTTCCATCAGGATCTTTTCTCCAAGCTTCAAAGCTTGATCTCTTTAAGACCAAGTTCTGATACCAATTGATGGTTTATCAGTGGCTAAGAGAAGGGGGAGTTGAATCTTAGCTCCTTTTTGCTGAGTAACTCTTGCTTCCTTTTAAAATGCTTTAGGAGATTTTTCTGCGTTTTGTCTCATAACCAGACACGAGATATTTTTTTTTGTCTCATACCCAGTCAGGAGATAATTTTCAATTTTGTCTCCTTAGCAACAGAAACTGAAATGGAGTAGGAGAGAAAGAGAGAATCACACCAAGAAGTATCCTGGTTCAGTTGCCAAGTACAATGCAGCCTACATCCAGTCTCCATCACAACAATGATGGAATTTCACTATAATCATCTTGATTACAGACACCAATTCTCCCTAGGAACTACCCTTCCTATCTGGGACAAGTCTAGAATCTATCACAATCCTGAACTTGACTTTGTCACCTACCAAGCTTTCAACTGCTAAGTGCTAACCCAACTTGCAAGGGGATTTCCACAGAATATGATACACAACACATAGATGTACAAAGGACCTCTAAGACACCTATGACTTTTTTTTTATTTTGTATCCTCTGCCTTTTTTTGCTCACTGGCTCTTTCTTACAAACCTCACACTGTTTGCCTTTTTCACCATGAGACTCAAGACAGACAAAACTAAACAGAAAAATACAATATGAAACACATTGAAGGAGAAGAACTTCTGTTAGCTTGGGTAGCTATGAGAACTCTGTGCTTTCACTCTTTTCTCCTTGCTTCAAGCCTTGGCTGTTCACCCTTATTATAGAAGGGGAAGCCTCAAAAGGTTGAAACGGTTCAACCGAGCTAATCTCCTTCTTCTTCAATAACAAAACCGGTTCGGTCAAAGAGAGAAGAGAGGGAACCGTATGCAAAAACCAACATGCAATTACCTTTTCCTCATCCCATCTCATCATACTTCATCAATCTGAGCCTTCCATCTTGACTTGGTCCCCAAGAAGGATTCCTGACCCTTAATGAACCCTCAATCTTTGACAGCTCCATCTGCTCTATCTTCTGCTTCTTCCCCACATAGTTACAGTAGCTACCTCCTGTGTTGGATGAACAAAAGTAGAGACGAGCCATACTCCAGGGATCTTCTTCTCTGACCGAATTGGATTGCTTCCATTTCTAGGTATGGAGATCTTGAGACTTCTTCACCACTTCTTACCATAAGTGGCAAAGATCTCAGCCACGCCAAAACTTGAATCTTTTTTTTTTTTTTTTGCTAAGGACATCATCACCTTAGCTCTTTTCTTGCCCATAGCTTCACTGCTCTATACCTTCCCTCTGATGGCTTACTTCTTCTTCTTTCCTGTGACATGACCGAAAAAGAGAGAGAAGAGAGAGAAGAAAGAAAAGCATTCAATGGAATTAAGAAAGGAAATTAAAATGAGTTAATTTTACACTCCCCATGCCTAGTAACGTGTAAAGCAATTAATGCCATCAAATTAATTTCAAACTTTCTCTTTCCAGTTACGAAGGCAATTAAACACAATTAAATGAATTTTGAAACCCATTCTTTAGTGGGATAATGTAACCGCGGGAAGCATGAAACTTTGCTTTCTTCCAATTTTAGTTTTAGACCAAACTTTGGTCTTGCAACAAAGATTTTATTTTGGGCTTGCACAATAATTTTCTAACCCA
This sequence comes from Arachis hypogaea, assembly GCF_003086295.3. Taxonomy (NCBI): domain Eukaryota; kingdom Viridiplantae; phylum Streptophyta; class Magnoliopsida; order Fabales; family Fabaceae; genus Arachis; species Arachis hypogaea. The sequence goes on from NC_092046.1 coordinate 53,305,858, forward strand.
ATTGACATAAAACTCAGCCACATCATGAATAGCAATATTTCACAAGGCTTGGAAGTTATCAACATATTGGGCTTATGTTTCTTTTAGCCCAATGACAAAAATATGCAAGTAAGAAAATTTATTAATCAACATATGTGATTCAAAAATCAAATTAATAATTTTATAATTAATTATTTTAATAATGTTTGATCATCATCAAATTAATTTGGAGTTTTCAAACTTATCAATTTATTATGAGGTATTTAACTTTTTAAGTAAGAAAAAGGAAAAAAATGTATAATTTGATCTAAATGATTATAAAAACATCAATTTAATTGATTTTTGAGTTAGAAAAAAAGTTACCGAGTAAAATCTTTATCTTTCTAGTAATATTAAAAACTTGTGAGTATTATAGTTTGCTTTTAAATATTTTAATTTATTAGAATGATTTTAATTTTAACATATGTAACACATATTTAGTTAAAAGATATTGATGTTTATATTCATCAAAGTGATGGTAATAATATACTTTATACTGTATTTTTTTATTTTTCTGGTCAAGACGATAAAAATGAAAATGAAGGTGAATATAATCTCAATAAATCAAATCTCGAGCAACGTTTTTCGGATTTTGATGATTATTGATTATAAACTTTAATGTTGACCATTAATATTTGAATATTTACTTTTTTTTTTACTTTTTTCATTTTTGTTTATATGAAATTATTACAAGACTTCAGTTGATATCCTATTTTTAATTTTTATATTTTTAAAATTTATATTAGAAAATATAATTATATTTTTGTGTATTTATTTATAATTTTATATATTATTTTATTATAATTTAATTATTTTAATTAAATTATAGTTAAATTAATTAAATCTCTAAATCGATAAACTACTACTAACTAGAATAATTGATGGTTCGATTTTTAGAACCTTACCTTAAACGTACACAATGTGACTAATCATCTATGACCAATGTGTAACTAGCGCAGTCAAATTAGGAAGTTGCTGCTATAGCATTAACATCTCAATCACCAATGTGCCTAATAAAGAAAATTTTGAGATTAAGTTTTTCAATGACAAGATATGTGTGTTCCTAATTTTGGTAATCAAAAAGCCTTCTTTTTGACATCAAGGTAAAAATTCCTGAAACAGCTTGTGTCACACATAGACTTTTGGTCGTTAAATGCGGAGAACAAAGATGACTCATCAGCTTTTCTAGGGCATGGAATTATTATCCTATTGAAAGAAAATGATAAGTAAAACATGCCAATATGGAATCAAAACACAAAAGCTATACCTAACCGTACATAGACCAAAACAAAATCCATGTACGTAGGCATTAAGCATTTTTCATCCTTAAATAGCATGCATACAAACATTTTTCTTTCCGGGCTAATTTAATGTTAGTTATGTTTAGCATATTCCTATATCTACATATGAATCTCGTTTGAAGTACGAAATAATATTAATTATGAGATAGATATATGTATTCATGTAATGAAAATGAGTAAAGATCCACATGTTTATATTAATTTGGTTATAAGACATTTCTGCTTTTCGTTGTAAAGGTGAGACAGCTCTTTAATTTTTTTTTTTTTTAGGAAGTTAAAAATTACTAATTAACCATAGAATAATAATAAAAAATTATGCCTAGTTATTGATAGCTAAGTATAGCATAATGGTAGGTAATAATTGAAAAATTATAAAAAGTTAATTTTTAGTTAATTAATATTAACTTTATAATATTTATTTTTTAAGATAAAAATTATTTTTAAAAAATTAACGAATATTAATCGAAAAAGATTGACTCAACTCATAATAATTTATTATCAGATACACTAGAACATTAAATAACAATTCCAAAGGAGCTAGTACTAAATAACATAATTAAAAGGTTAATAATAACAAGGTCTACTACGAACAACAGGCATGAAACAATTCCAAAAGAGCTAGTACTAACTAGCTTAGTCCTTAGTTATCAACTTATCAACATAAACCACCATCATCATCATCATCATTATCAGCTACAATAATAGGTGCATACATATATAACCTAAAGGAATCAAAGTTCCGCCAATGAACTTGAAAGGGTTACGTTGATGATGGATTCCATCGGAGAATTTTCACTTTTGCATTTACTTGAAAGAGAAAAGTCACATCATAGTGCTATAGCTAGCTGAATCAGTAGGGTGAAACACCAACATTAGCCGAAGCATAAAACCCAGCATCTTTCATCAGGACCTCTTCTCCTTCCTGAAACAAAACAAAACAAAATATTAATAGACACGTTGACAATAAAATTCACATAAAACTGTTCAACTATTCTAAATCAATCATTATTATAGGTGTATAAAAAAATAATTATCGGTATAATATATATATATATATTAAAATATAAAATATATATTAAAAATAAATTAGATAATATATATTTATACATGAACATTTGATAACTAATTTAGTTTAATAATAATTTTTTATTTTGAATTACAATATTGAAAGTACGGGTTAGAAAATAAAAAGTATATGGTCCGATCGAACAAGACTAATATAGTTATTACTTATTTTTGGATTGATTTCCTAAATTTACTTGTGCATAATAATAAAGTAACATTAATAGATAGAATGTGATAATAGATGCACAAAATATATATAGAAGGGATTGCATGATAAGGTACCTGCTGGCGCACGTTTGTCTTCTTCACAGTCTGATCAGGCATGAGACCAAAGTGAATGTGTGGGAAGTGGGCCCACTGACACACAAAGCGCGTCACATATTAAAAGGAGTCCAAAATGAACTAGAAAACCGGATATATACAGAATCTACTTGATTGTTCAACTTGAACATAATAATTCTTATGCCACATTTTTAGCACATTATCTTTCTAAAGGGGAAAACATATATAAAATGTAACAGTTATTTGTATGGAGATATCTTTAAATATTATATATATATCGATTAAATAGTTTGATCGATATATTTAATTGAATATATTTGATTAAATTATCTAATAATTTATAATGTTATTTCACATACAAATATATTCATGAAAGTAACCATTAGAAAATCATCATAAAATGTATTTGTTTATTAAATATTAGCTGAAAGTATTTTCTAGCCTTTTTTCCATATACATATGTTGTTCTACTTTTATATAGAGATACTACTTTAAAGTGTTCTTTCAAAACTACTATAATTCTAAATTAAAGGAAGCTAGGTAAAAGAAACAATGCTGATTTTTAAGTAAAGCATAGGAGAGGAAAAACACTACAGATTGAATGACACGTTGCATGCAAAAAATTTAGGGCATTAGAAAAACTATATGATAGACAATATATGGAAACCCTAATAAAGGCTACTAAGGAAATACACTAGGGCTAACAACTAACATTTAATAATTATTTGTATTGATTAATATATAGTATTGATTTTTGTATTTTTTTTAATGTGGAAAAATGAAGCATACATTCTTGGCAGCTGCACTGAAGGCCTCTCTGTGGGTTATATCAGGATTGACAGACTTAATGCGTTGGATCTCGTCCCTGCAGATCGATATATACATACATACATATTCAGATTCAGATTTGATTTAACTTTATAACGAAACTATGATGCAGACATAAATATTTAATATATATGAAAAAGATATTTCTTTTATCCGAAAATAAGTATCGTTTTTAAATGTATTTTGGACTCATATATATATATGAAAAATGGTATTTATTTTTGGCTAAAAAGGAGTAATAGAAGAAGAGAAAGGGTTATTCATGGATATATACTCACTTAATGAAGCGGTTGTAAGCGGATGGGACTCTCTGTCTCTTCTCAGGAGCTGGGAGAGAAACATGCATGGCATTCACAATCATGTCAAAATTAAATCACTTCAATAATTCCTTTTGACTTTTACTTTTAAAGTTTATAATTAATTCAATCTTTTCTCTGGCATCACCATTATGGACTATATGCATTCTCTTCTGCATTATTAGTGTTACAAGTTTCAAGCAACTATAATTCCGGGGGAGAATGAATAAAGAAGCTTGATAAAATCTGAACTATCATATATCTTTCTCTCTCTCTCTCAACCACTCAACTCTTTTCCCATACTACTACTCTAATTATATAAGAGGCCAAAATAACCCTTTTTTAAGTAAAAAAAGAAACCTTTTATCTCTGTCGGTGCTTGGTATTAATCTAATCAATTGTAAGGGGGAAAAATGAACATTCTTACTGTTTTCTAATTATACAAAATAATCAGTCAACATTTATAAATGGTAGCTAATAAAGAACCAAGGAGGGTTTTAGCTAGGTACTTTGGGGGTTAATGCCTTAAGAGACCCCCCCCCCCCTCCTTTTTTTAATCAAACGGATCGTACTAATTGGAGACTGTTAATAAAGATAAAAGTAGTAGAGCATATTTTTTAATCAATAATGTTAGTTGAAGTTGCTTTCAGCATAAAAAATAAGAAGTTTATAGTAAGAAATTAAAGGGAAAGCATCATTTCGACACCGAGAAAATCAACCTGAACATTTCCCCAAACATAACGTTGTGTAAGAAAGAAAATGAAAATGTATGTGACGTACGTCTGTTTATGATAGGTGGGCGTGGAAGCTCATCAACAACAGTCCTAGTAGGCATGGAGAATTCATTTGGTGTGTTTGTCTGGTTCATGAAGAAATTTGGGGATGGATTCGGAATCTCCTCCTGTAACCAAGAAATTACTGATTAGCAACTAGCAAATCGCTTTGATTTATGGTAACATTTTATCATGAAACTGCTTTAAGCTGAATAATTATATCTCTAACACATTTTATGAATGTACTAGAAAAGTGTATATATACCAGAAGGTTATGAGTTGGGGAGAAGAAAGAGTGTCCGAAATGGAATTGATTGGGCGATGGAAGAAGAAGGCCTCGCATGTTCACCGGCAGCAGATTGGTGCAATGGCCGCATCGCACCGTGACCGTCTTGAACAAGCTTGTGCAGGGAACACTCACCTGAGACAACAACAAACAATAATAACCCTAGGCAGATGTAGGTGGATGATGATATAGAATAAAAATGAGAAGAATATATATATGAAGTAGGGAGTTTGAGATTCATACAGCAAGGACAGTGTCACAAATGTTGCAGTGAACATAACAAAGCTGTTCGGAAGGAGGGATGTGGTCCAGTGATAATGTAGTTGAAGAAGAAGAAGAGGAGGAGGATGATGACATCTTCAATTAAGTAAAAAAGTGATTTCCTCTTTCTATATTTTTTAAAAGAAAAAGAGTTTGATGATTGGTCTCTTGATTGGTTGATTGATTGATTGATTGATTGATGGATGATGGACAGGTTAACCACCACGCACCACACTAGCACCCTCGTCTCCTTGGATATGCTTTTTTTGATTATGAGTTGTGAAAGAAAGGCGCAGAGACACACAGAAACAGAAAGAGAAACAAAGAGATGATGGATGAGAGTGAAAGAGAAAGAGTCTCTCTCTCTCTCTCGCAAAGACGTTGTTGCTTGGGGCAATTCTGTTCCTGTGTTTATTGGTCTTGTTTATAGAGAGAGCGATGGAACAAGCACATGGATGGATGGATGGATGGATGGATATGCATGCATGGATGTGTCATGTCAAGGTTGGAAGAGGGGAAAGGGGGGGAATGAAGTGATGATGTTATGTAAGATGGAAACATAGATGGATGCATGAATGGTATGTGGTTGGCATTCCCAATGGAGAGAGAAAGAGAGGGCGGCAGATGTGGGGGAGAGGAGCCAGAAAGGGACGTGTGCATGGGGTGATATAGCTTTCACACACTCACCTGTTGTTTTCAATAGTTAAAGACGCTCTTGTCTTCGAGCCTGCTTCCTCTCAAACCACTCTCCTCCTTTTATTTATTCTCAACAGTCATACCATAACTCCTCTCTCTCCCTCTCCCTCTCCCTCTCCCTCTCATATACTTGTATAATTTATTACTTTATCATTATTATTCCCTTATTAAAAATATTATTTATGTTTTTTTTTTTCTTTTATCAACTTCAATTTTTTAAAAAAATGATATCATGGTAAAAAATTTCTATATCCAAAAAAATTATTATTCAATTTTTAATGAATTTAAAAAAAATAATATAAGATAAATAAAAAAATGTCTATTGCAAAAGTTGTAGAAACTTAAAAGAAACTCTTACTTAAAAAAATATTAGTGATATGATTATTTATGTTGTTTATTTTATAAATTTAAATTTCTAAAAAAATAATATAATGACATTCTTAAAAAAAATTAGTATATGACAAATAAGAAAAAGTTATCCAGAAATTAAACAAACTTTAAAAAAAAAAATTATTTAAAAAAATATTAAAAATATAATAATTTATTTGTCATCGCCTATGGTTATAGTTTTGGAGTAGCGATTTTCTGAAAATTATATATACTTGTGTTTATTACTTGGGAGAAAATACAGATATACATAAAAAAAAAAAAGGGAAAGAAGTTGTTTTTTTCTTCTTCTTTTCTTTGTTTTATAGATATATATAAATTATATGGACTCGTGGGACATATATAAATTTGTTTCCAAACACTTAGAGAAAATTAAAAAGAGATATCTGAGTATAGGTGTAAAAAGAAATTAGTTCTCTATCTTAATAAAATTATATTTGTCTCTTTAATTTGAAATACGTTTATATATTTATTTTTATAATAGTATTATGTTCTAATGACCAAAAGCAACTAATAGAATGGAGGGGAACTCAGAACTGAGTGGCATTCTGTTTTATGAAGTGATGATGAATTTAATAAGTAATGACACAAATATATAGATATGGTAAACTTGGCGACAAGGGAGAGATAGAATGATGATGAAAAGCGTGCCCCACTTGAATGTAGCCCTAATAACAACACTTCTCTCTTCCCACTTACTCTATCTCTTGTTACCTTCTCCGTCTCCTTAGGGCTGCTGGCTCAATGTGAATAGTGAATAATAACCCTCATTGAAGCTACAGCCAGTGAAACTAGAGAAGCTCCATGATAGCATCATCATCATCATCATCAACAACAACAACATCATTCAACATTCAACATTCAACATTATAATAATAATATTTGTGAAAAAGAGATAAACATACAATGCAAGGCTTATTTTACTTTTGGTGATTTGACAACTCCATCTCGCTGGCCTATACACAGAACTGATACGTATTTAAGGCAGTAAAAAACAATCTCAGTCATGAGCAGACTTTCCCTCTTGCTAGCTATGCTTACCACCTTTGTCCTTTACTATATTTCTATTTCTTTTCTCTTAGAATCTTTTTTCTCTCCTTCGCCTCGCTATTCTCATCATCATCCTCAACATTTTCTTATTTAATTTCGATACTGGTTAACGTTTTAAAAGTTTTGCTAATGACTGCTCTGTTGAAAATCCCCATATAAATTTTTTTATTAAAAAATAGAAAATGAAAAACTTTCAGTACATAAATTATATGTATTTAATTAAAATATTTTTAATAAAAATAATCTTAACAAGTACTAAGTAGCAAAATCATAATTTTTAAACTAAGCAATAAAAGAAAAATTTTACCCAAGATTGTAAACTCCAAATCTGCACTAGGATTTTGAGATAAACTAAAAATCCAAAATGAATAAGTACATGTAACTAACTTAATTAAAAATAATGTTATACAATCAATAAAATTTATCAATTTTAGCTAATATTTAATCAATACCTAAACTCTGAGAAATAAATTCTAATTGTAGAAAATAAGATGTTAACTTAGTATTTTCTAATAAAAAATGTTAGTTTATAACATTTCTCTTTAATTAGTTAACACTAACTTCTTACAGTTAAGATTAAATATTTAAAATTTAAAATTTAAAAAGTAAATTGAACTCTAATAATTAAACTCTTTTTGTATTTACAGCATATTTTTTTAAAACAGCAGACACATACATGATGCGGAAATCAAAACCCTAGTAATATATAGTATAGTATATCCGGGGGCAGGGCTCTCAAATTGTTGGTGTTGTATGAAGAATGATGGATGATATTCAAATTTTGGTGAAATTGATGGTGGTTGGCATGGAACAGCTTTGCATGATCCATTGGTTTGAGGGAGATCCGATGGATCAGAAGAGTCGCCATCGATGCCCATGTAAGCCCTGCGGGATTCCCTCATCATCCCCAAAAAAGGCATTGCTGTCATCATTCATTCATTCATTCATTACCATCCCCCCCTCTCATCAAACTGCCATGCAACTTCCTACTTCTCACTTACCCTCTTCTATCTCTCTTCTCTCATCTCTATACACCTGCATACACGCAAAACAATTTTAACAAAATAATATCACTTTAATTTTAAAATATTTTACTGAGTCTTTTAATTACATTTGTTTTTAGATGATTATTCATATAATTAATATAAAAAATAATTATTTTTATTATATAATTAGATGTATGTATAATACTATATAGTGTTCAGTACATCAAAATTAAATTTAAATAATATATATATATATACATACACACGCATACATGTTCCTAATAGGGGGAGAGTTTTAAAGTTTGTTGCCCCTTTATACTCACACAGCACAACACAACACCTTCAAGATGGTCCTATCCAAAATCGTAACCCTACCCGACATTGAAACATTTTGAAAGGGAGAGACTAGTAGCTACACTCACATAAAGCTTAGACACAACTGGACCCAGTTTTCCCCATGCTAGGGTTTAACTGTTGACTTTTTGAAAAAGAAAACAGAAAAATACAAAAAACTACATTAACATTGCTTTTATTTTTTATCATTATCTTTCCCTATATATATACATCAAAAGTCCTATCACTCCAAAGGCATTTGCATAAGCCCTAAATTGTCTAACACTCTAACGAAAACTGTCACAGGTTTAGCCGATTATCTTGGACATATTGTTAGTTGTGATCAGATTTATATTTCAAAAAGTTGTCTTTAATACTTAGATAAACTAAAAATATAGAGATAAATTAAAAAATTTTGTATTATACTATTTTTTAAGATAATAGAAAATATGCCTCCAAAAATATATATAAATTTATTTTATTTATTTTAAAATTCTAAACATATTTTTGTGTTTTGCTATTAAAAACGTGTAAATTTATATACATTTACGAGCTAATATAAGAACTTAGGTGTAGTTCCTAATATCGTTGATAAAATTAATTATTCCAACAAAATTTCTTTTATGATATTTTTAATTTGACTAACTAAAGACAAATTTGTTACGGATCAAAATTTTATTTAAATGCCTGTCATAATGAATTGCATATATAATTAATTCAAACAATTTAAATTGTTAAATAAAAGTTATATGAATGATTATATATTTAAAGTTAATAATATTTTTATAATAATAAATAAAAATATTATTTATATATTAAAATCAGTCATCATATATTTTTTTATGTATAAATATATGTATTATTTAATTTATTTTTAATATATATTTTATATTTTAATATATTTTATATTAATAATTTATTTTAATAATTAATTTTAATATATACTTAGTATAGTTAGTATAGTTGAATAATAAATCGGAGGAATCTTCCGTGGTCTATGAGATATTAATGCATATTCCCCACCTATACACGTATTTGTCATAATAGTAGTGTTATTTTTACTCCTAGATCGTACAACACAACTTATGCCGTTATGCGATAGAGCTAAACAATAAAAGTTAACGGCTAAAATTAGAGCATATAACAGCTACATATTTTCTGTTTAACATCTTATTTTTAGTTCTATTATATTAGTTTTCTATACTTTCGTAGAAGTAGAAATAATATTTAGATCATCATGTATATGTATGTGTTGTAACTTTTAATTTGAATAAAACAACATTGACCATACATAGCACAACACCAACTGAAACTGACTTTCCAAGTGAAGACAGAATCAAATTAACTTCACCATAATCCAAATGGAACTAGCCTTCTTATAAACTAGCTACGAGATCAAGTAATGTTGTTATTATAAATATCTATATCACTCTTCCTGTTTCTTCCATTTGCAGTCTCTGTGACTGTTAGTACCCACCATGATGGCAATAGCTTGTGTCAATTCCAAATCCGTACTTGCTTTGTTTCGTCAACTTTAAGGCTGTGATGCCATTGATTTGTGATGAAGACTCATTCATTCTAAGTAGGCAAGAAGCATATTATATATGAAAAAGGGGCAACAATAGTTGTAGATATATGTTAGAGATATAATTATGCATGTATTTTTTTTTTGTCAGTTTAAATTTTAGAAGAAGTGATATCGAATATATAATTTATATGACTAAAAAATTTAAAGTTTGATTCTTATAATTTAAAAAAAAAATAGTATAACATAAATAAAAAAATTATACATAAAATTCATACAAAATTAAAAAGAGACTTTTACATGTGAAATTGTGTTAGAGATAATTATTTATATTTTTTTTATTTTCTTAAACTTTTGAGATTTTTTTATTTATTTAAATAAAATAATTTTTTTATTTTTCATTTTATACCATTATAAAAAAAATTAACGTTTTTGTGCATTATCTTTCAATTTTGCAAGCAGTCAAATTTCGCAGACTATGTTAACAAAATTTAAAAAAAAAAATCTAATTGTGCACTCACTAGCTGCAAAATTGAAAGCAGTTTTTCTATCCCAATTTCGCGGTCATTGTCAGCGTAATTGAGGAAGAATATTTGTGTAATTGAAATAAACTTTTAGGGTTTCTATTTTCTTGACTAGAACTTTTGGGGCTAATGACATAATTAACGATTTTTTAACTTAGTCAATCATTAAAGAGGAGACCATAAAAATTTACAATAAAATGACAAATTGATCTAACATCAATTTATTTAATTTTATTATTTTTTTTTTTGTTGATTTTTATTTACTCGTCATTATATATAAAGTATTAATCTGAACGCCCGATTTGTATAGACAAGTTAGTCAAACAAGACGTTTGTGGAACCGTCCAACTATGAGGATGAAAGAAAGATCAATGTGTACATCCAATTGTAGTTAATTTTCATGTATTTATTAATTTCCATGTACTCGTTAATTTTTATGCACTAATGCACTATATTCGATCTTACTTAATTATGCTAAGAGGAGTGTTAGGGGACAGTAACTTTTGTGTTTTGTAATCATTAATTGGCCATCAATAGTGTTTTTAATGGTGTGAGATTACATCTAATGGTGGGAGATCACTCACTTTTCTTTTGATAGTTAAGTGCTAGCCACAAAATATAAAAGTTGCTGGCCTCCTAGACTTTCTCTTATGCTAATAGTGGCTGCGAATTTAGGATGAAACACGTTCCTCACAATTACGATGGCTAGCAATGGCTGTGAAATTGAAGTAAAAAAATTGTTTAATTCGCATACAATGAATGCGAAATTAAGAGATAATATACCAAAACGTAATTTTTTTAAAAAATAATGTAAAATAAAAAGTAAGGAAAATTTTTTATTCAAATAAATAAAAATCCTAATTTCACGACAAATATATGCTTTGTTTGTTTTCCAAATATATTTTGTTTATCGTATAACAATTAAATAGATTCATATGTTATCATGCATATGGCATATAATATTAGTTTCATTGTCTATTGAACAGACAAACCAAAATCCTGAAAGAAAATGAGGCTCTTCAGTGTTATTCTACTTTTCTCATTTGGTATATTTCATAAATAATTGTAAAAGGTTTTCATTTTTCATATTATGAATAATTCTAGACCGCATGCTTGCCAATAATTAATTAAGTTTACATATATATGTTTAAACATGAAAGATTTTTAGGTGCTAGGAGAGCAATTAAATGCTCTTATTTTATTACATTCATTACTTTTTACATTGATATTTATTATTTTTAATTTAAATTTAAAAATATTAATAAAATAAAAACTAATCTTGGACTAGCCGACATTGTTGAGATATAGCAAAATAAAAGCATTCATTTGTTGTAACAGCACACAATTCTCTTCAAATACATAATTTTTTATTCATGAATTTATTATCAAATGCTAGCAACTGCATGCTGTAAAACTTTTTGGGTTTGCCTAAGTGAAAGAATAAATAATTCTATTTTAAAATATAAAAATATTTTTTATCAATTTTCTACTTTCATAATAGTAAAAATTGTCTTTGACATATTATTCATAAAATCCTAAATATAATAAATACATAATTGAAATAATCTAATATTTTTTAAAATGTAAGCCAAAAATGTTTTCTGAAATTTGTTATTGTTTTTTAATATTATATTACTTTTTATAAAATGTTGAAAAATAAAACTTTGTTTTCATTAGCTTTATAGAGTACAAGATGATAGAGCACTTTAATTGGCTTTAAAGAACCAAAACCATGCCTGAAACAAAAGATGCTCTTAATTAGTTTGCCGAGGCGAAAGGAATCGTCTCATATATAGCCCTGACAGGATTTATTAATTAAATTCTGCTTTTCCAGCAAGAAAGTAAAACACGATTAATTGTACCTAAATATTATATTCTAAAGAATAGACCAGGTAAACCCTTGCAATAGTCTTATATATTGAAAACAAAGTGGAAAAATAGTGAAAAGCATTAGATAAAATTAAAAGAAAAAATAGTTTTATATTTTTTTACATCTAAATTCATTTTTAAATATTTACCTAATCATTTATATTGTCAGTGGATGATTTATGATATGATATGAAAGTTTTCATATAGAAAATCTAAATTTCAATTTTTTACCATCGATATTATTTAAAATAAAGATAGAATATGAATAGGGGTGTGCAAAAAAATTTTTAGTCCAATATGTAATCTAGAAATTCGATCTCACTACTCCACATCTGACAAATAGCAGCGGTTGACATATCCGTTGAAAGATAGTGTGCGGCTAAACCGTTAGCAGCGGTTAATAGTAACAGCTGGTATAACCGCTGTTAAATAGTATTTTGCAGCGGTATAATTTTGCAACGGTTCTTTTGGCTACAAAATCGTAAAAATATGACTGCTTGGAGATGTCAGCGGGTGTCAACCGCTGCAAAATGCCATCCGTTGACTTATTCTGTTAAGATATAGCAGCGGATTTAAAATCGCTGCCAAATGTAGAGTTACACTTTAAAAAAAAATCCGAATTTATAATAAAATATGCCAATTCTTTAAGCACTTTATACGTTCTTCCACTCAATTGCTTTAATTTATTAAAATAACCAACAACCAATCAAACTACAACACACGAAACAAAACAAAAATATATACAAAAGTGAATCATTATAATAGTAATTTGAATAAATAAAGTCTCCAAAATAAAAAACTACAAATAAATATCTCAAAAGTCATTATAACAGTGAACAATTAAAGAGTATTAAGATTCCAACATTGATAATTCAAATCACTAGTGCCCGCACATCATCTTGCATGGGATGAGGTTGGTGCACTTCTCAAAGAATCCAAATCTGCAGCTATTTTAGGTGGCAAATTACCTCCTTGTTGCTAGATTATGTATCTTAGCAAATTTTTCATTGTCTGCATTTTTGCCTTCTCCTCTGCTGCCTCTGTCTCTATTCTCTGTCTCTTTGCCTTTTCTTCTGCTGCTACTGCCTTGAGTTCTGCTGCCTCCACCTTAAGTTTTACAATCTCCATCTGATACTCCTCAATATGTACACCGTAGTTAGACTGCTGTGGAATGTTACGAAAACACTGACTGGGACATGGACCAAAACCGAGTCCACAAACTCTTCCTGGGTACTCCTTTCCAAGCACTTGTGCAAGGGAATTATTCTGTGAAAATTTCTTGCTGGAGGGGTCTTGGCTCTCAATTTGTTCAATTGCTTCCTGCAAACATGTGAGATCTGGATTTACACTAATTTAAATTCAATGGTAGTAATTGCAAAGAGAAATTTGAAAAAGTGAAGAACATGATTTACCCCAACCACACGCGCATCTTCATTCATATACGAACCATTCTTTTTTGTTTATGATTCATGGTCAATCCCTCTCCTCTACCAATAGGCCTTCCCTGTCGTTGCTCCTATAACAATCATTAACACACAATCAGGACACAGACAACACTATATTACCAGAAACACGTCAACATTCTGGAATTGAATTTAAATTAATTACTTCTTCGTGTCTCTTTCTTGCCATCGTTTTAGAACCTCCGGTATGTGTGTACAATTGCTTTGAACGATTAATGGCATTTTTTCTACACTTCTCCTACACACAAAACGACAAACATAAATGTTATCGGGATAAATTACTACACTGTTAATGATTTTATAAGTCAACCATGTACAATTTTAGGAAACACAAAAAAGGATAAGGTGATGAACTTTTGGGTAGTAGTTTTTTCACTATCACAATAAATTCAGCATATTTAGTAGTAATTCATGACGATTTAAAATTGAATACAATGAAATATCAACTAAATATTTGTTACCTGTGTGTCCTCGTTCAACCGATATTGAATAAATTTTTTCTAGTGATTTGCCTCTATTCCTGCTGGCTTACGCTTGAGGTTTTCCTCAAAAGTCAGTTCTTTGTCATAAACCTTATAGAACAAATGATTTCTTGTGTTCCTCCACGATCTTCCTATTCTTTATACAATTCCCTTCTTTATCCTCCCTCTTCCATCGTCCATATAGTGGAAGACTCGCTACAAGTAGTTCAGATCATAAGATAACACAATAAAGATGATAACGATGTTGACATCAGTGCTTTCACACTGTCATTGTAACCATTAACTTTAACTCCAAATCCATTCTACATCACAGAACTTTATACACGATTCATCAACTCAACACACAAACAAATATGATTGAGAACTTTCCACCATGAAAACTTTATCGTAAAGGCTGAGTTCAAAATGCAAGTTTCACAACCAATATAACCACATAAAGAGCAAGAATCACATCCAATATAAGCATGCCTAATCACCTTCAAGATATGAACTGAATCCCCCTTGCTGGACCATCTTAGTAGTGATCAAGTATATATCACTTCATTAAATAATGATTTTAGTTACTTATACAATCTGTTAGAACTTTTTGGCAAAGGAACCCTGACGTTGGGATTTTTGCCAGTAAAGAATTTCATAAAAACAGTCGCGTTGTAGATATAGTCTCTAAAACGACAGAAATTTCTTCGTACAAACGTTTTGGTTGTCACAAGTAACAAACCCCTTTGAAATTGATAACCGAGTATTCAAACCTCGGGTCGTCTTCTCAAGGAATTGCAGGGAGGTATGTTCTTATTATTGGTTATGAGTTGTAAATTGGGGTTTATTAGGAGGTAAGGAGGGAATATGTTGAATGAAAAGTAAAATAAAATAATAACAATAAAATCTCTTGGCAAGGTATGAGAACTGGAAGGCCTATCCTTGTCAATTGCGATGAGAATTGGGTTTTAATCCCACTTTGTTAACCTCTAACTATGAAGGTAAATCAAGTGGATTAATTAGCTTAATCCTCAGGTCCTAGTCAATTCCTATGGAAAGACTAGAGTTATTGGAGCAACTCCCAATTTCAACTACTGCTTTATTTGACAGCTCAAGCGTTACCAATAAATCAACCAAAGCCAAAAGGGAAAAATCTAAATTATTTAAATAAAGGAAAGCAATCATAGATCTGAAAATACCTCAAATTAGCACTAATAAAGATATCAAATGTAACATGGAAGAGTTCATAAATTAAATTAGAAAAATAAATAAAAGGAACATTGAACCTGTGATCGCAAAAGATGAAATAATCATGAAGTGAAAAGAATCCTAATTCTAAATCCTAAGAGAGAAGAGAGAACATCTCTCTCTAAAAACTACATCTACTCCTAAAATTGTGAATGTGAGAGCCTCCTATGAATGGATGCATTCCTCCACTTTATAGTCTCTAATCTGTGTTTTCTGGGCCCTAAACTGGGTCAGAAACAGCCCAGAATTCGCTGGTTGCGAATTCAGATTCGCTGATTTTCGTCACTTGCGACGCGGCCGCATGGAGCACGCGGTCGCGTTGCCTAGTGTAAGAGAAACTATAGCATATTATATATCAAATCGAAGCCCCAGACGTTAGCTTTCCAACACAACTAGAACCGCGTCGTTTGGACCTCTATAGCTCAAGTTATAGCCGTTTGAGTGCAAAGAGGTCAGACTGGACAGCTTAGCAACTTCTTCAACTTCTTGTATTCCTTCCACTTTTGCATGCTTCCTTTCTATTCTCTGAGTCATTCCTGCCCTATAATATCTGAAATCACTCAACACACATATCAAGACATCTAATGGTAATAAGAGAGGATTAATATTAGCAATTATAAGTCCAAATAAAGCATGTTTTCAATCAAAGCACATAATTAGGAAGGCAAATGTAAAACCATGCAAATAGTATGAATAAGTGGGTAAAGAGTTAATAAAAACCACTCAATTGAGCACAAGATAAACCATAAAATAGTGGTTTATCAACCTCCCCACACTTAAACAATAGCATGTCCTCATGCTAAGCTCAAGAGAAGCTATAAAAATGAAGAGGAATGGTAGGATGTATGAAATGCAATCCTATCTATATGAATGCAACTACATGCAAAATGTTTCTACCTACTTAGTTAAAAGTAAACAAATCCTTAAAGAAGAAATATAAACTAGATTTCACTAATTTAAATCATGAAAATGAAGTACAAATAGACTTGCAAGAAGAAAATAGCTCATGAAAGTAGGGAACAAGGATTTGAGCATCGAACCCTCACTGGTAGTGTATACACTCTAATCACTCAAGTGTTTTAGGTTCGATTCTCTCAATTCTCTACTAACCTTGCTTTCTAAGGCTTGCTCTTCATCTAACAATCAACATAAATTTAATGCATAAATACACAAATCAAGAGGTCTTTTAAGGGTTGTAATAGGGTTAGGGTCAAGGTAGGATTGTATTTGGTCAAGTGGACTAAAATCTGAATCCTTAATTAACTTAAACTTTTCCCACCTAACTTAAACAATCCATGTAATCATAATACAACATCTAACCATCCATTAACCATGTTTTCCACATATTTATGCATTCTAATTTCAAGTACAGTACATATGCATTGCTTTTATCACTTACTTTGGGGCAATTTGTCCCTTTTTTGCTTAATTGCTCTTTTTTTTTCTTTTATTTATTTATTTATTTATTTTTATTTATTTTTCTCAATGCATATGATTAAATTATTGAATGCATGAATACATCCTAAACATTTTTTTTTCATTTTAATAAAGATGTATAACACTCAATTCTTAAACCAAATATTTCCAAACCCACTTTTCCCCACACTTAATTCATGAGCACTCTCACTAGTCTAAGCTAACTAAGGATTCAAATTAAGGACATTATTATTTTCCGCTTAGAGTTAATGATGTGCTAAAGTAAAGAACAGAGGGGTAAAATAGGCTCAAATTGGTTTGCAAAGGATAATAAAAGGTAAGGCCATATGGGTATGTAAGCTCAGTGAAACAAAGGCCTCAATCATGTAAGTGTATACATACATCAAACCATGGAAATATAGAATTAAGCAAGACAAAGATCACAATTTTAGAGAGAAAAATACACACTAAATAAAATATTGGTTGATAAAATGTAACCAATTCAAATAGGCTCAAAAATCTCACAGGTTTTGTGTGTTCGAGTTCTAAACCATGTTCCAGTATAATATCTCTTCAAACAAGTGTAACATTAAATTTTATTCAAATTAGTGAAATTCTCTAAAAATTTTCTTGAAAAAGAAAATATTACTTCAACCAAGTGGTAAAATATGCAAAAAAAATTAAACAAATATGCAATCAAACATGCAAATGCAACAATGAATAAGGAAAATAAATCATTGGTGTTGAGATAGAGGAGTAACTAACCCATGGAGATCGGTATCGACCTCCCCACACTTAAAGATTGCACTGTCCTCGGTGCATGCTAAGATGTACAAGTGGATGGGCTGCTCCAACTGATGCCTTTCTCTATAGATTGTGCAGATTGACTTGCCTGTCTCCCCATGTAAACGTCTTCCGGTTCTCTTCCGGGTGGCCATTCTGAAAGAAAAAGGGAAGAAGAGTAACCCAGAAATAAAGATAGGAAAATAAATAAAACATTGGTCGGTTGATGCCAAATAATGAGGGTTTCAATTACATGGTAGCTACAACATGTAAGTGAGAAAACAATAGAAGCACATGGCATACCAGTGGTGCAAAAATTTGCAACAATGGAGAAGAGAATGGGGAAGGAGAGATAATATAAATTCATGTCAATGCAAAAGTAATACAGATATAAAAGATTGGCATTGATTTAAATAATATTACTCGATCAGAACTAAACAAGTCATTAAGCACCAAGAAAATACCAGAAAAGATGTAACAGTTGAATAAGAACATTTGAACACCAATAATAATAATAGAAAAATAAAAATATGCAATGAATGAAAGTATGCAAATAATTTAAATAAAATAGAATGGAAGTGAGAGAAAATAGGAAAGGAAGAAGAAAGAAATAAGAAAAGATAAGAAGAATAAGGATTCAGAGAAGAAAAGAGAAGAAAATTGGCACTAATCTGGATAGGTTGTGCGACGCTGGCGATGCGATCGCGTGGGTGACGCGGACGCATGGGGCACGCGATCGCGTGACTCGATTTGTGCTAGTGGCGCGAGTGCAGCCTCGCGGTTGCACAACTCTCTGTTCAAAACTTAGTATTGCCAAAATCCAGGGTGACGCGGTCGCGTGGGTGACGCGATCGCGTGAATGGCCTTATCTCCAATATGACGCGGACGCGTGAGGCACGCGTTCGCGTGGGAGGGCTTGGGCTTCTAGCACGAGTCCAGCCCAACTCCAGCTCAACTTTCTGCCATACACCCTTTTTACGCCGATTTCAGGTCACGCGGCCGCGTGGGTGACGCGGTCGCGTGAGAGGCCATTATTCCCATATGACGTGGTCGCGTTAGCGACGCGGTCGCGTGGGGTGATTTATGCCATTGGCACGCCTCCAGCGCTGCTCCTGTGAAACTCTCTGTTCATATTAATATTGTCTCCCATCTCCTTGCGACGCGGACGCGTCGCTGATGCGGTCGCGTCGCGTGCTCACTTTTTTTTTTTAATCTGAAAAGATGCAGAATGCAGTGTTAATATGAATGTGATGAAAAACTCCAGGTTCAATAAAATAAAACTTGAAAACAAATAAAACTAAATAAAAATAAAAAATGAACGATCATACCATGGTGGGTTGTCTCCCACCTAGCACTTTTA
This sequence comes from Arachis hypogaea, assembly GCF_003086295.3. Taxonomy (NCBI): domain Eukaryota; kingdom Viridiplantae; phylum Streptophyta; class Magnoliopsida; order Fabales; family Fabaceae; genus Arachis; species Arachis hypogaea. Next base: position 53,325,066 of record NC_092046.1, read on the forward strand.
GTTAAAGTCCTTAAGTTGGACATTTGATGAGCTTCCTGTTATGGTGGCTTATGCTTGAACTCATTCAGGAATCTCCACCAATGTTTGTGATTCCAGTAACCTCCGGAGTCCCAAACTAAGCATGTAAAGCCCTTAAGAAGCTTCAAACAGATTCTTAGGCTCCCGGGGTAACAAGTGTCAGAGCAGATTCCAGGATCCCAAATCTTGCTTTTACACCCGTTTTTGTCTCGATCTGCATTTTTCCAGCCGGGTTAAAGGTGATCTGAATTCTCACTACAGCGACCAAACAACTTCCTAGAAAATTCACGGTAACTCCAACGGTACTCGATGACTTTCTTGTAGTGATCGACTGATTGAGGCATAAAGCCCAAAAAGAAAGAAAACCAGACAGACAATATCCTAGAGAAAGCAGTTCCAATGAAGTCTGCATGAAAACTTAATACACGAGAGAATAGAGAAGAAGAAATAACATCCCAACTGAAGCTCATGTCCTTGCCATGCTAATCTATCTGCACAAGCATTTGCTTTTCGGAACTCGTAAACGTTGTTCCAATTGCTTAGCCTACTGCAACGATCTTTAATAGGCAAAACTAATGCTCTTGTAGAGTGCAACTTGATTGTTTCTTGAAGGCAGAAACTTATTGCTAGTTTAGAATCCACCTCAAATATTTATGTATCCAAAGTTTAGAGTTAAGTCCAACCCTAACAGAATACCCCAGAGCTCTGCTAAAGTCACTGTACAGCTGCCTAAATTTGCACTATAACAAGTCAAAAACTTGCCTTCATGGTCTCTTAAGATAACTCCGCAAGCCGTCTGACTGTCCTTTGTAACAGAGCCATCACAATTGAGCTTAATACAGGGAGGTTTAGGGGGATCCAACGGATTTATTTTTTAGCAAAGCATCCAACCTTTTTCCTTGTTCAAGATATCTCCTCATGCACTGAGTTATACTCTTTAGCTAAGTGCACAACCAAATCATGAATCTTAGATTCATCTACTGCATTGTCCCTCTAAAACATATGCTTGTTGCGACGATACCAAAGAGAGCATAGGGTGCACATAACAACAAAGGCCAAGGAACGCCTTGGTAATGGAATTGAAATGATAAATTCTTTAACAACCAGGGAAAGAATAGTTGACTAAAAAATATATCGGAACTTAATGAAGTATCAATGCTCGTCCACGTATTCTTTGCGATTCTGCAGTTGCGAAGGACGTGGAACAAAAACTCTGAAGAAGAATCACAAATCGGTTAAGTATCCTCTTGGGTCATGTACCTTCGAGTTCGAACCTCATTTGTCAAAAAGAATTTATTAGCAACTAGCCAAAGAAAGGTGCGCATCCTTTGAGGACTTCAACTTTTCAAATTCTCAAAAATAAATCAGTCCTAGAATCCTCGGGGGAGTTCAAGTAGATAGAGCATGCTGACTTAATGCTAAATTTACCGTTGGAATTAAGAAGCCACGCTACCTAATCATCTCCCAAATTTGCTTATGGAGTCTTCATGGATGAGAAAACAGGGACCTAGTCCTCTCCTGAAACCTCTTCAATTTTACCAAAATTTTATTTGCCATTTGTCGCATATTCACTGACCATGTCGTTCAGCATATCCTCCAACATATTTAGTTGAGTGAAGACTTCAAGTTTATTCACGCCCGGGATCCAATGATCTTTTCAAAATTGAGCGCTATCACTATCACCGATTTGTCATACCGAATTCCTTTCAAATCTAGGTTACATTTGAGCGATATCTTTCCAAGCATTTGAGCTAGATTGAAATTTCTTGACAATGGACATGGTATTCTCCCCATATTTATATTTTTTTCGGATTACCTTGACCCAAAGAGCATTTTTGTTTTGCACCAAGTTCTATGCTAATTTCATGAGATTATTATTGTTTACTACTTTGTCTGGTATAAAACCCAAGCCATCAACTTTCTTTGGCAAACACAGTTTCTCCCAACTAACTAAATGGACCTTCTTATCAGTACTGTTTCTTCTCCACATGAAGTTTCTGCAAACTTGGTCAATCTTATCACACACACTTAGTGGCAGTCTCATTGTTTGTATGAGATAGAAAGGAATAGTTGTTAATGCTGATTAGGTCAAAGTGACCTTGCCTGCAAGAGAGAGATTTTGTGCCTTCTAAGTGCTAAGTCGAGATGTCATTCAATTAAGGATGAACTGAAAATCTTCTTTTTTTGTACGTTCATGAAGCAAGGAAATTTTCAAGTATTTACCCAAATTGGACATCAGTCTCATCTCCAAAACTTTACTCAATTTTAGATTCTTTGTCAAACATACATTGTCAAAGAAGAAGATACTTAATTTCTCATAATTTACTTTTTGACCTAAACTACTCTGGCAGAATAAATCCAAAATGTCCCTCACTACAACTTGATCCAGAGACACTTTACCAAATAATAATATATTATCTACAAAACAAAAGTGGATAGTTTTGGATCACCTCTATTGAGGACAATTGATTCCCAAAATTTATACTTTACTACCATCGAGATGATCTAAGATAATCTCTTCACACATAATACAAATAGATAGGGAGACATGAGACTCCCTGTCTGATACCTCTGGTTGGAAGGAAAGAACTAGATGGGGCACCATTTTATAGGACTTTTATTTCTGCTGACGTGTAGTATTGTACAATCAAATTAATCAATCTCTCTGGTAGACCAATTTTAATGAGAATATCTTAAATAAATTGTCAGTTTAATCTATCATATATATATATATATATACCTTCTTTAAATCGATCTTGATCGCCATATATCCAACTTGTCCTTTCTTTGTTCTCAGTGTGTGAATAATTTTTTGAACAATTAGAATATTATTCGCGCTCTGCTTTTACAGAACAAAATTGCACTTTTAAAGAATTGTGATCACCTCCTTTAACACATAACAAATCCAAATACATGAACAAGGAAAAATTAAAATAACACATAAACTCTATATTAATAATTTAGAATATAATATCTTTGAAATAAAAAAAGTTGGATATGAAATTATTATTTTTAAAAGTTTAAGCTGAAAATTTTTTTTGAGGTCAATAAAATTAGATTTTAGACTTTTAAGTTCTAAAAATTTTGATACGATGTCATAGAATTATTTCTCCCAAAAACTTAAACTATAAAAAAGAATCGCATAAATAATTATATTTCTAAAAAAAATTAAACAAAGTAGCTCGAATGTGAAGAATTATTCGTACCAATTGCACAATTAATTAAGGAGATAAGAATGGTGCCAGCAAAAAGAAAGCTATAGTTAGTGCATCTACTAGTGTTAAATTAGGAGTAGTCTTGTGAGTTGTGAGTTGTGACTATCTACTACTAATTAAGATCTGAGTTGTAGCATATAGTGTGAGTACAACGTTCAGTGATGTGTTAATTAATAGTGAGTATTGAGTAATAATGTCACTCAAAATTGGGCACAGAAGTGAAGTGAACCCTCTCTGATCTCTCTTTTAATTACTAGTGTCCATAATTCTCTCCTGGAAAGAACGCAGCTCGAGTTCCTTAATTAATTAACGTCATTCATTCACCTTTCACTCTTAAATTAAAATATAATCAATCACAATCTTGTCAATATATGATAGGTTACGTTGACATAGCTCCCTAATTAGTCAAGGTCAACCGGTCAACCATACCCAACAATAAAAGTGAAAATTGCGTTTCAGGGTTATGGCAATGCAAAATGTGCTATGCATATATCACTGTCTATCACTATGCTTCTATATATTAGGATGTCATGTGATGGTGAGAGTTTTAACCTTTGTCTTCATACTAGAGTCAACCAATATTATTATGCAATGATGATTTTTCAAAAAACTTTATCATCAAGTGGTAGTTTAATTTGCTGATGGTTAATTATATACTTCGACGGTCCAATGCATCTGTATGCACAAATATTAATATGTATACAGGTGTACACGGAGATATTAATTTAAAATTTTTTTAATAAACGACAAATAAATTTTTAATTTTTTATCTCAAAAATAATATATTATTAATTAATTAAAAATATAAAAATATTTTTCTCTTTTTAAAACGCAAAATATCTAAGTTTTTTGGAAAGACTAATTTGTTCTTATATAAATGTATCGTTTTTAATTTTAGAAAGTCAAAATTTTTTTTTTTGTTTTCAATTAATCAAAGATTTATGTATTTTCGAATTAAAAAATTAAGGATTTATTTATTTATTTTTTTATCTCTAATTTTTTTTAGATTAATTATAATAATTTTTAAATTTTATTAATCTTAAAGTACAAAGTAACTTTTTAATTGTTTTTAAAATCTTCTTTAATTGTAAAGAACATTTTGTATAACTTTTTATTAATAATTAATAGTACATATTATTTATAGACTCAATTTTAGCATATCAACAAAGAATTAAATTGCACACGGCGATGCATAATTGTATTTATATATGTTCAAGCATATTATAAAAAGTTAATTTTTAATTAAAATACAGTTGAATACATATGATACACATGTCAAAAGACTGCTAGACTTTCACACTTCACTTATAATGTCTTAGACGATATGAGTGCCTATATTTTGAATAAAACATGTTATTTGTGATTTTGTATTTTAATAAATTCTGATATCGATATAAAAAGAGTTTCATCATCTAATTTATTGAAAAGTTTAATTAGGAAACCGATTTTTTTAGCCAACATTAATTACTATTTTTAATTCTGAATTTTAAATTTTAAATCTTAAATATTAAATTTTATACTATAAATAAATTCTATATGCTTTTCTAATCCTAAATCTTAAATTTTTCTAAAAAATAAAAGTTAAAAATAAAAATAATTTTATAATAAAAAAATTAATTAATTAATATTGACTATTTAAAAATTAATTTCTTATATTTTTTCTTTAAACAATGGTAAAAGATCGTGTTGATTTGATCTTTGGAGGAAATAAACATATATATGTGATATTGCGATGTGCACTTGTTTAAGGCTTCACCAAGTTCTTTTATTCCTATAAAGGATATTTTATTTTGTTTTTTTATAACTCTTTTAGGTGTAATAGATTTCTGAAAATTATCTATCCAATTTTCATTAATAGTTTATTCTGTTAGATATTAATGTAAAAGGTTAAATAACGACATAACACACTTGTTACCTTAAAATTTAAGTTATCACATTTTCAAAATTTGATAGGGTTAAAACCAAAAAATAAAGTAATTATACAGAAATTAAGACGCAATATGTTATGTTAATGTAAATGCAATAAAAGTGTAAACATATGTACGAATATGGAAAAGGCAGTGTCTGTAAAAAGCCTGGTAGGAGCTGTTTGTTGCTGTTTGTGGGGATATGAGGATCTTTCAAATCTCAATCTCTCTCTCTCATTCATGAGGCAAGGTTTTGTGTTGAGTTTGGGATTAGATTTAGACACTAGACTTGTGTAGAAACCGATAAAGTGGAAATAAATTCAATGTGCTGTGCTTTCTCTCATGCATTTTTCTTTTCTCTCTTTAATGTTTTTATGAAGAGGCTCTACAATTGGTGGCCTGTGGTGTCTGTTCTTACCTGAGACTCAAGTACATTACAGTTTAAAGCAAGGACAGTGGTGATAGCACGCTTTTTCATATTACACCCACTAAAACAGGGTTTCTCAGTTTCTATCTCATTAACTATTTTCTATCTTCATTTTCATTTTTACACCCAAATATATATTCACATTTCCTATTAATATATATATTTTTCATAGATTTAACAATTTTTTTAGGTCTACCTATTTACATAAAATTTGCTGAGATCCATAAATGATAAATGCAGGAAACTAGAGAGAACTATTTTCATGATGAGTATAGTTAAAAAAAAATGCATATGTTAGACTTAATTTTTACCTATATAAACCTCTCAAACCCACCATACAATGAAAGAAAAGGAATTTTGAAATATTACTTGAATATATATGCAAGAGATGATCAATTTAGTTATTTAAATTTTAAAAGTAAAAAATTATTTTAAATATGTCCTTATCACTAATTTAAAATTGACGATAAAAAATGGGATGAACTCTAAAATTTAACTTAAATAATGAGTTAAGTTTATGTTTGTAAAATATTTGCTCGCATAAACTTGAGTCTATTAGATCTACCATAAGATTTTTCTAGGTCTTTTGCTTAAATTTTTTAAAGTTAAACTTCCCACAAATTTTTATTTTTATAAATATTAAAATACAGAATATTTTCAAATAGTTAATTCTATAAGAAAAAGAAAACAACAAAAAGATATGTATGAGTAATAATTCATATATCTCTATCTAATTATTTAAACTTTTGAAACAAATAATTTTATTATATGGTATAATAAAAACTTTCATAACAAAAAATTTAGAATTTGATCATTGATGCTTTCTCTCTTAACTTGAAGCATGTTTATAAAGCCTTGAGAACACTAAAAAAATCAATTTTGAGACTATCATTTTTGTTCATTTCTTTTTTTATATTTAACAATTTTATTTTCATTGTCTATTTATATTTTTTCTTCTCAAAATTAATTCTGGATCCAAGAACAAGTGAAAAGAAAATTATTATTTCTAGATTTTCATTTTGTCGTCATCATTTATTTGATTAAACTATATTAAACACGAATCATTTTATCTGATCAGCATCAATCATAATCGAATCAATTCTGATGACAAACAAATTAGTTTCATGCAAAGTCTAATTCTACAAACAAATACATAATAACTACATAAGCAAACACAGTCATCGGTTACATCAACCATCATTTTGTTTTTTCAACCTGTATTTTTTGTCACTTTGGTCAACCATCAACTAGCTATTTGTGTAGATGACTATGCAGAGTAGAGTACACCTCGGTCTCTATAATGTTGTTGTTTCATGTATATATATTCTGATATTTTCCTTGTTTTTCAAACATTTTGGTCATGGATATTTTCCTGCGTAATATGTGTTTTGAGTATTGACATCTTATAACTTTTCTTTTTCGGTCAGAGATATCTTACAAGTTACCATGGCATTTTTTTTCCTGACTATCATATTCATAATCAAGTTGGGTTATTACTTATAAAAAAAAAAGTATAAATCAATCACTGATTTTTTTGTTCATAAACATTTACATTTTTAAAAATTTTAAAATATATTTAAATTCTTGATTTTTTTAAAATCTGGATATATCCATCCTATATCTAATTTGTTTCATTTTAAAAATTCTTCCACATGTCCATTCGTATCAAGGTCAGTATAACGTGAGTCACGTTTGATTTTTCTATTGGATCAGACAGACCCAAGTGAATATAAAGGATCAATATGTCCAAATTTTAAAAATGTCATAAATTTAAATATATTTTTAAATAAATGTTAAAGACTTATTTGTCTTTTTTTTTTGTTTCTTATATTTCTTTTTTTTAAATCGGTGGATTAGTAATTTCTTTCTGGAATTAATTTTTGGTGTTGGTTTTGGTCCTTTGCCTTGCTTTGAACCGAGGCCATTTGGGATAGAACATGAGGCCCAAGGAAACATACGGTCTCTGTGTAGCTATTAGGCCTAATATTTGGACCCATTTCTCAGTCCATTACAACTTCGGCAATTTCCGAGAGAGGATTTTCTCAATCCAAAGGAAACGGATGAAGAGGCCTTAAAGAAGAAAGCAGCTTTTGGAAAGTTAAACAATTATTACCAAAGTCCATTAACTAATGTGACTCAAAATTTGTCATCATACTTCGCAGAATTAAATCGGTTATTGAACCGATCAGAAAAATCAACTACTAAGTTATTAATTTAACTGTTGTATTATTAGTTGAATCAATTAGTCGATTATAAGTAAATAATGATATAAAATTATATTTTATTCTTTTTATAAAAAGTATTTTTTAATTTTATTTTTGTAAGAATTAATTATTATTTTTAAATTTTAATATTTCATTATGTAATTTATGTCTATTATATATATCTATAACAATATATAATGACAATATCAGAAGTTTTGGTATCCAAATTTAAATTCCAATATTACTTTTAATGAGAGAGATTTATTATTAAAAAAATTTTTTCTCGTATAACCGTCAGTTACTTTAAATAAAAAAATTTCCACCCATTTTAAATAGCAACTTCATTAAAAGTGTTATTGGATGTAAATCACTGTTATAAATTTTTAAAAAATAAAAGTAAAATAGTTTAAATAGAGTAATTTTTTAAATAAATGTACAAAGAATATATTTTTTTAAATTATTATATTATACTATTTTAATGTACTCTTAGTACTTACACAATATAGAATGATAATTGGTATCCAAATTTAAGTTCTAATATTACTCATAAAGAGAGGTTTATTATTAAAAAAAATTCTTCCGTCGGTTACGTTAAATAAAAAAATTTCTACCCATTTTTTCACAGTAACCTCATTAAGATTTTTCTACTGGATGTAAATTATTGTTGCAGATTTTTTTATTTGGATATTGTTCTGATTATTAACTGAACGTTGATTTTGGGCTTGAACGTGAGGTCCAAGCTCTTTATTAGGCAGCGTCTGACTTGTCGTTTGAGTTCCTCGTGAGGAGGTTGGGGTGGTACCTGTAAGAGACTCCGATGCTTAAATTAGTAAGGATTTTATGCAGGTTTTTAGTAGATTGGAACGTAAATTTTACCAAAGGGGTGTTAGTGTATTTATAGTGGAGTCGATAACCACCTTTGTTGGAGTAGTTCCATCTTTTCTGATGGATAACCGTTACCTTTATCTTGGGAGTTTGTTGGGATCTATCTTTTAATGAAGATAGGGATTGCAGGCGAGATTTAGGGAGGCGGTTACTTGCTTTTTGGGCAGGTAGAGCTGGGTTCCTTTGTCGGTGTCCGACCTCTTTAAGGAGGTCGGGTACGTTGGTGGAAGTCACCTTTCTTGGTGGGCCTTTTTGTTTATTGGGTCTGGCTTTTCTTATTGGGTCAGGGTATGAACAGTGCCCCTGCTTAAGTCCTGAGCGGCTGAGCCTTCTGTAGGTCGGGCTCATGCATTTCGTGGCTTCTACTTAGACGTTGGGTATCCCTTTCTGGAGGTCAGGTACTCAATGTGTTTGAAAATTTGAATGTTGCCTCTCTTTAAATGAGGGGCTAAGTTGGTGCGATGGTTTCCTTAAATTGTGCGCATGTATTAAAGAGGAGTTTTTATGCCAGTTACTCCTTGTCTCTTATAAAAGCACTGTGACCTTTCTTCTTCTCCTTTTTCCCATTTCAGAAAGCCTTTTTCATTTTCTATCACTGTGAAAAAGAAAAAGCTCTTTTCTTCGTTCGTTTTGCGACTTCATTTCTCAAGCTTTTCTGAATCTCGTCTTTCATGGGAGAATTCTTTGGAGAGGATCGTCCGTGTTTTGCCGTTTGTTGTGCCCCTCTCTATTTCGAATCTTCCTTAATGTTTGTATCTTTCTTGAGATTGTTCTGAGTGATTTTCTGGAAAATGTGCTTTGTTTGTTGGTTCTTGGAGTTGTTTTAACTGTTGTTGCATCTCTTTTTCTTGAGAAGTTTTTTGGTTTTTTCCACCGGTTGAGGTGGGTGTAGAACGCTTGGATGTGTGTGTTCGCCATTTTGTAGATCTGCGGTTGCTTTGAGGTTACTTTGTTGTTTAAAGACTTCCTTTATTTTGGAAATTTTTGGATTTTCTGAACTTGTGGAATTATAGCCGTAGTCATTTTGCTATTTGCTTGTATTCATATTTCCCCAATAGTGTCACTTCTGTGTGGCGGTGTTGTTTCTATTGCATCGGAGAGACACCATTTTTGCCGTGCTTTGTAAATTTTTTTTTTGAAAAATGGCTTTCTTTAGTTTGGCTTTGTTTTGACCGATGTCTTTTATAAAACGTCTAAGTTGATGAAGTAACGATCTCTTTATTTTGCCTCTGTAGCTTTTATATCACGTGATGTAGTTCTAAGTACGTCGACTAAGGTTCCTCCAAGCCTTTTGAATTGGGTAGATACCTCTGTCCTTTCTTGCGTCCCTATAGTTGATAGGGAGTATTGCGACACCTTCCATAGGCATCATAAGATTTGTGAGAATAGAGAGGACGAGAGGAACTATGAGTTAGTAGTACCCGATCCCAAGGAGAGGGTTTGTTTTCCTCCCTTAAATAAATCGGACCGACCCTTTTTCTACGCCTATGATTGCTTTTTCTCCAATATGGGCGTTTCACTCCTTTTTACCGATTTTGAAATAAATATTCTTTGGGCTTGCAATGTTACCCCTTCCCAGCTTCACTCGAACTCTTGGGCCTTCTTGAAAATTTTTTAGCTTTTATGTTAGGAGCTGAGAGTCCGACCTTCTACAAAGGTCTTCTTTCATTAATTTGTTTTGACTAAACCTGGAGCTTCCTTGCTTTCCTTCTATGCTGTCCAGGCCAAGAAAATTTTTTCCATTTTTATGAGTCTTTTTGGTGCGGAATTCAAGGTCTACAAACCAATTGGCAAGTACACTGGGTCGTACCAAGTAATACCTCAGGTGAGTGAGGGTTGATCCCACGAGGATTGATGGACTGAACAATAATGGTCGGATGATTTCTTAGTCAGACAAGCAGAATATGATGTTTTGAGGGTTGTAAATCGCATTAAACAGTAATTCCGAGAGTAGAGAACGCAAACAGTGAGAATTGAGTGAAAAATATGTGAGAAAGCAGTTAAGGTATCAGAGATGTTTGATGCACATAAACTAGTTATGCTACGATTTAGGAAATTGCACGATCGGCAAAATTCCTTCCGGCAAGTGTACCGGTTATCGTCAAGTAAAAACTCACAATAGAGTGAGGTCGAATCCCACAAGGATTGGTTGAGTGAGCAATTCGGATTAGAAGTGTGTTCTAGTTGAGCGAAATCAAGATTGAGATGAGAATTGCGGAATGTAAAATTGGCGGGAAAAGTAAATGACAAGAAATTGAAATGGCGGAATCTTAAATTGCAAGGAATTAAAGAGCAGAAACTAAATTGCTGAAATTAAAAGGGAATGGGGGTGTTGCATGAATTGAGTTGCAGAATGTAAAGAGAAAGTGGAAATCAGAAATGGGGAATTCATTGGGTTATAGGAGATATTGAGATCTCCGAATCAAAACATGTTTATCTCTTCCTCAACCAATGCGTTCATTGAATTTTGCTTGGCAATCTTATATGATTGGATCCCAATCCCTTGGCTCACCAATTCTCTCTAAAAACAAACAAATTCCCAATCCCTTGGTTTAAATGTTCATAAGAAGAGATGATGCTTGATCACTGATTATACCACACAATTTCATGAACCACAATTTGGTAGGATTACATGTCACAATATCCATCCAAACCCCAATCCAATTCACTGTGAGAAAGCTTCTCTAGCATGAATCCTCCATTCCTTTCCCAAGGCTCCGAAGGATTCCAAGTATGGGTAGTTTCTTTCCCAAGACAACTACTCAATGGAATTAGATCGAGAAGCTTTCTAACAAAATTCAAGAGAAAAGATTGAAGAAGAAGATAAACTATTATTGATTCATTGAATTACAATAGAGCTCCCTAACCCAATGAAAGGGGGTTTAGTGAATCATAGCTCTGAATTCAATTACAAAGAAAAGGAAAACTAGCTAAAAGTGAAAAGTAAAAGTCCTCTCTAACTTAACTCATATCCTATTTATACACTTTCTATATTGAGCTTCAGTTGTGCTTCTTGGGTTTTGAGGCCTCTCCTTGCTTTCCTTTTGCCTTGGGTTTATGATCCATAATCTTGATGAGGTTGTTGATCCAAATCCTGTAACATTTATTGAGCCAACTTAGTGATAATCAAATAATGACACATGACTCAATAAATTGAGATTTCAAACTCATCAATCCTTCAGGCCCAATCCCATAAACCATGATATTCAATTGGGTTTCATACCAAAGTAAGTTTAAGTTAATATTTGTGCTCAAAGACTAACTTAAATCACAATATTTTTGGCCCAGAAACCTTTTCCAAGAGTGGCGTTTAAGTTGTAGTTTAAGCTTAAACTGCAGCTTAAACGCCAGACACTTCCAGTGAGGCCTTTTGTAGAAGCACGTTTAAGCTTCAGTTTAAGGTTAAACTGAAGCTTAAACGTGGAAATGGAAGAAGGTAGCCCTGGAGAGTCATGTAGTCGAACACGTTTAAGCTTCAGTTTAAGGTTAAACTGAAGCTTAAACGTGGAAATAGGAAGGGCAGCCCTAGAGGTCGAACACGTTTAACCTCCAGTTTGAGGTCAAACTGGCGGTTAAACGTGGAAAAGGGTGGAGGCATACTGGAGGTCGAACACGTTTAACCTCCAGTTTGAGGTCAAACTGGAGGTTAAACGTGGAAGCTTAGAATGGTAGCCCTGGAGGTGTCGAACACGTTTAACCTCCAGTTTGAGGTCAAACTGGAGGTTAAACGTGGAAATGGAGAGAGCAACCCTGGAGGAGAAAAGCTGTCGAACACGTTTAAGCTCCAGTTTGAGGTCAAACTGGAGCTTAAACGTGGAATGGCTCCCTGGTACTCTTCCTGGTTCTGGCGTTTAACCTCCAGTTTGAGGTCAAACTGGAGGTTAAACGTGGAACTCCTCCCTGAGTGGCATTATCATTCTGGCGTTTAACCTCCAGTTTGAGGTCAAACTGGAGGTTAAACTTCAATTCCAGCATTTCTTATCCTTCATGATTTTGACGTTTAAGCTCCAGTTTAGGCTTAAACTGGAACTTAAACTCCACATGTGATATTCAAGCTTCCTTCATTGATTTTGTTGCTTCCTTGCTTAGCCTCTTCTTCCCTGAAATCATTCAAACAATTGCATCAAAGTCTTGCAAAATTTCATGAGAAATCTTCCATTCATAGCATTTAAGTATTATAACTAAAACTCATGGAATATGCATCAAAATCATGTTGTTTGGATGGTTCATTGCTTTGTTCTTCATTTAACCATTTTTGGTTACTTTAAGCTCAAGAAAATGCATAAAACAACTAAAACTAACAGAAAAATGCTAGTGAAACTAGCCTATGATGCCTTGGCATCAATGTTTATTCTTCCAGATTAAGTTTTCTTACCAACTAATTTAATCATGCAATATTCATTTCATGGCAAACTATCAAGACTAAACCCTAATGTCTTAGTGATTTAGTCTCATCTAACCTAGTTAACCGCCAATGTCTTGGTCACTTAATTTTGATTAGAGGGTTAAGTTCAATTCTAGTTTATAGTCACAAAAATCCCGTTAAGTCCAAGTAATTAGAAATTTAGGAGGAATTTACTTTCAAGCTGTTGTTCAAGTGAGATAACTCTTCCAAGAATCACAAGAACGCATATAGAATAAGGGTTATTCTTTCGATCTACCCAGATTCATAAGATGAAGAACGAAAGTAATCCTTGAAACTGAATCAATACATTAATTAAAATAGAAAGTAATAGTCCTAATTCGTAGAAATAAACAGAGCTCTTAACCTTAACCGAGGAGGTTTAGTGGCTCATGCTTCAGAGAGAAAACTAGGGTTTAAAAAAATGTGAAAGTTCGAAAGTGAGAAGATCCCTCCAAAGGGTAAATCTTTTTCCTTTTATATCTAACCTAATTTAATTTCAAACTAAAATAAAATAATAAATTCTAAACCTAAAAGATATTGTTTGTAATTAAAAATAACTTAAATAAAATAAAAATAGAATAATTAAAAGCTAAATCCAACTAAAGATGTTCCTTTAATGAGATGTGAGTTAGGATTGCTGGCGCTAAATGCCAAGTGCAGAGTTTAGTGCCCTAATGGGCAGGAAGCCCCCCTTTCATTTTGAGTTGCTGGTGCTAAACACCAGTTGGGCGTTTAGCACCCTAGTGGATAGCTTTAATTCTTCTCTTTCTTGCATAAAACTCTGCCAAACTGATCCGAACTTCACCTGAAATAATTAAAACACCAAAACAACTCAAAGTAGCATCCAAAGGGGTTTAAAACACTAGAATTAAATTAAAACTCAACAAACTTAAAATAAACAGAAAATAAGGTAAAGATACTCACGCATCACTTTTCACGATTTTAAGAGTTACTTCTTTAAAATCTGAGCCGTAGAGGGTGCCCAACCTTTCTCTTTGGATGAAAATGATGAGCCATCCTTCCCTTTATACTGGCAAGAGGAATCCATGATAGCTAGGTATAGTGCAGATAAACTAGATGAGATTGAGAAGGATTTGGTGGACGTGTTACAAAAGTGCTGGGGTTGGGCTCCTCACTTGGACACAAAAAGGTTTCTAGGAGACCCGGATCAACTTTAGTCTGAGCTAGGTAGCCTCTCGACTTCTAGCTTCTATAACTTCGTAGTTATATTTTATTTTTCTTAATGATCTTTTTATTCTTGCTTTACCATGGCCTCTAAGTATGGTGCAATGAAACATCTTCGACAGACCAGAAAAACCGTGGTGGCCCGCAGTCTTCAAGGTGATATAGAAGCCGGGGGTACTTTGTCTCAATCTTCTCCGAAAAAGTCGAATTCTGACCTTGTAACCTGGAGGAAGGTAATTCCAACCTCAGCTAGTCGGTTGATCCCTACTGACCTTTCTCAAGGTGATTCTGGTGTTCCTCCTTCCCCTTCGACGTTTGAGCCGCCTCCTAAGAAACAAAAAACTGCTGGGGAGGTGAGTATCAATGACAAGGACTTTGACGAATTTTCTTGGTGTGAAAAAAATATGTTGCCCTATAGCCAGATAACTATGGACGATGTGGCTATACAGAATCACCTCCACCATATGACCCGTAATTATATCCATATGGCAGGGGTGAGCACTACTCTGGCTAAGGAGCTAAAGAAGACTCCTGTCGAGCCACTCAAGCCTTTCTTGATTCCGCCCGATCTGAGGTAGAGAGGGTGAATGGCTTGAAGGCGGAATTGGAGGAGGAAAATGCCAAGTTAAAGTCTGATTTGGAAAAAGCTCGTTCTCGAGCAGTGAAGGCTGAAGCCATAGCATTGATGGACGAGGGAGTAAAGAAGAGGGCCGAGGAGTGCTATACTCGGACTTGTCCAGAGCTGATTGACCTCCGGGAGGATTTGAAGGATGCCCGGGAGGAACATGCTGCTGACGTCGGGTTTTCTACCAGTAAAGAAATTCATAGAAACGGTTGCGTTGTAGATATAGTTTCTAAACCGGCAAAAATCCCTTCATACAAACGTGTTGGGTGTCACAAGTAACAAAACCCTTTAAAAATTGTTAACCGAGTATTCGAACCTCGGGTCGTCTTCTCAAGGAACTGTGAGGAAGTATGTTCTTATTATTGGTTATAAGGGTTGTAATCGGGGTTTAGAAGGTGAGAAGCAAGCAATTTAATTGACGAGTGAATTAAATGGCAATTAAAGATAAATAATAACTGTAAAGCAACTTTTAGAAAGGTAGAGAAATTAGAGGTCCAACATAGTTATCTCTCTCAACAATAATGAAAGTTGAATCTAAACTCCACTTGGTCAACCTTTACCAGAGCAAAGGAAAGTCAAGGGACTAATTAAGTTGACCTTTGAATCCTAATTATTTCCTAAGAGAAGGTTGGGATTATTTAAGTTCAGCTCAATTAGCAAGATAACGATTATCAATTATGTTGAGTTTAATAACTGTTGAGTTACTAAATTCTTAACCAGAACTAAAAGGAAAGAAAAAGTAAAATTGCTGGAATAATAATAAAAATATCCTTAGATGGAAAGCAATGATAACTTAAGTCAAAGAGAACAATCATGAACTGAAAATACCTCAAATATCATTAATTCAAATAACTGTTTGTAACACGGAAGAATTCTTAGATCAAATTATAATAATCAATTCAAATGTTGGAATAAATAAATAGAAGTAAAAACTAAAAGAACATTAAACATGGATCTAGAGTTACTCTCAAAACAAGAAGAAATCCTAAATCCTAAAAGAGAGAGAGAGAAGATCTCCCTCTCAACTAAATCTAAATCATTGAAAGATGAAAATATGCGAGCTCCCTTTGAATGGAAGCATTCCCACACTTTATAACCTCTGGTCTATGCTGTCTGTACTTGGATTTGGGCCAAAAAGGGCTTCAGAATTCGCTGGGGGCGTATTCTGTAATTTCTGATGCATGGCCTCTGTCACGCGTCCGCGTGGATCATGCGGTCGCGTCATTTGGAGCTTTTCCTTTCCACGCGGTCGCGTCAGTCATGCGACCGCATCATGTGCGCTCTACTCAAGGCGCGCGGTCGCGTCAGTCATGCGGCCGCGTCGCTGTTGATTCGTGCTTGGCACGCGATCGCGTCATCCATGCGATCGCGTGAACACCAGTTTCTTTTAAGCTCCGTTTTGCTTCCTCCTTCCATTCTAGCATGTTTCCTTTTTCATCCTTTAAGTCGTTCTGTCTTAGAAAATCTGAAACTACTCAACACACTAATCACGGCATCGAATGGAAATAAAGGTAATTAAAATAAATAATTTTTAAAGCTTAGGAAACATGTTTTTTCATTATATGACATAATAAGGAAGAGAAAGTAAAACTATGCAATTAATGTGAATAAGTAGGTGAAGAGTTGAATAAATCACTCTAATTAAGCACAAAAGAACTCATGAAATATGCGTTTATCAACCTCCCCACACTTAAACACTAGCATGTCCTCATGCTAAATCCAAGGTAAATAATTAAGGTTAAAGTGATGGAATATTATAAAATGCAACCTATGCTAAATGCATCTACCTAATGAGTCATGCAGTTCTAATTCATCCACTCATATATAAAGCTTACATGTAGCTAAGTTAATTCACATTCTCAAGGAGTTGTGTGTATATATATAGCCAACCCTTAAATAATAAAGTACTTTAGCAAATGAGATGGGAAATAAAACATTATACAAACTTGCAAAACAATTAGTAAATTTTGAGCACGGATATATGTTGATGAGTTATTGAACCCTCACTGGATTTTGTGTTTACTCTCTAGTCACCCAGTGTTTATTGGGTTTATTCACTCTATTTTTCTTTTTATTCTTAATTTCTTACAGCTTTGTTTTTCATCTAACCAATCAACAATTATAGAATATAGTCATACCAAAAAGTCATGAGGTCTTAATTAAGGTTGTAATGTGGTTAAGGTAAAGGTAAGGATTTATGTATAGGGTCAAGTGAGCTAATAAGTGAATCCTTAATTAGACTAAGATCTCACCATACATATTTAGCAAGATAAAACTTCTTTACCTATTTTCCCATAATTTCCCACTTATTGTTACATGCTTATGTTTTACTTTTTATTTTTATTCCATGTGCATTATTTTCATTGGGGAATTTCTTTTTTTTGTATCCCCTTTTATTTGGATGCTGAAAAAGAAAAAAAAAATTTTTTTTTAATGCACATGATAATTGAATCATTTAGATTTTCTCATGAGCATGCTTCCCAAATTTTATTTTATTCCCTTTTACTTTTCTACCTTTTTGTTTCTATTACCCATGTTCCCAAAAGGCTTCCCACATTTTACTCTATTCATAATTTGTCTATCTTAAGCTAACCAAGGATTCACTTGGGATTTTATTTTGTTTTTCTGCTTAAGGCTAGTAATTTGGCTAAATAGAATAAAGGGGTTTTAAAAGGCTCAAGGGGGCTAACAAGGGTGATTTAAAATGTAGGCTAATTTGGGGTAAGTGAGCTAAAATCAAATGATGGCCTCAATCATTCTCTTGGTATGTATCTTATTCTATATTCTATAATTGGACATATAGATTAAAGCAAAGTAAAGAACACCAGAATAAAAAGAAATGTGACACACAGAAATAAAATTATGGTTTGAATGCAACCATACAATTTAAGCTCAAGACTCACAGGCTGTGTGTTCTCTAACTCAAGCATCATATATCATTCATATATTGTATGCAGGTTTAGTTAAAAATTCCCATTATTCTCTTGAAAAAAAATTATTTAGTGTAGCTTTTAAAGTTTTAATGTTCCTCCTTGATGAAATGTTGTCAACTAACATGTAATGCTATATATACAAGGTGTGGGTTATTTTGATTCTGTTAAAGTTCCTAGTTTACTTCCTTTTTATATTTTTCTATTTAAACTATACTATCTTATGCTAAAAAGGGTAAACTATACTAATTAATCCACTAATAAATCAGAATTGCAAACTAAACTAAATAACTAAAATGAACTAAATAACTAAGATATGAACTAAAGATGCAGAATGCAGAAAATAGAGTAAAATACACAAGTAGCAATGTATAAGTACTCAGAAAATAACAATAAAAGAAAAATACAGAAAAATGTCCAAAATAAAAGAAAAAGTATGTAGTGGTTCACCAAAATAAACGCCAGAGATGGCGACCTCCCCACACTTAAAATGAAACATCGTCCTCGATGCTCAATCAAGCCTGGTGTGAAGGAGTGTCATCACTGGTAGGGATGGCAGCTGGGGTCTCTGTGGCGGTGGTGGGCTGGGGGTCTGGCTGCTGTGGAGGTGGGACGGACTGGAGTGGGATCTCCGGATCTGCAGCCTCTATCTGGGGCATAACCTCCTGATGCGGGGCAGCCTGCTCTGTGGCTGCCTGCTGATGAGTCTCCGCCTGGGAATGAGGCTCCTCTTCGTGGTCATCCTCCTCCTCGTGCTCATCCTCTGATGGCTCTGAAGGGGTGTCGGGCTCCGAGGGGATGTCGGCGCTCTGTCTGATCATCAGCTTCAGATGGGAATAGCGTCGCTTGCTGCGGCGCTCTAATCTCTCATACCGGCGCCTGTTACGGCGCTCCATCTGATCAAGCTGGCGGAATAGACGATGCATGAGGCGATAGACTGGCTCAGAGGCGGGTGGAGGTGCAGTGGTGACAGCAGGGGCAGCTGGGGCAGCTGGGGCAGCTGTGGATGAAGAGGGTCCAGCAGACGGAGGGGCTGTCTCATCAGTAGCAGTGACAGGTGGTGGTCTGTAGCCCAAAGCAAGGAAGTTCCTGCTGTGCGGGATGATCTTCCTGCAGTCCGCTGCGGGTGGTCTCTCATCGGCATCCTCCCAAGGCACATCAGCCTGACGGCCTAACCGTGTAACCAGGTAAGGAAAGGGGAGGGTGCCTCGGATGTGGGCCCTGGCCATATAATGCCGGATAAAACGAGGTAGATAAATGTCCTTACCCTCCAGCACACACCAAAGGAGGGTGATCATGGTAGCCGGGATCTCCGTCTTGTGAGTACTCGGCATCACAAAGTTACTCAAGATCTGATGCCAAAGCCGAGCCTCATCGTTCAAGTACACTCTCTTGATCCCTCTAGGCATAGTGGTGTTCTGACCCATTTCCCAAGGAACAGCAGGGTCGAGAGCTATCCTTGCCTTTACAGCATCCCAGTCAAACTGCATCTGGCCCATGACCTCCTCAGCCTGTGCAAAACCATCTGGCTGATCGGACTTGGCTGGGAGTTGGAGAATGGTCTCTATGGCTTCCTCTGTGACCAGAATTTGCTTTCCCCTCAGGTTCACTGCATCAAGGGTAGTAAGGTAGTAGTTGCAATAGAATTCCCTGACCCAAGATGCATTGACCTCTGTCAGTGGTCTCTCTAGGAAGAACCAGCCCCGTTGCTTGATTTGCTCAGTAGTGTACTGCTGGAGGGCCTCTGGAATCTTCAAGGTACATTTCAGGTATATATTTCTGGAGTTTACAAAAGTCGAGTACTTCAGTTCACAGTACCGGTTTGCAAATTTTATAGGATCATTTGCAGGAAGCAGCTGGTTAGCTTTCTCCTGCGGTGTGAAGTTCTTCTCCCGCCATGATGAATCGTGCATCAGAGCAATGATGGACTGGGAGGAATCTCCTCTCTTGCGCTTGCCAGTGGCCTTGCCTTTACCTTTCCTCTGTGTGGCAGACATCCTAAAAAACAGAAAACCAGGAAATGGATAAAACAGGAAAGCAAATAGGCAGTTTAAACAAAGGAAACTCAAAGCGCTAGGAGAGAAATAAAATAAGGAAAATGAGTAATAGAAAGTGAGTAAATGAATGTTAAATGGAAAGAAAAATCAATATGCCATAGTGAGAAAATTTATAGGAAAGTGAAAATAATCAGAAAAGAGATTAAAAGGGTTAGTATGGTTAGGATTTGAAAAAGAAATTAGTAAATTAAAATTAGTGAGTTAGGAAGGTAAGTGGCATAGAAAAATTCCATATAACAAGGAGTCACAGGTAAGCATGGAAGTACTCATAATTGAACAAGCAGTTTATGAACCAGGAAATCAAAAAAATAAGAAGGGCTGCCCTAGCATTCATGTAGTGGTTTGGGTAAAGCAGAGCAAAACAGAATTCAGGAATGCCAAACCAAAACATGAATGAAAACAAAATTAAAAAAAATTGGGCAGCATTCCGGCTAAAATTGGATTGTCTCGGAAAATAAACAGCAATTTAATCAGTTCATATGAATAAAAAAATCAAGCTGCATGTACATAGATATAAAATAAACATAAAAACTCAATGTAAACAGTAGCAACATACAAGAAAGCAGCATATGAATCATGATTATAGCAGCAACAGATTTGCACATAGGATAAAATAGAAGTAAGAACAGTGCAAGTAAACAGACCTAGATCCACTAACCACAGCCTAAGCTACCTAACAACCTAAAAATCCACTACAACATGCAAGTATAACTATCCTAATTATGAACATAAACGGAATAAAAAATACAGAAAAGTGACGAACAGATAAGAAAAAAAATTGGTTGCGTGTTGCGGAACCTGGTAAGCGGAAGGGGTGGAACAGGGAAGAAGGTGGCTGCGGCGGCGTCCGGCGCGGTGGTGGTGCACGGCGACGCGGTGGTGGCGGCGGAGGGAGCAGTGGCGGCGAGGATTTGGGTTGGTGATAGGGGAAGGGAGGGGGGCTTGCGGGTGGGTGGCAGAGGGGTGTGCGGCTGGGGTGCCGGCGGTGGGGGCGGAGGTCGCGGAGGCAGTGGCGGAGAGGGGAGGGGAGAGGAGGAAGGGAGAAGAAGGGAGGGGAGGGGGTTAGGGCGCGGCGTACGGGGTGGTGGCGGCGTTGGGGTGGTGGTGTGGCGGCTGGCCGGCGGTGGCTGGGAAGGAGAAGAGGGTTGGGGGTGAAAAGGGAGGGCTGCGCGACTGATAGGGTTCGCGGGCTGGGGGGGTTATATTTTCGAAACCACGCGGCCGCGTGGGGCACGCGATCGCGTGGCTGGGACGAGAATGGGAGTGACGCGATCGCGTGGAGTGCGCGATCGCATGAGAGGGGGGAAAGAAGGTTGACGCGATCGCGTCGCTGGAATTCGTGCTAAACGCACGACTCCAGTGCCGTTTCTGCGCAACTCTCTGTCTCCTTTTGGGGTGATGTGCAATCCATGCGACGCGATCGCGTCGCTCACACGGTCGCGTGGGATTGATATTGTACATGTGACGCGATCGCATGGGGCATGCGATCGCGTGGGCCAATTTGTGCGAAACGCACAAGGGCCGCACGATTCCAGCCCAACTTTCTGTTCGTTGGATCCTTACGCCGATATATATATCACGCGGCCGCATGGGTCACGCGGTCGCATGGGTGGTGTCTTTCGCGATATGACGCGATCGCATGGGGCATGCGGTCGCGCCATGCAACCACTTTTTTTTTATGCATGAAAAGTGCAGAATGCAATGACTATCATGGATGCTTATGCATGATTCCAGGTTTAATAAATTAAAAAGAAAAAGGGAAAATGAAAGCAATTAACAAGAAATAAATTGAAAAAGAAGCGACCATACCATGGTGGGTTGTCTCCCACCGAGCACTTTTAGTTAAAGTCCTTAAGTTGGACATTGGAAGAGTATCCTGTTATGGTGGCTTGTGTTTAAATTCGTCCAAAAATCTCCACCAGTGCTTGGAATGCCAATAGCCTCCGGGGTCTCAAACTAGGCATGTAAAGCTCCTGCGCAGCTTTAAACAGATATCCAGCCTCCCGGGTTGACGAATGTCAGAACATAATCCATGATCCCAAGCTGTGTTTTTTGATCCGCCTCCGTTTTGATTTGTAAGTTTCCATTCGGGCGGGTTAAAAAGTAGAATCTCACCGTGGTGACCAAACGTCTTCCGTGATCCATGCAATTGAGCACGATACCAATCCGTGTACTTCGAGGTAAAGCGTGGAACTTTATTGAACCGGGTGCACCAGCTCTGAATACGAGCCATTTCCCTCTTACTCTTAAAGCCGCAGAGAGCTCTAAGTTGGCCATCTGTTTCAAGCAAACCATATTCAAGTGAATAAGTAAAATTATAAGTTAAGGATTGTACCCACTTGAAGCTTGTATTGGGTGGTAACGGCCTTGGGATAGGTATTTTTGGTGGTTCTGCAAGTTCCGTTTCCTTGTGCTCTTCTGTGAATTCTTCCACTTCCTTGCAAAGATCTTCAATTATATCTGTATCCTGGTCAAAGTCTTCTATGTCTTCCTTATCACTCGAGTCATAGATTGGAGGTTGAGAGAAATCTACCTCCGCATCATCTTCATATTCACTTGGGGAAGATTCTTCGATCTCAGAGAATTCACTTGCGGACGCAAGTTCATCACTAGGAGCACTAGACTTGTGACTATCATCATCAAGGAAATTTGCTTCTTGGATTATTCCATCTGATTCTTCGCAACCGACTTGCCTTGGAGATTGTACGGTATCCTCCTTAGCATAAACTGTAGCATCTTGGACGGAGTTTTCCTCAATTCTGGATTCCCAAGGAAGTTCAGCATCGCCTAGATCTTCAACCAACTCTTCTTCTTGAACAATGACAGCTTCTTCCACTTGTTCTAGTACGAATTCATTCTCTGTCTTGTCCACTGGAGTCTCTAGTATTTCTTTCATGCTACGCTCTTCATTAGGCTGTCCACATGGAGCTGTGGTTGATCCTTGTATATTTGAGCGCCTAGTGACCCATTGAATTAGCGCTTGCTCCAGTTGTTGAATGGTTGTTTGAAATTTAATCATTGTTTCTTGCAGGCGATCCTTTGCTTCGCGGTTTGCCAGACTTGGACATGATACAAAGGAAAGTGGTGATGATTGGGAATGATTGGATTGGTATTGGGGTAAGGAAGGATCATATGATGGCGAATGGTGAAGAGAAGCTTGTGAGTGTGGTGGTTCGAGGTTATGTTGAAAGGATGGTTCATATGCACGGGGTGGGGCTTGTTGGTAGTTACAAGGTTGTCCACCATGTCTTTCAGCTGGGTGTGCACGGTTGAATGGTCTTTGTCCAGGATATCTCGGAGGGTGTTGCTGCCAAAAGGGTTGATTAGATCCTCTTGGTTCCATCCATCCTTGATTGGTCTGACCTTGATGCACATTCCTGCTGTTACTTCTATTTCCTTTAACAATATTAGAACCAAACTCAAAGCGAGAGTGGTGAGAGTTCATAGTAGCAAATTAAGATAAAAAGGGAAAACAACAATAATTAAACAAGCAAAAGAAAAATATTTACAATAACCAATAATAAGGCACACGTTAGCAGTTCCCCGGCAACGGTGCCATTTTGACGTCGGGTTTTCTACCAGTAAAGAAATTCATAGAAACGATTGCGTTGTAGATATAGTTTCTAAACCGGAAAAAATCCCTTTATACAAACGTGTTGGGTGTCACAAGTAACAAACCCCTTTAAAAATTGTTAACCGAGTATTCGAACCTCGGGTTGTCTTCTCAAGGAACTGCGAGGAAGTATGTTCTTAATTGACGAGTGAATTAAATGGCAATTAAAGATAAATAATAACTGTAAAGCAACTTTTAGAAAGGTAGAGAAATTAGAGGTCCAACATAGTTATCTCTCTCAACAATAATGAAAGTTGAATCTAAACTCCACTTGGTCAACCTTTACCAGAGCAAAGGAAAGTCAAGGGACTAATTAAGTTGACCTTTGAATCCTAATTATTTCCTAAGAGAAGGTTGGGATTATTTAAGTTCAGCTCAATTAGCAAGATAACGATTATCAATTATGTTGAGTTTAATAACTGTTGAGTTACTAAATTCTTAACCAGAACTAAAAGGAAAGAAAAAGTAAAATTGCTGGAATAATAATAAAAATATCCTTAGATGGAAAGCAATGATAACTTAAGTCAAAGAGAACAATCATGAACTGAAAATACCTCAAATATCATTAATTCAAATAACTATCTGTAACACGAAAGAATTCTTAGATCAAATTATAATAATTAATTCAAATGTTGGAATAAATAAATAGAAGTAAAAACTAAAAGAACATTAAACCTGGATCCAGAGTTACTCTCAAAACAAGAAGAAATCCTAAATCCTAAAAGAGAGAGAGAGAAGATCTCCCTCTCAACTAAATCTAAATCATTGAAAGATGAAAATATGCGAGCTCCATTTGAATGGAAGCATTCCCACACTTTATAACCTCTGGTCTATGCTGTCTGTACTTGGATCTGGGCCAAAAAGGGCTTCAGAATTCGCTGGGGGCGTATTCTGTAATTTCTAATGCGTGGCCTCTGTCACGCGGTCGTGTCAGTCATGCGACCGCGTCATGTGCGCTCTACTCAAAGCGCGCGGTCGCGTCAGTCATGCGGCCGCATCGCTGTTGATTCGTGCTTGGCACGCGATCGCGTCATCCATGCGATCGCGTGAACACCAGTTTCTTTTAAGCTCCGTTTTGCTTCCTCCTTCCATTCTAGCATGTTTCCTTTTTCATCCTTTAAGTCGTTCTGCCTTAGAAAATCTGAAACTACTCAACACACTAATCACGGCATCGAATGGAAATAAAGGTAATTAAATAATTAATTTTTAAAGCTTAGGAAACATGTTTTTTCATTATATGACATAATAAGGAAGAGAAAGTAAAACTATGCAATTAATGTGAATAAGTAGGTGAAGAGTTGAATAAATCACTCTAATTAAGCACAAAAGAACTCATGAAATATGGGTTTATCAACCTCCCCACACTTAAACACTAGCATGTCCTCATGCTAAATCCAAGGTAAATAATTAAGGTTAAAGTGATGGAATGTTATGAAATGCAACCTATGCTAAATGCATCTACCTAATGAGTCATGCAATTCTAATTCATCCACTCATATATAAAGCTTACATATAGCTAAGTTAATTCACATTCTCAAGGAGTTGTGTGTATATATATAGCCAACCCTTAAATAATAAAGTACTTTAGCAAATGAGATGGGAAAGAAAACATTGTACAAACTTGCAAAACAATTAGTAAAATTTGAGCACGGATATATGTTGATGAGTTATTGAACCCTCACTGGATTTTGTGTTTACTCTCTAGTCACTCAGTGTTTATTGGGTTTATTCACTCTATTTTTCTTTTTATTCTTAATTTCTTACAGCTTTGTTTTTCATCTAACCAATCAACAATTATAGAATATAGTCATACTAAAAAGTCATGAGGTCTTAATTAAGGTTGTAATGTGGTCAGGGTAAAGGTAAGGATTTATGTATAGGGTTAAGTGAGCTAATAACTGAATCCTTAATTAGACTAAGATCTCACCATACATATTTAGCAAGATAAAACTTCTTTACCTATTTTTCCATAATTTCCCACTTATTGTTACATGCTCATGTTTTACTTTTTATTTTTATTCCATGTGCATTATTTTCATTGGGGAATTTCCTTTTTTTGTATCCCCTTTTATTTGGATGCTGAAAAAGAAAAAAAAAATAATTTTTTTTAATGCACATGATAATTGAATCATTTAGATTTTCTCATGAGCATGCTTCCCAAATTTTATTTTATTCCCTTTTACTTTTCTACCTTTTTGTTTCTATTACCCATGTTCCCAAAAGGCTTCCCACATTTTACTCTATTCATAATTTGTCTATCTTAAGCTAACCAAGGATTCACTTGGGATTTTATTTTGTTTTTCTGCTTAAGGCTAGTAATTTGGCTAAATAGAATAAAGGGGTTTTAAAAGGCTCAAGGGGGCTAACAAGGGTGATGTAAAATGTAGGCTAATTTGGGGTAAGTGAGCTAAAATCAAATGATGGCCTCAATCATTCTCTTGGTATGTATCTTATTCTATATTCTATAATTGGACATATAGATTAAAGCAAAGTAAAGAACACCAAAATAAAAAGAAATGTGACACACAGAAATAAAATTATGGTTTGAATGCAACCATACAATTTAAGCTCAAGACTCACAGGCTGTGTGTTCTCTAACTCAAGCATCATATATCATTCATATATTGTATGCAGGTTTAGTTAAAAATTCCCATTATTCTCTTGAAAAAAAATTATTTAGGGTAGCTTTTAAAGTTTTAATGTTCCTCCTTGATGAAATGTTGTCAACTAACATGTAATGCTATATATACAAGGTGTGGGTTATTTTGATTCTGTTAAAGTTCCTAGTTTACTTCCTTTTTATATTTTCCTATTTAAACTATACTATCTTATGCTAAAAAGGGTAAACTATACTAATTAATCCACTAATAAATCAGAATTGCAAACTAAACTAAATAACTAAAATGAACTAAATAACTAAGATATGAACTAAAGATGCAAAATGCAGAAAATAGAGTAAAATACACAAGTAGCAATGTATAAGTACTCAGAAAATAACAATAAAAGAAAAATACAGAAAAATGTCCAAAATAAAAGAAAAAGTATGTAGTGGTTCACCAAAATAAACGCCAGAGATGGCGACCTCCCCACACTTAAAATGAAACATCGTCCTCGATGCTCAATCAAGCCTGGTGTGAAGGAGTGTCATCACTGGTAGGGATGGTAGCTGGGGTCTCTGTGGCGGTGGTGGGCTGGGGGTCTGGCTGCTGTGGAGGTGGGACGGACTAGAGTGGGATCTCCGGATCTGCAGCCTCTATCTGGGGCATAACCTCCTGATGCGGGGCAGCCTGCTCTGTGGCTGCCTGTTGATGAGTCTCCGCTTGGGAATGAGGCTCCTCCTCGTGGTCATCCTCCTCCTCGTGCTCATCCTCTGATGGCTCTGAAGGGGTGTCGGGCTCCGAGGGGATGTCGGCGCCCTGTCTGATCATCAGCTTCAGATGGGAATAGCGTCGCTTGCTGCGGCGCTCTAATCTCTCATACCGGCGCCTGTTACAGCGCTCTATCTGATCAAGCTGGCGGAATAGACGATGCACGAGGCGATAGACTGGCTCAGAGGCGGGTGGAGGTGCAGTGGTGGCAGCAGGGGCAGCTGGGGCAGCTGTGGATGAAGAGGGTCTAGCAGACGGAGGGGCTGTCTCATCAGTAGCAGTGACAGGTGGTGGTCTGTAGCCCAAAGCAACGAAGTTCCTGCTGTGCGGGATGATCTTCCTGCAGTCCGCTGCGGGTGGTCTCTCATCGGCATCCTCCCAAGGCACATCAGCCTGACGGCCTAGCCGTGTAACCAGGTAAGGAAAGGGGAGGGTGCCTCGGACGTGGGCCCTGGCCATATAATGCCGGATAAAACGAGGCAGATAAATGTTCTTACCCTCCAGCACACACCAAAGGAGGGTGATCATGGTAGCCGGGATCTCCGTCTCGTGAGTACTCGGCATCACAAAGTTACTCAAGATTTGATGCCAAAGCCGAGCCTCATCGTTCAAGTACACTCTCTTGATCCCTCTAGGCATAGTGGTGTTCTGACCCATCTCCCAAGGAACAGCAGGGTCGAGAGCTATCCTTGCCTTTACAGCATCCCAGTCAAACTGCATCTGGCCCATGTCCTCCTCAGCCTGTGCAAAACCATCTGGCTGATCGGACTTGGCTGGGAGCTGGAGAATGGTCTCTATGGCTTCCTCTGTGACCAGAATTTGCTTTCCCCTCAGGTTCACTGTATCAAGGGTAGTAAGGTAGTAGTTGCAATAGAATTCCCTAACCCAAGATGCATTGACCTCTGTCAGTGGTCTCTCCAGAAAGAACCAGCCCCGTTGCTTGATTTGCTCAGTAGTGTACTGCTGGAGGGCCTCTGGAATCTTCAAGGTACGTTTCAGGTATAGATTTCTGGAGTTTGCAAAAGTCGGGTACTTCAGTTCACAGTACCGATTTGCAAATTTTATAGGATCATTTGCAGGAAGCAGCTGGTTAGCTTTCTCCTGCGGTGTGAAGTTCTTCTCCCGCCATGATGAATCGTGCATCAGAGCAATGATGGACTGGGAGGAATCTCCTCTCTTGCGCTTGCCAGTGGCCTTGCCTTTACCTTTCCTCTGTGTGGCAGACATCCTAAAAAACAGAAAACCAGGAAATAGATAAAACAGGAAAGCAAATAGGCAGTTTAAACAAAGGAAACTCAAAGCTCTAGGAGAGAAATAAAATAAGGAAAATGAGTAATAGAAAGTGAGTGAATGAATGTTAAATGGAAAGAAAAATCAATATGCCATAGTGAGAAAATTTATAGGAAAGTGAAAATAATCAGAAAAGAGATTAAAAGGGTTAGTATGGTTAGGATTTGAAAAAGAAATTAGTAAATTAAAATTAGTGAGTTAGGAAGGTAAGTGGCATAGAAAAATTCCATATAACAAGGAGTCACAGGTAAGCATGGAAGTACTCATAATTGAACAAGCAGTTTATGACCAGGAAATCAAAAAAATAAGAAGGGCTGCCCTAGCATTCATGTAGTGGTTTGGGTAAAGCAGAGCAAAACAGAATTCAGGAATGCCAAACCAAAACATGAATGAAAACAAAATTAAAAAAAATTAGGCAGCATTCCGGCTAAAATTGGATTGTCCCGGAAAATAAACAGCAATTTAATCAGTTAACGAATAAAAAAATCAAGCTGCATGTACATAGATATAAAATAAACATAAAAACTCAATGTAAACAGCAGCAACATACAAGAAAGCAGCATATGAATCATGATTATAGCAGCAACAGATTTGCACATAGGATAAAACAGAAGTAAGAACAGTGCAAATAAACAGACCTAGATCCACTAACCACAGCCTAAGCTACCTAACAACCTAAAAATCCACTACAACATGCAAGTATAACTATCCTAATTATGAACATAAACGGAATAAAAAATACAGAAAAGTGACGAACAGATAAGAAAAAAAATTGGTTGCGTGTTACGGAACCTGGTAAGCGGAAGAGGTGGAACAGGGAAGAAGGTGGCTGCAGCGGCGTCCGGCGCGGTGGTGGTGCACGGCGATGCGGTGGTGGCGGCGGAGGGGGCAGTGGCGGCGAGGATTTAGGTTGGTGATAGAGGAAGGGAGGGGGGGCTTGCGGGTGGGTGGCGGAGGGGTGTGCGGCTGGGGTGCCGACGGTGGGGGGCAGAGGTCGCGGAGGCAGTGGCGGAGAGGGGAGGGGAGAGGAAGAAGGGAGAAGAAGGGAGGGGAGGGGGTTAGGGCGCGGCGTACGGGGTGGCAACGGCATTGGGGTGGTGGTGTGGCGGCTGGCCGGCGGTGGCTGGGAAGGAGAAGAAGAGAGAAGGAGAAGAGGGTTGGGGGTGAAAAGGGAGGGCTGCGCGACTGATAGGGTTCGCGGGCTGGGGGGGGTTATATTTTCGAATCCACGCGGCCGCGTGGGGCACACGATCGCATGGCTAGGACGAGAATGGGAGTGACGCGATCGCATGAGAGGGGGGAAAGAAGGTTGACGCAATCGCATGGGTCACGCGATCGCGTCGCTGGAATTCGTGCTAAACGCACGACTCCAGTGCCGTTTCAGCGCAACTCGCTTTCTCCATTTGGGGGTGATGTGCAATCCATGCGACGTGATCGCATAGGGCATGTGATCGCGTGGGCCAATTTGTGCGAAACGCACAAGGGCCGCACGATTCCAGCCCAACTTTCTGTTCGTTGGATCCTTACGCCGATATATATATCACGCGGCCGCGTGGGTCACGCGGTCGCATAGGTGGTGTCTTTCGCGATATGACGCGATCGCATGGGGCATGCGGTCGCGCCATGCAACCACTTTTTTTTTTATGCATGAAAAGTGCAGAATGCAATGACTATCATGGATGCTTATGCATGATTCCAGGTTTAATAAATTAAAAAGAAAAAGGGAAAATGAAAGCAATTAACAAGAAATAAATTGAAAAAGAAGCGACCATACCATGGTGGGTTGTCTCCCACCTAGCACTTTTAGTTAAAGTCCTTAAGTTGGACATTGGAAGAGTATCCTGTTATGGTGGCTTGTGTTTAAATTCGTCCAAAAATCTCCACCAGTGCTTGGAATGCCAATAGCCTCCGGGGTCTCAAACTAGGCATGTAAAGCTCCTGCGCAGCTTTAAACAGATATCCAGCCTCCCGGGATGATGAATGTCAGAACATAATCCATGATCCCAAGCTGTGTTTTTTGATCCGCCTCCGTTTTGATTTGTAAGTTTCCATTCGGGCGGGTTAAAAAGTAGAATCTCACCGTGGTGACCAAACGTCTTCCGTGATCCATGCAATTGAGCACGATACCAATCCGTGTACTTCGAGGTAAAGCGTGGAACTTTATTGAACCGGGTGCACCAGCTCTGAATACGAGCCATTTCCCTCTTACTCTTAAAGCCGCAGAGAGCTCTAAGTTGGCCATCTGTTTCAAGCAAACCATATTCAAGTGAATAAGTAAAATTATAAGTTAAGGATTGTACCCACTTGAAGCTTGTATTGGGTGGTAACGGCCTTGGGATAGGTGTTTTTGGTGGTTCTGCAAGTTCCGTTTCCTTGTGCTCTTCTGTGAATTCTTCCACTTCCTTGCAAAGATCTTCAATTGTATCTGTATCCTGGTCAAAGTCTTCTATGTCTTCCTCATCACTCGAGTCATAGATTGGAGGTTGAGAGAAATCTACCTCCGCATCATCTTCATATTCACTTGGGGAAGATTCTTCGATCTCAGAGAATTCACTTGCGGACGCAAGTTCATCACTAGGAGCACTAGACTTGTGACTATCATCATCAAGGAAATTTGCTTCTTGGATTATTCCGTCTGATTCTTCGCAACCGACTTGCCTTGGAGATTGTACGGTATCCTCCTTAGCATAAACTGTAGCATCTTGGACGGAGTTTTCCTCAATTCTGGATTCCCAAGGAAGTTCAGCATCGCCTAGATCTTCAACCAACTCTTCTTCTTGAACAATGACAGCTTCTTCCACTTGTTCTAGTACGAATTCATTCTCTGTCTTGTCCACTGGAGTCTCTAGTATTTCTTTCATGCTACGCTCTTCATTAGGCTGTCCACATGGAGCTGTGGTTGATCCTTGTATATTTGAGCGCCTAGTGACCCATTGAATTAGCGCTTGCTCCAGTTGTTGAATGGTTGTTTAATCATTGTTTCTTGCAGGTGATCCTTTGCTTCGCGGTTTGCCAGACTTGGACATGATACAAAGGAAAGTGGTGATGATTGGGAATGATTGGATTGGTATTGGGGTAAGGAAGGATCATATGATGGCGAATGGTGAAGAGAAGCTTGTGAGTGTGGTGGTTCGAGGTTATGTTGAAAGGATGGTTCATATGCACGGGGTGGGGCTTGTTAGTAGTTACAAGGTTGTCCACCATGTCTTTCAGCTGGGTGTGCACGGTAGAATGGTCTTTGTCCAGGATATCTCGGAGGGTGTTGCTGCCAAAAGGGTTGATTAGATCCTCTTGGTTCCATCCATCCTTGATTGGTCTGACCTTGATGCACATTCCTGCTGTTACTTCTATTTCCTTTAACAATATTAGAACCAAACTCAAAGCGAGAGTGGTGAGAGTTCATAGTAGCAAATAAAGATAAAAAGGGAAAACAACAATAATTAAACAAGCAAAAGAAAAATATTTACAATAACCAATAATAAGGCACACGTTAGCAGTTCCCCGGCAATGGTGCCATTTGACGTCGGGTTTTCTACCAGTAAAGAAATTCATAGAAACGGTTGTGGTGCACGAAATTGTGATGTCCAGGCTCAAACTATTCCTGGCACGTGAGCAACTTGGTACGCGTAATCGTGATTACACATTCATAATTTGTCACAACTTCGATACAACTGACCAGCAAGTGCACTGGGTCGTCCAAGTAATACCTTACGTGAGTAAGGGTCGAATCCCACGGAGATTGTTGGTATGAAGCAAACTATGGTCACCTTGCAAATCTCAGTCAGGCAGATATAAATTGATAATGATGTTTTCGAATAATAAATAATAGAATAGGGATAGAGGTACTTATGTAAATCATTGGTAGGAATTTCAGATAAGCGAATGGAGATACTTTTCGTTCCTCTGAACCTCTGCTTTCCTGCTATCTTCATCCAATCAGTCTTACTCCTTTCCATGGCTGGCTTTATGTGATACATCACCACTGTCAATGGCTACTTTCGGTCATCTCTCGGGAAAATGATCCAATGCCCTGTCACGGCATGGCTAATCGTCTGGAGGCATCACCCTTGCCAATGGCTTCATCTTATCCTCTCAGTGAATAATATGCTCACGCACCCTGTCACGGCACGGCTATTCATCTATCGGTTCTCGATCATGCTGGAATAGGATTTACTATCCTTTTGCGTCTGTCACTAACGCCCTACAATCGCGAGTTAGGAGCTCGTCACAGTCATTCAATCATTGAATTCTACTCGGAATACCACAGACAAGGTTTAGACTTTCCAGATTCTCTTGAATGCCGCCATCATTCTAGCGTACGCCACGAAGATTCCATTTAAGAGATCTAAGAGATATTGATTCTAGCTTATTTCATGTAGAACGGAAATGTTTGTCAGGCACGTGTTCATAGGGGAGAATGGTGATGAGCGTCACACATAATCATCACCTTCATCACGTTCTTGGGTGCGAATGGATATCTTAGAAGCGAAATAAGATGAATTGAATAGAAAACAGTAGTACTTTGCATTAATCTTTGAGGAACAGCAGAGCTCCACACCTTAATCTATGGAGTGTAGAAACTATACCGTTGAAAATACATAAGTGAAAGGTCCAGGCATGGCAGAGATGGCCAGCCCCCTAAAGCGTGATCAATAGTCTCCTAAGATGAATAATGGATTAAAACTGAGACCAAAGATGTCTAATACAATAGTAAAAGGTCCTATTTATAATAAACTAGTTACTAGGGTTTACAGAAGTAAGTAATTGATGCATAAATCCACTTCCGGGGCCCACTTGGTGTGTGCTTGGGCTGAGCTTGAGTGTTGCACGTGTAGAGGTCCTTCTTGGAGTTGAACGCCAGCTTTTGTGCCAGTTTGGGCGTTCAACTCTGGTTTTGGCTCCTTTTCTGGCGCTGGACGCCAGATTTGGGCAGAAATCTGGCGTTGAATGCCAGTTTGCGTCGTCTATTCTTGGCCAAAGTATGGACTATTATACATTGCTTCAAAGCCCTGGATGCCTACTTTCTAACGCAATTGGAAGCGCGCCATTCCGAGTTCTGTAGCTCCAGAAAATCCACTTTGAGTGCAGGGAGGTCAGAATCTAACAGCATCAGCAGTCCTTCTTCAACCTCTGAATCTGATTTTTGCTCAAGTCGCTCAATTTCAGCCAAAAAATACCTAAAATCACAGAAAAACACACAAAATCATAGTAAAGTCCAGAAATGTGAATTTAACATAAAAACTAATGAAAACATCCCTAAAAGTAACTAGATACTACTAAAAGCATACTAAAAACAATGTCAAAAAGCGTATAAATTATCCGCTCATCACAACACCAAACTTAAATTGTTGCTTGTCCCCAAGCAACTGAAAATCAAATAGGATAAAAAGAAGAGAATATACTATAAATTCCAAACTATCAATGAAACATAGCTTCAATCATATGAGCGTGACTTATAGCTTTTTGTCTCTTGAATAGTTTTGG
Source organism: Arachis hypogaea (assembly GCF_003086295.3). Taxonomy (NCBI): domain Eukaryota; kingdom Viridiplantae; phylum Streptophyta; class Magnoliopsida; order Fabales; family Fabaceae; genus Arachis; species Arachis hypogaea. The sequence continues at coordinate 53,358,679 of NC_092046.1, forward strand.
CATCTCACTTTATCCATTGAGGTTCAGAATGATTGGCATCTATAGGAACTCAAAGTTCAGATAGTGTTATTGATTCTCCTAGTTCAGTATGATGATTCTTGAACACAGCTATTTTATGAGTCTTGGCCGTGGCCCTAAGCACTTTGTTTTCCAGTATTACCACCGGATACATAAATGCCACAAACACATAATTGGGTGAACCTTCTCAGATTGTGACTCATTTTTGCTAAAGTCCCCAATTAGAGGTGTCCAGGGTTCTTAAGCACACTCTTCTTTTGCTTTGGACCTTGACTTTAACCGCTCAGTCTCAAGTTTTCACTTGACACCTACACGCCACAAGCACATGGTTAGGGACAGCTCGGTTTAGCCGCTTAGACCAGGATTTTATTCCTTTAGGCCCTCCTATCCACTGATGCTCAAAGCCTTGGGATCCTTTTTATTTACCCTTGCCTTTTGGTTTTAAGGGTTATTGGCTTTTTGCTCTTGCCTCTTGGTTTTAAGAGCTTTGGCTTTTTCTGCTTGCTTTTTCTTTCTATTTTTTTTCGCCTATATATTTTTTTTTTCTGCAAGCTTTGTTTTTTTGATACTTTTTCTTGCTTCAAGAATCATTTTTATGATTTTTCAGATTATCAAATAACATGTCTCCTAGTCATCATTCTTTCAAGAGCCAACATATTTAACATTCTTAAACAACAACTTCAAAAGACATATGCACTGTTCAATCATACATTCAGAAAACAAGAAGCATTATCACCACATCAATATAATTAAGCTAAGTTCAAGGATAAATTCGAAACTCATGTACTTCTTGTTCTTTTGAATTAAAACATTTTTCATTTAAGAGAGGTGATGGATTCATAGGACATTCATAACTTTAAGACATAGTTACTAACTACTAATGATCATGTAATGAAGACACAAACATAGATAAGCACATCACATAGAAAACGAAAAACAGAAGAAATAAGAACAAGGAATGAATCCACCTTAGTGATGGTGGCGCTTCCTTCTTGAGGAACCAATGATGTCCTTGAGCTCTTCTATGTCTCTTCCTTGTCTTTGTTGCTCCTCCCTCATTGCTTTTTGATCTTCTCTTATTTCATAAAGGATGATGGAGTGCTCTTGATGTTCCACCCTTAGTTGTCCCATGTTGGGACTTAATTCTCCTAGGGAGGTGTTGATTTGCTCCCAATATTTATGTGGAGGGAAGTGCATCCCCTGAGGTATCTCAGGGATCTCTTGATTTGCAGCCATATGTTCTACCACTTGAGCTATAGTCCCTTGAGATGAATCTTTCCATCTCTCATGACTCAGAGGTGGAAGCAATTGTCTTCTCTTTCCTCTTTCTTGAGGTTTCTCTGGCCTTAGGTGCCATTAATGGTTATGGAAAAACAAAAAAGCTATGCTTTTACCACACCAAACTTAGAATGTTGCTCGCCCTCGAGCAAAAGAAGAAAGAATAGAAGAAGAAGAAGAAGATATGGAGGAGATGGAGGGATGTGTATATTCGGCCATATGGGTGGGATTGGGTGGGAAAGAGATGTTGAATTTTGAAGATAGGTGGGTGTATGGATGTGAGTGGTAAATGGAAAACAGAAGCGATGACCATGAATGGAGAGAGAGAGGGTGAGAAGAAGTGAGTGGAAGTAGGTGGGGATCCTGTGGGGTCCACAGATCCTGAGGTGATCCTGTGAGGTCCACAGATCTTGAGGTGTCAAGGCATTTACATCCCTGCACCAATTTAGGCATGCAAAATGCCCTGGCACACAACTCTGGGCGTTCAACGCCAGGTTGGTGCCCATTTTGGGCGTTCAACGCCCATTTGTTGCCATTTCTGGCGTTGAACGCCAGAACCATGCTTGTTCTGTGCGTTCAGCGCCAGGATGCTGCCCATTTTGGGCGTTCAGCGCCAGAACCATGCTCTGTTCTGGCGTTGAACGCCAGACAGATGCTCCTCCAGGGTGTGATTTTTCTTCTGCTGTTTTTGATTCCGTTTTTGATTTTTTTGTTTATTTTGTGACTCCACATGATCATGAACCTATAAAGACATATAACTAAGAAAAATATAGTTAGATAAATAGAAATTGGGTTGCCTCCCAACAAGCGCTTCTTTAATGTCAATAGCTTGACAGTGGGCTCTCATGGAGCCTCACAGATGTTCAGAGCATTGTTGAGACTCTCCAACACCAAACTTAGAGTTTGGATATGGGAGTTCAACTCCAAACTTAGAGTTTGGTTGTGGCCTCCCAACACCAAACTTAGAGTTTAACTGTGGGGGCTTGATGCCAAGGCATCTTAGGCTAGTTTCACTAGCATTTTTCTGTTAGTTTTAGTTGTTTTATGCATTTTCTTGAGCTTAAAGTAACCAAGAATGGTTAAATGAATAACAAAGCAATGAACCATCCAAACAGTATGATTTTGATGCAAATTCCATGAGTTTTTAGTTATATTACTTGAATGCTATGAATGGAAGATTTCTTATGAAATTTTGCAAGACTTTGATGCAATTGTTTGGATGATTTCAGGGAAGAAGAGGCTAGGCAAGGAAGCAACAAAATCAATAAAGGAAGCTTGAATATCACATGTGGAGTTTAAGTTCCAGTTTAAGCTTAAACTGGAGCTTAAACGCCAGAATCATGAAGGCTAAGAAATGCTGGAACTGAGGTTTAACCTCCAGTTTAACCTTAAACTGGAGGTTAAATGCCAGAATGAGAATTTCACCAAGGGAGCATTTCCACGTTTAACCTCCAGTTTAACCTTAAACTGGAGGTTAAACGCCAGAAGTAAGAAAGGCACCAGGAGCATTTCCACGTTTAAGCTCCAGTTTAACCTTAAACTGGAGCTTAAACGTGTTCGACTATTTTTCCTCCTCCAGGGTTACTTCCTTCATTTCCACGTTTAAGCTTTAGTTTAACCTTAAACTGAAGCTTAAACATGTTCGACCCAATTGCTCCTCCAGGGTTGCTTCCTTCATTTCCACGTTTAAGCTTCAGTTTAGCCTTAAACTGAAGCTTAAACGTGTTCGACCCAATTGCTCCTCCAGGGTTGCTTTCTTCAATTCCACGTTTAAGCTTCAGTTTAAGCCTAAACTGAAGCTTAAACGTGTTCGACTTTTCACACTCCTGGGTTGCTTTCTTCCATTTCCACGTTTAAGTTTCAGTTTAACCTTAAACTGAAACTTAAACTTCAACTTAAACGCCACTTTTTGAAAGAGGTTTCTGGGCCAAATATCTTGAAGTTTAAGTTAGCATTTGAGCACAAACATTAACTTAAACGTATTATGGTATGAAACCCAATTGAATATCATGGTTTATGGGATTGGGCCTGAAGGATTGATGAGTCTGGAGCTTTAATTTGTTGAGTTTTATGTCATTACTTGTTTATCACTAAGTCTGCTCAATGAATGTTACAGAATTGGATCACAGCCTCATCAGGATTATGGACCATAAACCCAAAGCAAAAGGAAATCAGGGAAAGGCCTCAAAGCCCAAGAAACACAACAGAAGCTCAATTTAGAAAGTGTATAAATAGGATAGAATTTAAGTTAGTTGGGATCATCAGGAGAGAACTGGAGATCATTTTCTTTTAGTTTGGTAATTGAATTCAGAGCTATGACTCACTAAACCCCTTTCATTGGGTTAGGGAGCTCTATTGTAATTCAATGAATCAATAATAGTTTTATCTTCTTCTTCAATCTTTTCTCTTGAATTTTGTTAGAAAGCTTCTCGATCTAATTCCATTGGGTAGTTGTCTTGGGAAAGAAACTACCCATAATTGGAATCCTTCGGAACCTTGGGAAAGGAATGGAGGATTCATGCTAGAGAAGCTTTCTCACAGTGAATTGGATTGGGGTTTGGATGGATATTGTGACATGTAATCCTACCAAATTGTGGTTCATGAAACTGTGTGGTATAATCAGTGATCGAGCATCATCTCTTCTTATGAACATTTAAACCAAGGGATTGGGAATTTGTTCGTTTTTAGAGAGAATTGGTGAGCCAAGGGATTGGGATCCAATCATATAAGATTGCCAAGCAAAATTCAATGAATGCATTGGTTGAGGAAGGAATAAAAATGTTTTGATTCGGAGATCTCAATATCTCCTAACACCCAATGAATTCCCCATTTCTGATTTCCACTTTCTCTTTACATTCTGCAACTCAATTCATGCAATCACCCCCATTCCCTTTTAATTTCAGCAATTTAGCTTCTGCTCTTTAATTCATGCAATTTAAGATTCCGCCATTTCAATTTCTTGTCATTTACGTTTCCCGCCAATTTTACATTCCGCAATTCTCATCTAAGTCTTGATTCCGCTCAACTAGACACACTTCTAATCCGAATTGCTCATTCAACCAATCCTTGTGGGATTCGACCTCACTCTATTGTGAGTTTTTACTTGACGATAACCGGTGCACTTGCCGGAAGGAATTTTGCCGATCGTGCAATTTCCTAAATCGTGGCATAACTAGTTTATGCGCATCAAGTTTATGGCGCCGTTGCCGGGGATTGGTTTTCGATTGACAATTCTCAAATTGGAAGTTAACTAGATTGAGCATTTTTTTTGTTTTGATTAATTCAGTACAAGTTACTTGTTGAATTTTAATTTCTGCACTCTGTTACATGCTTTCTTTCTTTATGCCTTTAAATTCAAGCAACTAACTCACTGACTCACTAACTGTTTGAATTAATTCCTCAACTGCTCTAACCATACTCTTCCATTAACCAAGAGTATTTCACTTGTTTGTTGCCTGTGCTGTGTTCTTGTATGACAGGTAGGAGAGGAGAGACATCAACTCCTCCATATACCGAACCAGAGAGGACCCTTCATAGACTTAGAAGGGAAGCAAGAGGGAAGAGAGTACTGGGAGAAGAAGAATCTGAAGGAGAATCTGAGGACAATTTTGAGGAAGCTCTAGATCTCAACATGGATAGAGAAGTTCACAACCACGAGAGAGCTGATGGAAACAATGCCATTCCTGAGAGGAGGGTTCTTAGTTCATACATAAACCCAACCTCTGGGAATTGTGGTAGCAGCATTCAGAAACCACCCATCCAGGCCAACAATTTTGAACTCAAACCACAGCTAATATCACTTGTGGAGAATCATTGTTCATTTGGTGGGAGTGCTAATGAAGATCCAAACCAACATCTCACAAAATTCCTGAGAATTTGCGACACTGTGAAGTCCAATGGAGTCCAGGAAGATACCTATAAACTGCTCTTGTTCCCATTTTCACTTAGGGACAAGGCAGCTAAGTGGCTGGAATCATTCCCAAGGGGGAGCCTAACAACCTGGGATGAGGTGGAAAGCAAGTTTCTGGCACGTTTCTACCCCCCACAAAAGGTCAATAGGCTTTGATCTGAGGTTCAGACCTTTAGACAACAAGATGGTGAAACTCTCTACGAGGCATGGGAGAGATTCAAGGATTTGACAAGGAAATGCCCACCAGACATGTTCCATGACTGGGTGCAATTGCATATTTTCTATGATGGACTTTCTTATGAATCAAGGAAGGCTGTAGACCATTCATCAGGAGGTTCATTGAACAGGAAAAAGACTGTGGAAGAAGCCATTGAAGTGATTGAGACAGTGGCTGAGAATGAGTACTACTATGCTTCAGAGAGACACAACACTAAGGGAGTCATGGAGCTGAACCATGTTGATACAACTTTAGCCCAAAACAAGGTGTTTGCCAAGCAACTAGCAGAGCTCACCAGGAAATTAGAAACAAAGCAAGTGGCTGCAATACACACACAAGATCAAGAGGAAGTAAGCACTGAAGGAGGTGATTGGGAAGAGGCCAACTATGTGGGAAACCAACAAAGGCAATCATATGATCCACATTCCAACACTTACAACCCAGGATGGAAAAACCACCCAAACTTTGGGTGGGGGAACCAACAAACCCAACCACAAAACCACAAACCTTACAACCATAACCAACATAACAATTCCACATACCAAAACTCCAACCAAAGATCATACCAAGCCACACAAAACACTTACTCCCAACCATCATATCATGGCCAAAATAATCAACCTACCCAACCTAATCCGAACCAACAATTTCAAGATCAATTAAACAGGATAGAAGGAACGCTTGCAAACATGTGTCAGGACATAAGTGAGTTGAAAAGCTTTAGGGATGATGTGAGATCTACCTTAAGGAACCATGGTGAAAAACTCAAGAGGATGGAGTCTCAAGTGGGAGAGCTATCTCAACAGGCCCCCAAGTCAACTGCAGTGTTCCCTAGTGACACAGAAAAGAATCCTAAAGGGGAACAAAAGGGAGTGAGATGGGAAGAATGCAAAGCCATCACTATATTGAAGGAAGGTGTGGAAGAAGCTTAGCAGGAAAGTGAAACTGAGCAAGCCAAGGAACTGCAAAAAGGCATGCTGGAAACATACCAACCAAAAGCACCATTTCCTCAGAGGTTAGGAGGAGGTGAAAAAGGGAAAACCTATTCAAGGTTTTTAGAGACATTTAAGTCTCTCCATATCAATATTCCCTTCCTTGAGATTCTCCAGCAGATGCCTACACATATCAAGTATTTAAAGGAATTGCTGAGCAAGAAAAGAGTTTTGAAGGGAGGACAAACTGTAACAATGAACAAAGAATGCAGTGCCCTCATCAAGAAGGACATAGTCTCTAAGAAAACAGACCCAGGAAGTTTTCATATCCCCTACATCATAGGGGAAACAAAAATTGACAAAGGATTCTGTGATCTAGGAGCTAGCATAAATGTGATGCCTCTGACTCTTATGAAGAGGCTACAACTGAATGAGGTGAGATCCACTGATGTAATCATACAACTGGCTGACAAAACTCAGAAGCAAGCTGAAGGGGTAGTTGAAAATGTGCTGGTGAAAGTGGGAAATTATTTCTTCCCCACAGACTTTGTCATTTTGGACATGGAGGAAAGCTACCTACACCCTATCATTCTGGGAAGGCCATTTCTAGCCACTGCTAGAGCGCTCATAGATGTAGAACAAGGAGAGCTAATTTTGAGAATACATGATGAACAGCTCATTTTCAATGTTTTCAAACCTGCATCTGAGCCTGAACCAGAACCTGAAAAGCCTAAGGATGATAGTAGCCATCTGTGTTTGGAGGAAAGCAATCCAGCAGCTGAAACTCTGAAACAGTCCTTGGAAGGCAAACAAGAATTGCAAGAGTTAAAGCCACAAGAATCAATAGAAACAGATCAGAAGGATCCTCCTAGCATAAGGGTCAATGAAGAAATCCTCAAGAGAAAGGGAAGAATTGTAAAGAAATTGCCAAGAGGGTGGAGAAACAAGAAAATTCCCACTGAAGGTTTCTCTCCGGGAGATAAAGTGATATCAAGTCATTATCTGCCAATCCCACCTGGCCTCAAAACCATTCCTTCCCAGCTCCCTCAAGTGTTCACAATCAGGAAAGTTCTTTCTATGGAACATTTGGAAATCATGAAGGAATCAAATGGGGACGTTTTCATAGTAAGAGGAGAGGACATCAAGCACTACAATCCACCCTAACAAGGGGCAACCGTCAAGCTAATGACGTTAAAGAAGCGCTTGTTGGGAGGCAACCCAACCTGAGGTAATACCCCTTTGCTGTTTCTTTTATTTGTTTCAATAAAAAGGGTGAAGTAGTTTCTGTGCATTGCAAAGAATTAAGTTTGGTGTTTCACACCAAACAATGAATTCGTGGATCAATAATTCAAAGGGAAATGTGTGACTCTAAGTTTGGTGTTCCACCATAAAGATCAACTGAACACAACAACCTTTGAATTATATGAAAGGAACAACCATTCTAAGCAATCACAAGAATGCTTAAAATCCTTAGCAGCAACTTCATTCCAAGGAGAATTCAAGGACTCAAAGAACAGAGAAGTAAGTAGGAGACTAAGTTTAGTGTTCACACACCAACTTAAGACTCAGACACTTACCCATACATAGTTGAGCTAACTACTCAAGTGCTTGAGAAGCAAGCAACTTCATCACTCTTTGCAGGAAAGGAAACAAGGATCGTAAAGCATGAAGCAACAACTAGGAGAAGAAGGAGAAATCAAATTGTTTCCTGGCAACAAAGAGAAAACAAGGAATTTCACAAGGTGGTGTTGTTCCTTGACAATTCTTTAAAAAGGGCAAACAAAAGCATGCTTGTTTTGGTTTAAACTGTAATTGTTGAATCTTTCTGGAATGTGAAGTTTCTAGTATGTTTGTCTGTTTATTGCTTTGAATAAAGTGAATGCCTAGATGTTTGGATATAACTTCACCTTCTTAAACAAATGCTTGACATGCTTGTTCTGTTTCCAAAAATAAAAGAAAAGTTTGAACAAAAGTAACTTGGCTCAATTAGTGACAAATCAAGTAGAATTAAGTGGTGGTATGCATGCTTGATTGTTTAGTCAGATCACTGGAAATAGAGTGTAGAATTATCATTTTTTGTGTAGAAATTGAAAACTGTCTATGGATCTTGATGAATAAATGTCTTTGGCCATGAAAAAGAAAGAAAAAGAAGAAGAAAAAGCCACTGAAAAAGGGCAACCAAAAAGCAAAAAAATTGAGAAAATAAGCTAGGCACCAATGGTTTGAACTTCTGAGACAAATGCCTGTGGTGTTTATGTATTAAGGATATGCTTGGATGAATAGGTTCTGAGGAGTGTTTCAACACTTGGTAACTTGGGTTAACTAACCCGGGATTATCAACCAAAAGTCCATTATCAAGAGCAACCTAAATACAAAACATTTAGTCACACAAAGAGGTGCTGGGCACCAATGTCTCAAGAAGAAATGTGAACTAAAATGCCTGGAGTGGATATGTGTAGTGCACTGATAAGAAAAAGAAAATGCCAAAGGCTTATGCAACACATGACACTAAGCAAACAAGGAGCAAAAGGAGCTCTAAGAAAAAGAAAAGAAAAACAAAGAAGAGAAAAGTGCCAAGGACATAAGAATAACAAGAGGCCATAGCAGTGTTTGATGGATGCAATGAAAAAGTGATAATCTTACCTGATAAGAATGAAAAAGTGATGCTGCAACTTTCTGCATAAAACCCTTTTGATGAACTTCAAATGCTTGCTAATATAGCCAATGTAATTGCTTTCTGTTTCATACTTTCTTCTCAAATAACTCAGGACTTGCTTAGGGACAAGCAAGTATTAAGTTTGGTGTTGTGATGCCAAGGCATCTTAGGCTAGTTTCACTAGCATTTTTCTGTTAGTTTTAGTTGTTTTATGCATTTTCTTGAGCTTAAAGTAACCAAGAATGGTTAAATGAATAACAAAGCAATGAACCATCCAAACAGTATGATTTTGATGCAAATTCCATGAGTTTTTAGTTATATTACTTGAATGCTATGAATGGAAGATTTCTCATGAAATTTTGCAAGACTTTGATGCAATTGTTTGGATGATTTCAGGGAAGAAGAGGCTAGGCAAGGAAGCAACAAAATCAATAAAGGAAGCTTGAATATCACATGTGGAGTTTAAGTTCCAGTTTAAGCTTAAACTGGAGCTTAAACGCCAGAATCATGAAGGCTAAGAAATGCTGGAACTGAGGTTTAACCTCCAGTTTAACCTTAAACTGGAGGTTAAACGCCAGAATGAGAATTTCACCAAGGGAGCATTTCCACGTTTAACCTCCAGTTTAACCTTAAACTGGAGGTTAAACGCCAGAAGTAAGAAAGGCACCAGGAGCATTTCCACGTTTAAGCTCCAGTTTAACCTTAAACTGGAGCTTAAACGTGTTCGACTATTTTTCCTCCTCCAGGGTTACTTCCTTCATTTCCACGTTTAAGCTTCAGTTTAACCTTAAACTGAAGCTTAAACGTGTTCGACCCAATTGCTCCTCCAGGGTTGCTTCCTTCATTTCCACGTTTAAGCTTCAGTTTAGCCTTAAACTGAAGCTTAAACGTGTTCGACCCAATTGCTCCTCCAAGGTTGCTTTCTTCAATTCCACGTTTAAGCTTCAGTTTAAGCCTAAACTGAAGCTTAAACGTGTTCGACTTTTCACACTCCTGGGTTGCTTTCTTCCATTTCCACGTTTAAGTTTCAGTTTAACCTTAAACTGAAACTTAAACTTCAACTTAAACGCCACTTTTTGAAAGAGGTTTCTGGGCCAAATATCTTGAAGTTTAAGTTAGCATTTGAGCACAAACATTAACTTAAACGTATTATGGTATGAAACCCAATTGAATATCATGGTTTATGGGATTGGGCCTGAAGGATTGATGAGTCTGGAGCTTTAATTTGTTGAGTTTTATGTCATTACTTGTTTATCACTAAGTCTGCTCAATGAATGTTACAGAATTGGATCACAGCCTCATCAGGATTATGGACCATAAACCCAAAGCAAAAGGAAATCAGGGAAAGGCCTCAAAGCCCAAGAAACACAACAGAAGCTCAATTTAGAAAGTGTATAAATAGGATAGAATTTAAGTTAGTTGGGATCATCAGGAGAGAACTGGAGATCATTTTCTTTTAGTTTGGTAATTGAATTCAGAGCTATGACTCACTAAACCCCTTTCATTGGGTTAGGGAGCTCTATTGTAATTCAATGAATCAATAATAGTTTTATCTTCTTCTTCAATCTTTTCTCTTGAATTTTGTTAGAAAGCTTCTCGATCTAATTCCATTGGGTAGTTGTCTTGGGAAAGAAACTACCCATAATTGGAATCCTTCGGAACCTTGGGAAAGGAATGGAGGATTCATGCTAGAGAAGCTTTCTCACAGTGAATTGGATTGGGGTTTGGATGGATATTGTGACATGTAATCCTACCAAATTGTGGTTCATGAAACTGTGTGGTATAATCAGTGATCGAGCATCATCTCTTCTTATGAACATTTAAACCAAGGGATTGGGAATTTGTTCGTTTTTAGAGAGAATTGGTGAGCCAAGGGATTGGGATCCAATCATATAAGATTGCCAAGCAAAATTCAATGAATGCATTGGTTGAGGAAGGAATAAAAATGTTTTGATTCGGAGATCTCAATATCTCCTAACACCCAATGAATTCCCCATTTCTGATTTCCACTTTCTCTTTACATTCTGCAACTCAATTCATGCAATCACCCCCATTCCCTTTTAATTTCAGCAATTTAGCTTCTGCTCTTTAATTCATGCAATTTAAGATTCCGCCATTTCAATTTCTTGTCATTTACGTTTCCCGCCAATTTTACATTCCGCAATTCTCATCTAAGTCTTGATTCCGCTCAACTAGACACACTTCTAATCCGAATTGCTCATTCAACCAATCCTTGTGGGATTCGACCTCACTCTATTGTGAGTTTTTACTTGACAATAACCGGTGCACTTGCCGGAAGGAATTTTGCCGATCGTGCAATTTCCTAAATCGTGGCATAACTAGTTTATGCGCATCAGGGCTTTGGTTGACTCTGCTTTGAGAGAAGCTTTTTATGCTTCCTCTCCATGGATGCAGAGAGAGATCCTTGAGTTGTAAACACAAGGTTGTCCTCATTTAATTGAAGGATCAATTCTCCTCTGTCCACATCAATCACAGCTTTTGCTGTGGCCAGGAAAGGTCTTCCTATGATGATGGATTCATCCTCTTCCTTCCCAGTATCCAGGACTATGAAATCAGCAGGGATGTAAAGGCCTTCAACCTTTACTAACACGTCCTCTACTTGTCCATAAGCCTGTTTTCTTGAATTATCTGCCATCTCTAATGAGATTTTAGCAGCTTGCACCCCATAGATTCCCAGTTTCTCTATTACAGAGAGGGGCATGAGGTTTCACACAGAGCCTTAAAGATCATGGTGCCTATGGTACAAGGTATTATGAACTTTCCAGGATCCTGTCTCTTCTGAGGCAATGTCAGTTGATCCAGATCACTTAGTTCATTGATGAACAAGGGAGGTTCATCCTCCCAAGTTTCAATACCAAATAATTTGGCATTCAGCTTCATGATTGCACCAAGAAACTTGGCAGTTTGCTCTTCAGTAATATCCTCATTCTCTTCAGAAGAGGAATACTCATCAGAGCTCATGAAGGGCATAAGGAGGTTCAATGGAATCTCTATGGTCTCTAGATGAGCCTCAGAGTCCTTTGGTTCCTCAGAGGGAAGCTCCTTATTGATCACTGGACGTCCCAGGAGGTCCTCCTCCTTGGGATTCACGTCCTCTCCTTCCCTTGCAGGTTCGGCCATGGTGCTTATGTCAATGGCCTTGCACTCTCCTTTTGGGTTCTCTTCTGTATTGCTTGGGAGAGTACTAGGAGGGATTTCAGTGATCCTCTTACTTAGCTGGCCCACTTGTGCTTCCAAATTTCTAATGGAAGACATTGTTTCATTCATGAAACTTACAGTGGCCTTGGACAGATCAGAGACTAAGTTTGCCAAATTAGAGGTATTTTGTTCAGAATTCTCTGTCTGTTGCTGAGTGGATGATGGAAAAGGCTTGCTATTGCTAAACCTGTTTCTTCCACCATTATTAAAGCCTTGTTGAGGCTTTTGATCCTTCCATGAGAAATTTGGATGATTTCTCCATAATGGATTATAGATGTTTCCATAAGGTTCACCCATATAATTTACCTCTGCTATTGCAGGGTTCTCAGGATCATAAGCTTCTTCTTCAGAAGATGCCTCTTGAGTACTGTTGGATGCAGCTTGCATTTCATTCAGACTCTGAGAAATCATATTGACTTGCTGAGTCAATATTTCTGAGCCAATATGGCATTCAGAGTATCAATCTCAAGAACTCCCTTCTTCATAGGCGTCCCATTATTCACAGGATTCTTTTCAGAAGTGTAAATGAACTGGTTATTTGCAACCATGTCAATGAGTTCTTGAGCTTCTGCAGGCATTTTCTTTAGGTGAATGGATCCACCTGCAGAAGTATCCAATGACATCTTTGATAACTCAGATAAACCATCATAGAATATATCCAGGATGGTCCATTCTGAAAGCATGTCAGAAGGACACTTTTTGGTCAGTCCTTTGTATCTCTCCCAAGCTTCATAGAGGGATTCACCTTCTTTCTGTCTGAAGATTTGAACATCCACTCTAGCTTGCTCAGCTTTTAAGGAGGAAAGAACTTAGCTAAGAAAGCCTTGACCAGCTTATCCCAAGAGTTCAGGCTATCCTTGGGTTGAGAATCCAACCACACTCTAGCTCTGTCTCTTACAGCAAAAGGGAAAAGCATGAGCCTGTAGACTTCAGGATCTACTCCATTAGTCTTAACTGTATCACAGATCTACAAGAATTCAGTTAAGAACTGAAAAGGATCTTCAGATGGAAGTCCATGAAACTTGCAGTTCTGCTGCATCAGAGAAACTAATTGAGGTTTCAGCTCAAAGTTGTTTGCTCCAATGGCAGGAATAGAGATGCTTCTTCCATGTAAATTGGAATTAGGTGCAGTAAAGTCACCAAGCATCCTCCTTGCATTATTATTATTTTCGGCTGCCATCTCCTTTTCCTGTTCGAAGATTTCTGAAAGGTTATCTCTGGATTGTTGTAATTTAGCTTCTCTTAATTTTCTTTTCAGGGTCCTTTCAGGTTCTGGATCTGCTTCAACAAGAATGTTCTTGTCCTTGCTCCTGCTCATATGACAAAGAAGAGGGCACAGAAAAAATAATAATAATAGATTTCCTTTATACCACAGTATAGGGATCCCTTTGTGAGTGGAAGAAAAGAGGGAGATAAAGAATGTAATGTAGTGGAAGAAACACAACTGTGAGGAGGGTAGAGATGTGAGATGAGATGTTAGTAGATGAATAAATAAATAGAATAAGATGGGAGAGGGAGAATTTTCGAAAATAATTTTTGAAAAAGGGTTAGTGATTTTCGAAAATAGTTTTTGAAAAAGGTTAGTAATTTTCGAAAAATTTTGAAATAAAAAATAAAAATAATTAGTTAATTAAAATGAAATTTTTGAAAAAGAGGGAGGATATTTTCGAAAATTAGAGAGAGAGAGAGTTAGTTAGGTGGTTTTGAAAAAGATAAGAAACAAACAAAAAGTTAGTTAGTTAGTTGAAACAAATTTTGAAAAGATGAGAGAAGTTAGGAAGTTAGAAAAGATATTTTGAAATCATATTTTGAAAAAGATAAGATAAGAAGATATTTTTTTAAAAAAGATATGATTGAAATTAGTTTTTTGAAAAAGATTTGATTTTTAAAATCACAATTAATGACTTGATTCACAAGAAATCACAAGATATGATTCTAGAACTTAAAGTTTGAATCTTTCTTAACAAGCAAGTAACAAACTTGAAATTTTTGAATCAAAACATTAATTTGTGATGTTATTTTCGAAAATTTGATATAAAAATAAGAAAAATATTTTTGAAAAATATTTTTGGAATTTTCGAAAATAACTAAGAAATTTGAAAAAGATTTGATTTTTGAAAAAGATTTTGAAAATGATGAGATTTTTAAATTGAAAATTTGATTTGACTTATAAAAACAACTAGATTTTTAAAAATTTTTGAAAAAGTCAAACTTCATTTTCGAATTTGATGAGAGAAAAGAGGGAAATATATTTTTTTTTTGAATTTTTATGATGAGAGAGAAAAACAATGAAAGTGATGCAATGCATGAAGATTTTAGATTAAAACAATGAATGCATGCAAGAATGTTATGAATGTCAAGATGAACACCAAGAACACTTTGAATGTCAAGATGAACACCAAGAACATATTTTTGAAAAAAATTTAATGCAAAGAAAACATGCAAGACACCAAACTTAGAATTCTTTAATGCTTAGACACTAAGAATTCAAGAATGCATATGAAAAACACTAAACAACACAAAACAAAAAATCATCAAGATCAAACAAGAAGACTTTACCAAGAACAACTTGAAGATCATGAAGAACACTATGAATGCATGAAATTTTCGAAAAATGCAAGATGCACATGCAATTGACACCAAACTTATAACATGACTCAAGACTCAAACAAGAAACATGAAATATTTTTGATTTTTTGTGATTTTCTAAATTTTTTGTCTTTTTATTTTATATTTTTCAAAAAATTATTTTGAAAAAGAAAAATAAGGATTCCAAAATTTTTAATATGAATTCCAGGAATCTTATGCTCTAAAGCTCCAATCAAAGGGTCAGGCATGACTTAATAGCCAGCCAAGCTTTAGTATGTAACTCAGACATGACACGCCTAACATACCCTATCCAGAAGGATTGGGCATGGCTCCACTGAGGTGATTAGTTGAAGACCAATCCCAAAGGGGTTTGGATATGGCTTTACAGCTAGCCAGGCTTCAACATGCTTCATGAAACACTAGAATTCATTCTTAAAAATTATGAAGAAAAATATATTTTTGAAAATATTTTTATTTTAAAATTTTTTTTTCGAAAACAGATGAGAAATTTTTGAAAGGTTTTTGAAAAATTTTTGAAAACAAAACAAAAAGAAAATTACCTAATCTGAGCAACAAGATGAACCGTCAGTTGTCCATACTCGAACAATCTCCGGCAACGGCGCCAAAAACTTGGTGCACGAAATTGTGATGTCCAGGCTCAAACTATTCCTGGCACGTGAGCAACTTGGTATGCGTAATCGTGATTACACATTCATAATTTGTCATAACTTCGATACAACTAACCAGCAAGTGCACTGGGTCGTCCAAGTAATACCTTACGTGAGTAAGGGTCGAATCCCACGGAGATTGTTGGTATGAAGCAAACTATGGTCACCTTGCAAATCTCAGTCAGGCAGATATAAATTGATAATGATGTTTTCGAATAATAAATAATAGAATAGGGATAGAGGTACTTATGTAAATCATTGGTAGGAATTTCAGATAAGTGAATGGAGATGCTTTTCGTTCCTCTGAACCTCTGCTTTCCTGCTATCTTCATCCAATCAGTCTTACTCCTTTCCATGGCTGGCTTTCTGTGATACATCACCACTGTCAATGGCTACTTTCGGTCATCTCTCGGGAAAATGATCCAATGCCCTGTCACGGCATGGCTAATCGTCTGGAGGCATCACCCTTGCCAATGGCTTCATCTTATCCTCTCAGTGAATAATATGCTCACGCACCCTGTCACGGCACGGCTATTCATCTGTCGGTTCTCGATCATGCTGGAATAGGATTTACTATCCTTTTGCGTCTGTCACTAACGCCCTGCAATCGCGAGTTAGGAGCTCGTCACAGTCATTCAATCATTGAATCCTACTCGGAATACCACAGACAAGGTTTCGACTTTCCGGATTCTCTTGAATGCCGCCATCATTCTAGCGTACACCACGAAGATTCCGTTTAAGAGATCTAAGAGATATTCATTCTAGCTTATTTCATGTAGAACGGAAGTGTTTGTCAGGCACGTGTTCATAGGGGAGAATGGTGATGAGCGTCACACATAATCATCACCTTCATCACGTTCTTGGGTGCGAATGGATATCTTAGAAGCGAAACAAGATGAATTGAATAGAAAACAGTAGTACTTTGCATTAATCTTTGAGGAACAGCAGAGCTCCACACCTTAATCTATGGAGTGTAGAAACTATACCGTTGAAAATACATAAGTGAAAGGTCCAGGCATGGCCGAGATGGCCAGCCCCCTAAAGCATGATCAATAGTCTCCTAAGATGAATAATGGATTAAAACTGAGACCAAAGATGTCTAATACAATAGTAAAAGGTCCTATTTATAATAAACTAGCTACTAGGGTTTACAGAAGTAAGTAATTGATGCATAAATCCACTTCCGGGGCCCACTTGGTGTGTGCTTGGGCTGAGCTTGAGTGTTGCACGTGTAGAGGTCCTTCTTGGAGTTGAACGCCAGCTTTTGTACCAGTTTGGGCGTTCAACTCTGGTTTTGGCTCCTTTTCTGGCGCTGGACGCCAGATTTGGGCAGAAAGCTGGTGTTGAACGCCAGTTTGCATCATCTATTCTTGGCCAAAGTATGAACTATTATACATTGCTGGAAAGCCCTGGAAGTCTAATTTCCAACGCAATTGGAAGCGCGCCATTCCGAGTTCTGTAGCTCCAGAAAATCCACTTTGAGTGCAGGGAGGTCAGAATCTAACAGCATCAGCAGTCCTTCTTCAACCTCTGAATCTGATTTTTGCTCAAGTCCCTCAATTTCAGCCAGAAAATACCTGAAATCACAAAAAAATACACAAACTCATAGTAAAGTCCCGAAATGTGAATTTAACATAAAAACTAATGAAAACATCCCTAAAAGTAACTAGATACTACTAAAAACATACAAAAAACAATGTCAAAAAGCGTATAAATTATCCGCTCATCAGGTTGCGTTGTAGATATAGTTTCTAAACCGGCAAAAATCCCTTCATACAAACGTGTTGGGTGTCACAAGTAACAAACCCTTTTAAAAATTGTTAACCGAGTATTCGAACCTCGGGTCGTCTTCTCAAGGAACCGTGAGGAAGTATGTTCTTATTATTGGTTATAAGGGTTGTAATTGGGGTTTAGAAGGTGAGAAGCAAGCAATTTAATTGACGAGTGAATTAAATGGCAATTAAAGATAAATAATAACTGTAAAGCAACTTTTAGAAAGGTAGAGAAATTAGAGGTCCAACATAGTTATCTCTCTCAACAATAATGAAAGTTGAATCTAAACTCCACTTGGTCAACCTTTACCAGAGCAAAGGAAAGTCAAGGGACTAATTAAGTTGACCTTTGAGTCCTAATTATTTCCTAAGAGAAGGTTGGGATTATTTAAGTTCAGCTCAATTAGCAAGATAACGAGTATCAATTATGTTGAGTTTAATAACTGTTGAGTTACTAAATTCTTAACCAGAACTAAAAGGAAAGAAAAAGTAAAATTACTGGAATAATAATAAAAATATCCTTAGATGGAAAGCAATGATAACTTAAGTCAAAGAGAACAATCATGAACTGAAAATACCTCAAATATCATTAATTCAAATAACTATCTGTAACACGAAAGAATTCTTAGATCAAATTATAATAATTAATTCAAATGTTGGAATAAATAAATAGAAGTAAAAACTAAAAGAACATTAAACCTGGATCCAGAGTTACTCTCAAAACAAGAAGAAATCCTAAATCCTAAAAGAGAGAGAGAGAAGATCTCCCTCTCAACTAAATCTAAATCATTGAAAGATGAAAATATGCGAGCTCCATTTGAATGGAAGCATTCCCACACTTTATAACCTCTGGTCTATGCTGTCTGTACTTGGATCTGGGCCAAAAAGGGCTTCAGAATTCGCTGGGGGCGTATTCTGTAATTTCTGATGCGTGGCCTCTGTCACGCGTCCGCGTGGGTCATGCGGTCGCGTCAGTCATGCGACCGCGTCATGTGCGCTCTACTCAAGGCGCGGGGTCGTGTCAGTCATGCGGCCGCATCGCTGTTGATTCGTGCTTGGCACGCGATCGCATCATCCATGCGATCGCGTGAACACCAGTTTCTTTAAAGCTCCGTTTTGCTTCCTCCTTCCATTCTAGCATGTTTCCTTTTTCATCCTTTAAGTTGTTCTGCCTTAGAAAATCTGAAACTACTCAACACACTAATCACGGCATCAAATGGAAATAAAGGTAATTAAAATAATTAATTTTTAAAGCTTAGGAAATATGTTTTTTCATTATATGACATAATAAGGAAGAGAAAGTAAAACTATGCAATTAATGTGAATAAGTAGGTGAAGAGTTAAATAAATCACTCTAATTAAGCACAAAAGAACTCATGAAATATGGGTTTATCAGCTGCCCTTCAAGAAAATGTGGTTGTGGGGATGGACGAGATGTTTGAAAATTTGAAAGCCCAAGTCCGAGTTCTTTCTCCCGACCTAGATCTTTTCTTGCTCGGCCAAGACAACATTGTTGTTGATGGGAAGATAGTGTCGGCCCCTGATGAGGATGAGGGGCCTCCTCTCAATCTGAAGACTTCTGCTCCCCAGGTTGGTTAAGCTTCTGAGGTTCGACCCAAGGTTCAGCCCGAGGTCGTCAATGTGGAGCCCTCTCCTTCACCTTCCACTGCTATTCCAGCGGTGCCAGTTTTTGTGCTTCCTTCATCCTCTCCTGTCAAGGGAAAAGATGCTGCTACGGGCGAGGATCTCAATCAACTTCTTGTGGAGGAATCTTAAATTCTCTTTACTTTGTCTTGGATGTTTGGAAGGTCCCGACTTGTGGGTCCTTATAACACTTAATTTTATAATAGTTGATAGGTTCTCTGAACACTTTACTATATATTTTGCTTTCTCCACAATCTATATAAAGTAGCTTTCTTTTTTGTTTTAGTTGCTTTTTTAACAACTTTATGAAAGTAGTTTCAAGCTACCTTCTTTAAGAACCTTTCTACTTTTTAAATCAAGCTAGGTTTTGTATAGTTTTCTTGATTTTAGATTCCGGCAACTTTGTTAGGTTATGAGTTTCCTTTCATAGTCCTGACTTCGAGTAGTCGGTCTTTGTTAAGTTACTTCTACAGCTCATTTTTACTCGGCCTTATGATTGAGGTCTTCTTTCACGAGTTGTTTATATAACTTCTTACATTAATTTATACCTCGTTGCTTCATCTTGCCGATAATCTTGGGCCGGGCAATGATTTTTGTGATTTGTCAAGCTTAAATTAATGCATTTTTACTAGAAAACCTTTGAAGAAAGAAGTAGGAATTTTTATTATAGTCAAAAAGAAAAAATTCCTTTACACAAATCTATGTACTAGGGGTTTGAGTACCCGTAACCCCTGTGATGGTGCAACGTTAAAAAACCCTAGAACCGGGGAAAAAGAGTACACCAGTGCATAAGTTTTGTTGTCTAGCTATAATATTTTCTTAGGTTACATGCATGCCAAGACCTCGGGAGCTCTCGCCCTTGGAGGTCGGATACTTTGTAGTAACCTTTGCTTAAGAACTCGATTGTTTTGTAAGGTCCCTTCCAATTAGCAGCCAGTTTGCCTTCTCCTGATTTCTATACTCTGATGTCATTTCGTATCAGGATTAGGTCGTTGGTGGTGAAGGTCCTCTTGATCACCTTTTGATTGTATCTTAAAGCCATC
The DNA here is from genome assembly GCF_003086295.3 of Arachis hypogaea. NCBI lineage: Eukaryota > Viridiplantae > Streptophyta > Magnoliopsida > Fabales > Fabaceae > Arachis > Arachis hypogaea. The sequence continues at coordinate 53,378,625 of NC_092046.1, forward strand.
CTTTGCTTTAGAGCTTCTTCCTTAATCCGGGCTCTTTCTCGGATTTTGGGGGGAAGATCGAGCTCTTCTTTTTGTGCCTGAAAGTTAGCTCTTTCGTTGTAGAATATGACTCTAGGTGATTCTTCAGTTACTTCTATGGGAATCATTACTTCCATACCATAAGTAAGTCGGAAGGGTGACTCCCCGTTGTAGAATGTGGGGTGGTCCGATATGCCCACAAGACTTGAGGGAGCTCGTCAGCCCAAGCCCTTTCGCATCTTGTAATCTACATTTTAACCCGACAGTATAACTTTGTTGGCGGCTTCATAGGGGTGCTCTACTGATGTGAACTGATGTTTTATTTTTAGGTTGGCCACCAGGTTCCTGAAGGTTGAGTCGGTGAATTGAGTCCCATTGTCCGTGGTGATGGAGTGGAGAACTCCAAACCTTGTGACAATATTCTTATACAAAAGTTTCCAACTTCTCTGGGCGGTAATAGTTGCTAAGGGCTTTGCTTCAATCCATTTGGTGAAATAATCAATTATTACTATGAGGTGTTTGACTGTCCTGATGCTTGTGGAAATAGTCCGAGCATATCGAGACCCCATTTTGCAAATAGCCATGGTGAAGTAACGCTGATAAGCTCCTTAGGTGGCGCGATGTGGAAGTTGGCATGTTTTTGGCAAGGTGGGAACTTCTTAACAAACTCAGTCGCTTGCCTTTGTAAGGTCGGCCAAAATAAGCCAGCTCGGATCACCTTTTTGGCCAGTGACTGAGCTCCCAAATGATTTTCACATATACCACTGTGTACATTCTCTAAGACTTCCTTCGTATTGGAGGTCGGAACGCATTTCAAGATGGGTGTTGAGATTCCTCTTTTGTATAGAATATTGTAGACCAATGTGTAATTTTACACCTCTTTTACGAGCCTTTTGGCTTCTTTTTCATTCTTGGAGAGGACGTCAAATTTGAGGTAGTTGCAAGGAGTCATCCATCCTAGATTTTGATTGGATATAGTCAATACCTCTGAATTATCCTCCTATTTTGATATTGATGGTGTTTGCAGAGTCTCCTAAATAAGACTTCCATTGTTGCCTCATGGCATGGTGCTGGCTAATTTGAAGAGGGCAACAGCTTGGGCATTGGATTCCCGGGCTATATGTCGGATCTCTCCTTCTAAAAAGTGTGTCAGTTGCTCTCGGCCTTCGTCTAAGTACTTCTTCATAGTGGGATCATTGGCTTTATAGGTGCCGTTAATTTGCAAAGTTATTACTTGCGAGTCGCTGAACACTATCAATCTTTCTTCCCCGACTTCTTTGGCCAGCTTCAAGCCAGCGAGTAAGGCCTCGTACTCTGCTTGGTTGTTAGAAGTAGGAAACTCGAACCTTAGGGAGAGTTCTATCCGAGTCCCTTGATCACTTTTTAAAATGACACCTGCCTCACTTTTGGCTTTGTTTGATGACCCATCTACATATAGGCTCCATGTAGTTGGATCTCCTGGGCTTTCTGTGTACTCAGCGACAAAGTAAGTAAGATATTGTGACCTAATTAAAGTCTGAGCTTCGTACTTTAGGTCGAACTCGGATAGTTCTACAGCCCATTGTAGCATCTGACCTGTCAAGTCCATCTTTTGTAAAATATGTTTCATTGATTGATTAGTGCGGACTTTGATGGTATGAGCCTGGAAGTAAGGTCGGAGTCTTCGAGATGTGAGGATAAGGGCATAAGCAAACTTTTCTATCTTTCGATAGTTCAACTCTGCCCTCTATAGGGCTTTGCTGACGAAATAGATAGGTTGCTGACCCTTTTCATCTTCTCGGATCAGGGATGATGCTATAGCTCAGCTTCCTACTACCAAGTACAGCACAAGCTCTTCCCCTTTGATAGGTCGGGTAAGTATGGTGGACTGTCCTAGAAATGCCTTGAAGTCCTGAAAGGCTTGCTCACATTCTGGGGTCCACTCAAATTGCTTCCCTTTTCTTAGGATTGAGTATAAGGGAAGTGATTTCAGAGCTACTCTGGCTAGGAATCGGGATAGAGTTGCCAACCTTCCATTGAATTGTTGGACCTCTTTAACACAAGTCGGACTCTTCATGTTGAGTATAGCCTGATATTTGTCTGGTTTTGCTTCTATACTTCTTTGGGTTAAGATGAAGCCCAATAACTTTCTTGCTTCTACTGCGAAGGTACATTTTGAGGGGTTCAACCACATCTCATGCTTCCTTATTATGGAGAGTACCTCAGAGAGATCGGACAACAATATTGCATTCTCTTTGGTTTTGACAAGCATGTCGTCTACGTACAGCTTCCATGAGTTTTTTCAGGTGAGAGGAAAATACTTTGTTCATTAGTCACTGGTATGTAGCCCCCACATTTTTTAACCTAAAAGGCATTACTATATAGCAATAGTTTGCTTTTAGATTTTTGAAGGAGGTTTTTTCCTGATCTGGCTTGTACATCGGTATTTGGTTGTATCATGAGTAAGCGTCTAAAAGGATAGATATCGGTAGCCTAAGGCTGAGTCAACCAGAGCGTCAATGCTAGGGAAATGGTATGGGTCCTTGGGACAAGCTTTGTTGAGGTCGGTGCAGTCTACACACATCCTCCACTTTCTGTTTTGTTTCTTGACCAAAACGACGTTAGCTAGCCACAATGGATAATTTATTTCCCTTATGATTTATGAATCCTGCTTCCAGTAAGGCTTGTACTTGCTCCTCCACGACCTGTGTCCTTTCTGGTCTGAGCTTCCGACGCTTTTTTTGAATAAGTCGGGAGTCCGGGTATACTGCGAGTTTAAGGGACATCAGGTTGGCATCTATGCCAGGCATGTTGGAGGCTTTCCAGGCGAAGAGGTCGGAATTATTCCTTAATAGTTCAATGAGCTGTTCCTTCAAGTTTTTCTCCAGGTTAGTGCCGATATTTGTTGTTTTATCGGGGTGGTCTCCGATTTGTACTTCCTCTGCCTTGCCTCCAGGTTGGGGTCGCAATTCTTCTCGAGTTCGGACTCCTCCCAGTTCAATTGTGTTGACCTCTTTGCCCCCAGAACTGCCTTTTAAATTAAGGCTTTCATTGTAGAATTTACTTGCTAGCTTTTGGTCCCCTTAATAGTGGCAATTCCTTCCGCTGTGGGAAACTTCATACAAAGGTGGGGTGTCGAGACAATTGTTGCAAGTCAATTCAAGGTGGTCCGACCTACTAAGGCATTGTATGCCAAGGTTACATCAACCACAATATAAATGATGCTTAATGTCTTCGACCTTGCACCGTTTCTAAAGGTGGTGTATAAGGAGATATACCCAAGGGATCGGATTGGCATATCTCCTAATCCAAAGAGGTTGTCTGGATAGGCTTTTAGGTCTTTTTCTTCCAACCCAAGTTTGTCGAAGGCAGGTTTAAATAGGATGTCCGCAAAGCTACCCTGGTCTATCAAGGTTCTATAGAGGTTTGCATTCGCGAGAATCATTGTTATCACTACAGGATCATCATGCCCAGGTGTTATCCCTTGGGCGTCATCTTTAATGAACGAGATGGTAGGTAAGTCGGGTAGTCTATTTTCCTTCCTGACTTAGTATACCTCATTGAGATGCCTTTTTCGTGATGATTTTGACATTCCTTCTCCAGCAAACCCTCTATTGATCATGTGTATATGTCTCTTTGGGGTCTGAGGTGGACGCTCTTGTCGTCCTTCCTCGTCTTCCCTCCTTCTCTTCCTCGGGTTGCCTGATCTATCGACCAAGTACCTGTCTAGCCGGCCTTCTTTGGCGAGCTTTTCTATGACATTTTTCAAGTCGTAACATTCGTTGGTGGAATGTTTGTAGAGCTTACGGTACTCACAGTATTCTGTCTGACTTCCTGCCTTCTTGTGCTTGATTGGACGAGGAGGTGGGAGCTTCTCTGTGTGGCATATTTCCCTATAAATGTCCACTAAAGAGACTTTAAGGGGAGTGTAATTATGATATCTTCGAAGCTTTTCTGGGTTTGGTTCTTCCTTTTTTTGGGTTCTTTTTCCTTTTCTCGAGGTAGATAGGGCAGATTGGGTCGTGGGAAAGGTTCCCTCAGTCGGGAATTCTCCTCCATGTTAATGTACTTCTCTGCTCTTTCTTGGACTTCATTCAGAGAAACTGGGTGCCGCTTGGATATTGACTGAGAGAATGACTCTCTAAGGCCATTGACTAAGCCCTTGATCACAGCTTCAGTGGGTAGATTTTGAATCTCCAAGCATGCCTTGTTGAACCTTTCAATGTAATCTCAAAGGGTTTTTCTGACCTCTTGTTTAACTTCTAACAAGCTTGGGGTGTGTTTTTTTATCCTATTGAATGGAGAATCTGGTCAAAAACTTCCTTGCCAGGTCATCGAAGCTAGTTACCGACCTAAGGATAAGTTATCAAACCACTTCATTGCTGCTTTGCTCAAAGTGGTCAGGAAAGCTTTGCAACGGGTGGCGTCGGAGGCGTCAGCTAGGTACATCCGGCTTTTAAAGTTGATGAGATGATGTCTTGGATTGGTCATCCCGTCATAGAGATCCATATTGGGTTTTGAAGTTCCTAAGAACTTTAGCCCGCATAATCTCTTCTATGAATGGGTCTTCTCCACCTAGGGGGCTTTCTTCTCGATCTGTTTGATTACTTCGGTTTCGAAGGTAGGCCTCCAACATCAAGAGTTTTTTTTATAGCTCCCTTCGTCGTCTTACTTCTCTTTGTAGTTCCCGCTCTGCTTTCCGTTGTCGTTCAGCCTTGTGCTCCAGCTGTTCTAGTCGATTCCGTTGACCATGGACTAGGCCTAATATCTCTGCTGTTTGAGGAGGCTCCTCGTCTTCAAGATGGTAGATCTCCAAGTGGATTTTCCTTGAGTGGGGGTTTCCCGATGGCCTTTCCCCATGAGGACCATGTGTTTGGTGTGGTAGAGGGATTATTGATGAGCGGATAATTTATACCCTTTTTGGCATTGTTTTTACATAGTTTTTAGTATGTTTTAGTTACTTTTTATTATATTTTTATTAGTTTTTATTCAAAAATCACATTTCTGGACTTTACTATGAGTTTGTGTGTTTTTCTATGATTTCAGGTATTTTCTGGCTGAAATTGAGGGACCTGAGCAAAAATCTGATTCAGAGGCTGAAAAAAGACTGCAGATGCTGTTGGATTCTGACCCTCCTACACTCGAAGTAGATTTTCTGGAGCTACAGAAGCCCAATTGGCATACTATTAATTGCGTTGGAAATTAGAGATCATGAGCTTTCCAGAAATATATAATAGTCTATACTTTGCCCGAGATTTGATGGCCCAAACTGGCGTCCAAAGCCAGCCTAAAACTTTCTGGCGTAAAATGCCCAAACTGGCACCAGAGTTGGAGTTAAACGCCCAAACTGGCACCCAAGCTGGCGTTTAACTCCAAGAACAGCCTATGCATGTGAAAGCTTCAATGCTCAGCCCAAGCACACACCAAGTGGGCCCTGGAAGTGGATTTCTGCACTATCTGCACTTAGTTACTTATTTTCTATAATCCCTAGTAGCTAATTTAGTATAAATAGCACTTTTTACTATTGTATTCGCATACTTTATCATCACATCACGTTTTGGAGGCTGGCCTCACGGCCATGCCTAGACTTTTTTCACTTATGTATTTTCTACGGTGGAGTTTCTACACCCCATAGATTAAGGTGTGAAGCTCTGTTGTTCTTCATGAATTAATGCAAGTACTATTATTTTTCTATTCAATTCACGCCTACTTCTTCTCTAAGATACTCACTTGTACTTCAATCTGGAGAATGATATCATCCGTGACACTCATCATTATTCTCAATTTTATGAACGTGTGACTGACAACCACTTCCGTTCTATCTGAGCTCAACGTAGTCATTGGGCGACAACTTGAGTGCGTATCTCTTGGATATCTAATACACGGATCGAGTCCGTGAGATTAGTATCTTCGTGGTATAGGCTAGAACCAATTGGTAGCATTTTTGGGATCCGGAAAGTCTAAACCTTGTCTGTGGTATTCCGAGTAGGATCTGGGAAGGGATGATTGTGACGAGCTTCAAACCTACGAATGTTGGGCACAAGTGACAGTGTGCAAAAGGATCAATGGATCCTATTCCGACGCTAGCGGGAACCGACAGATGATTAGCCATGCGGTAGCTGTACCTGGTATTTTTTATCCGAGATGAGAAATATGACAGTTGATTAGCCATGCAGAAATCGTAGAGGACCATTTTCACTGAGAAGATCCTACAGCTTGCCATGGAAGGAAGTAACGCATGGTTGGAAGAAGACAATAGGAAAGCAGAGGTTCAGAAGCAACAAAGCATCTCCAGACGCTTATCTGAAATTCCCACCAATGAACTACATAAGTACCCTTATCTTATTTTATGTTTTATTTCTTTTAATTATCAAAACCTTATAACCATTTGAATCCGCCTGACTGAAATTTACAAGATGACCATAGCTTGCTTCAAGCCGACAATCTCCGTGGGATCGACCCTTGCTCACATAAGGTATTACTTGGACAACACAGTGCACTTGCTGGTTAGTTGTGCGGAGATGTGAAAAGTGTGAATCACGATTTCCCACACCAAGTTTTTGGCACCGTTATCGGGGATTGTTCGAGTTTGGACAACTGACGGTTCATCTTGTTGCTTAGATTAGGTAATTTTATTTTATGTTTTAGCTTTTTATTTTTATTTTCAAAAAATTCAAAAAAAAAAATAAAAAAATAATAATAATATAGTTTTCGAAAAATACAAAAAAATTAATAAAACCATAAAAACCAAAAATTTTATGTTTCTTGTTTGAGTCTAGTGTCAAATTTTAAGTTCGGTGTCATTTGCATCTTTTTAAATTTTCTTAAAATTTTCGAAAATTCATCATGTGTTCTTCATTGATCTTCAAATTGTTCTTGATGATTTTCCTTGTTTGATCTTTAATTTTTCTTGTTTTGTGCCTTTTCTTATTTTTCATATGCATTTTAGAATTATTAGTGTCTAAAGTTTAAAAATTTTTAAGTTTGGTGTCTTGCATGTCTTTATTTTCTTAAAATTTTTTAAAAAATATGTTCTTGATGTTCATCATGATCTTCAAAGTGTTCTTGGTGTTCATCTTAACATTCAAAGTGTTCTTGCATGCATTAGTTGTTTTGATCTTAATTTTTTATGTTTTGTTTCATTTTGATGTTTTTCTCTCTCCTTATTAAAAATTCAAAAATAAAAAATAATATATTTCCCTTATTTTACTCATAAATTTCGAAATTCTAGATTAATATAGCCAAATTTTTTTTAGTTTAGTTGTTTCTTATTAGTCAAGTCATAATTTCAAATTAAAAATTCTATCTTTTCAAATCTTTTTCAAAATGAAATCTTTTTCATTTTTCTTTCATGTTTTTCGAAAATTCTAAAATTAATTTTCAAAATCTTTTTCTTATTTTATTTCATATTTTCAAAATTATTGCTAACATTTAATGTTTTGAGTCAAAAAATTTTCAAGTTGTTACTTGCCTATTAAGAAAGGATCAATCTTTAAATTCTAGAATCATATCTTTTAGTTTCTTGTTAGTCAAGTAATCAACTTTATTTTCAAAAATCAAATCTTTTTAATTTCCTTTTCAAATCTTTTTCAAAATAGATTTCAATCATATCTTTTTCAAAATTTAATTTCAAAATCCTTTTCTAACTTCTTATCTTTTCAAAATTAATTTTCAAATCTTTTTCAATTAACTAATTGACTCTTTGTTTGTTTTACTATTTCTTATCTTTTTCAAAACCACCTAACCATTTTTCTCTCTCTCTAATTTTCGAAAACCACTAACAATTTTTTCAAAATTCTTTTTTTAACTAATTGTTTTAAATTCTAATTTTATTTTATTTTTTTAATAAATTCGAATTCTAACTCATAAATAAAATAAAAAATAAAAATATTTTCCTTCTCCCTCTTTTTAAAATTCGAAATTCTTCTCTCTCTCATCTCCTTCTATTTATTTTATTTAATTACTAACACTTCTATTCTGATTAAAATTCGAACCCTCTCCTTCTCTCTGTGTTCGAATTCTCTTCATTCTCTCTCTACCTCATTCTTCTACTCTTCTACTCACATAAAGAAATCTCTATATTGTGACATAGAGGATTCTTCTTCTTTTTCTGTTCTCTTCTTTTTCGTATGAGCAGAAACAGAGATAAAGACATTCTTGTTGAAACTGATCCTGAACCTGAAAGGACTCTGAAGAGGAAGCTAAGAGAAGCTAAAGCACAATACTCCAGAGAGGACCTGACAGAAATTTTTGAAAAAGAGGTAGACATGGCAGCCGAACCCAACAACAATAGTGGAGATGCAAGGAAGGTGCTTGGTGACTTTACTGCACCAACTTCCAACTTCAATGGAAGAAGTGAATTACATGGGAGAATCCTATGGAAACACTTACAATCTTTCATGGAGGAATCATCCTAATTTCTCATGGAAGGATCAACAGAAGCCTAATCAAAGCTTCAATAATAATAATGGTGGGAGAAATAGGTTTGGCAATAGCAAGCCTTCTCCATCACCTTCTGAACAACAGACAGAGAATTCTAAGCAGAGCCTCTCTGACTTAGTGGTGCACAAAATTGTGATCTCAGGCAACGGCAGCAAAAACTCTGTACGCACGTCTTAATAAATTGTTTTTCATTCACAACTTCGATACAACTAACCAGCAAGTGCACTGGGTCGTCCAAGTAATAAACCTTACGTGAGTAAGGGTCGATCCCACGGAGATTGTTGGTATGAAACAAGCTATGGTCACCTTGTAGATCTCAGTCAGGTGGATATAAAATAGTTATGGAGTTTTCAAAAATATATAATAAAATAAACAGAGAGTAAAGATAGAAATACTTATGTATATCATTGGTGAGAATTTCAGATAAAGGTATAGAGATGCGTTTGTTCCTCTGAACCTCTACTTTCCTGCTGTCTTCATCCAATCAGTCTTACTCCTTTCCATGGCTGGCTTTATGTAAGGACATCACCGTTGTCAATGGCTACTTTTTATCCTCTTTGGAAAATGGTCCAATGCACTGTCACTGCATGGCTAATCGTCTGGAGGCATCACCCTTGTCAATGGCTGCATCCCATCCTCTTGTGAAAATGGTCCAAATGCTCTGTCACAGCACAGCTAATCATCTGAGGTTCTCGATCATACTAGAATAGGATTCACCCTCCTTTTGCGTCTGTCACTACGCCCAGCACTCACGAGTTTGAAGTTCGTCACAGTCATTCAATCTCAGAGTCCTACTCGGAATACCACAGACAAGGTTTAGACTTTCCGGACTCTCATGAATGCCGCCATCAATCTAGCTTATACCACGAAGATTCTGATTAAGAGATCCAAGAGATACTCATTCAATCTAAGGTAGAACGGAAGTGGTTGTCAGGCACGCGTTCGTGGGGGAATGATGATGATTGTCATGTTCATCACATTCAGGTTGAAGTGCGAATGAATATCTTAGAAGCGGAATAAGTTGAATTGAATAGAAAACAGTAGTACTTTGCATTAATCTTTGAGGAACAGCAGAGCTCCACACCTTAATCTATGGAGTGCAGAAACTCTACCGTATGAAAATACATAAGTGATAATGGTCCAGGCATGGCCGAATGGCCAGCCCCCATGAAAGTCTAAGTAGAATAAAACTGATCAAAGATGTCTAATACAATAGTAAAAAGTCCTATTTATACTAAACTAGTTACTAGGGTTTACAGAAGTAAGTAATTGATGCATAAATCCACTTCCGGGGCCCACTTGGTGTGTGCTTGGGCTGAGCTTGAATGTTACACGTGTAGAGGTCAATCTTGGAGTTGAACGCCAGTTTGTAACGTATTTCTGGCGTTCAACTCTGGCTTGTGACGTGTTTCTGGCGTTTAACTCCAGACAGCAGCGTAGAACTGGCGTTCAACGCCCTTTTACGTCATCTAAACTCGGCCAAAGTATGGACTATTATATATTGCTGGAAAGCCCTGGATGTCTACTTTCCAACGCAATTAAAAGCGCGCCATTTTGAGTTCTGTAGCTCCAAAAAATCCACTTTGAGTGCAGGGAGGTCAGAATCCAACAGCATCAGCAGTCCTTCTTCAACCTCTGAATCTGATTTTTGCTCAAGTCCCTCAATTTCAGCCAGAAAACACCTGAATTCATAGAAAAACACACAAACTCATAGTAAAGTCCAGAAATGTGAATTTAACATAAAAACTAATGAAAACATCCCTAAAAGTAACTAGATTCTACTAAAAACATACTAAAAACAATGCCAAAAAGCGTATAAATTATTCGCTCATCACAACACCAAACTTAAATTGTTGCTTGTCCCCAAGTAACTGAAAATAAAATAGGATAAAAAGAAGAGAATATACTATAAATTCCAAACTATCAATGAAACATAGCTCCAATCAGATGAGCGGGACTTGTAGCTTTTTGCCTCTTGAATAGTTTTGGCATCTCACTTTATCCATTGAGGTTCAGAATGATTGGCATCTATAGGAACTCAGAGTTCAGATAGTGTTATTGATTCTCCTAGTTCAGTATGTTGATTCTTGAACACAGCTACTTTATGAGTCTTGGCCATGGCCCTAAGCACTTTGTTTTCCAGTATTACCACCGGATACATAAATGCCACAGATACATAACTGGGTGAACCTTTTTCAGATTGTGACTCAGCTTTGCTAAACTCCCCAATTAGAGGTGTCCAGGGTTCTTAAGCACACTCTTTTTTTGCTTTGGACCTTGACTTTAACTGCTCAGTCTCAAGTTTTCACTTGACACCTTCACGCCACAAGCACATGGTTAGGACAGCTTGGTTTAGCCGCTTAGGCCAGGATTTTATTCCTTTAGGCCCTCCTATCGACTGACGCTCAAAGCCTTGGGATCCTTTTTATTTACCCTTGCCTTTTGGTTTTATGGGTTACTGACTTTTTGCTCTTGCCTCTTGGTTTTAAGAGCTTTTGGCTTTTTCTGCTTGCTTTTTCTCTCTTTTTTCTCTCTTTTTTTTCGCTATTTTTTTCTGCAAGCTTTTGTATTCACTGCTTTTTCTTGCTTCAAGAATCATTTTTATGATTTTTCAGATTATCAAATAACATGTCTCCTTGTCATCATTCTTTCAAGAGCCAACATATTTAACATTCATGAACAACAACTTCAAAAGACATATGCACTGTTCAAGCATTCATTCAGAAAACAAGAAGCATTGTCACCACATCAAAATAATTAAACTAAGTTCAAAGATAAATTCGAAACTCATGTACTTCTTGTTCTTTTGAATTAAAACATTTTTCATTTAAGAGAGGTGATGGATTCATAGGACATTCATAACTTTAAGACATAGTTACTAATTACTAATGATCATGTAATAAGACACAAACTTAGATAAGCACTTAACATAGAGAACGAAAAACAGAGAATGTAAGAACAAGGAATGAGTCCACCTTAGTGATGGTGGCGTTTCCTTCTTGAGGAACCAATGATGTTTTTGAGCTCTTCTATGTCTCTTCCTTGTCTTTGTTGCTCCTCCCTCATTGCTTTTTGATCTTCTCTAATTTCATGAAGGATGATAGAGTGCTCTTGATGTTCCACCCTTAATTGTCCCATGTTGGAACTTAATTCTCCTAGGGAGGTGTTGATTTGCTCCCAATAGTTTTGTGGAGGAAGATGCATTTGAGGCATCTCCGGGATCTCATGGTGATGAGCTTCATGCATCTCTTGAGATCCATGAATGGGCTCTCTTACTTGCTCCATCCTTTTCTTAGTGATGGGCTTCTTTTCCTCAATGGGAATGTCTCCTTCTATGGAAGCTCCAGCTAAGTAACATAGATGGCAAATAAGATGAGGAAAAGCTAGCCTTGCCCAGGGAGAGGACTTTTCGGCTATTTTGTAGAGTTCAAGGGAGATGACTTCATGAACTTCTACTTCCTCTCCAATCATGATGCTATGAATCATAATGGCCCGATCCACAGTAACTTCAGATCGGTTGCTAGTGGGGATGATGGAGCGTTGGATGAACTCTAATCATCCTCTAGCTACAGGCTTGAGGACCAATCTTCTTAGTTGAACCGGCTTGCCTTTGGAGTCAATCTTCCATTGAGCTCCTTCCACACATATGTCCATGAGGACTTGGTCCAACCTTTGATTAAAGTTGACCCTTCTAGTGTAGGGGCGTGCATCTCCTTGCATCATAGGCAAGTTGAATGCCAACCTCACATTTTCCGGACTCAAATCTAAGTATTTTCCCCGAACCATTGTAATATAATTCTTTGGATTCGGGTTCTTACTTTGATCATGGTTCTTAGTGATCCATGCATTGGCATAGAACTCTTGAACCATTAGGATGCCGACTTGTTGGATGGGGTTTGTTAGAACTTCCCAACCTCTTCTTTGGATTTCATGTCGGATCTCCGGATACTCATTTCTCTTGAGCTTGAAAGGGACCTCGGGGATCACTTTCTTCTTGGCCACAACATCATAGAAGTGGTCTTGATGAGCTTTGGAGATGAACCTTTCCATCTCCCATGACTCGGAGGTGGAAGCTTTTGTCTTTCCTTTCCCTTTTCTAGAGGATTCTCCGGTCTTAGGTGCCATCAATGGTAATGGAAAAACAAAAAGCTTATGCTTTTACCACACCAAACTTAGAATATTACTCGCCCTCGAGCAAGAGAAGAAAGAATAGATGAAGAAGAAGAAGAAGAAAATATGAAGGAGAGGAGGAAAAGGTGTATTCGGCCAAGAAGAGAAGAGAGGGTTGTGTTGTGTGAAAATGAGGAAGAATGGAGGGCTTATATAGGGAAGGGAGGGGGGGTAAGGTTCGGCCATAAGGGTGGGTTTTGGGTGGGAAATTGATTTTGAATTTTGAAGGTAGGTGGGGTTTATGAGGTAGGTTTATGGGGAAGAGTGGATGGATGTGAGTGGTGAAGTAGTGATAGGGAAGAGAGATTGAGGTGATTGGTGAAGAGTTTTGGGGAAGAGTGTTTATGGGATTGTGTGAAAGAGGGGTGAGAAGAAGTGAGTGGAGGTAGGTGGGGATCCTGTGGGGTTCACAGATCCTGAGGTGATCCTGTGGGGTCCACAGATCCTGAGGTGTTCAAGGATTTATAACCTTGCACCAAATTAGGCATGCAATATACCCTTGCACACAACTCTGGGCGTTCAACGCCAGATTGGTGCTTGTTCTGAGCGTTGAACGCCCATTTGTTGCCCATTTCTGGCGTTGAACGCCAAAACTATGCTTGTTCTGGGCGTTCAGCGCCAGCTCTTCTCCAGGGTGCAATTCTGGCGCTCAAACGCCCAGATGCTGCCCATTTTGGGCGTTCAGCGCCAGAACCATGCTCTGTTCTGGCGTTGAACGCCAGCCAAATGCTTCTTACTGGCGTTTAAACGCCAGTAAGGTCTTCCTCCAGGGTGTGATTTTTTTTCTGCTGTTTTTTATTCCGTTTTCAATTTTTATATTTATTTTGTGACTCCACATGATCATGGACCTAATAAAACATGAAAAACAATGAAAATAAAAATTAGATAAATAAAAATTGGGTTGCCTCCCAACAAGCGCTTCTTTAATGTCAATAGCTTGACAGTAGGCTCTCATGGAGCCTCACAGATGTTCAGAGCATTGTTGAAACTCCCCAACACCAAACTTAGAGTTTGGATATGGGAGTTCAACACCAAACTTAGAGTTTGGTTGTGGCCTCCCAACACCAAACTTAGAGTTTGACTGTGGGGGCTCTGGTTGACTCTGTTTTGAGAGAAGCTTACTGTGCCTCTTTTCCATGTTTACAGAAGGATGTCCTTGAGTTTTAAACTCAAAGGAGTCCCCATTCAATTGAAGGACTAATTTGCCTCTGTCAACATCAATCACAGCTCTTGCTGTGGCTAGGAAGGGTCTTCCAAGGATGATGGATTCATCCTCATCCTTCCCAGTATATACGACTATGAAATCAGCAGGGATGTAAAGGCCTTCAACCTTTACTAACACGTCCTCTACTTGTCCATAAGCCTGTTTTCTTGAATTGTCTGCCATCTCTAATGATATTTTAGCAGCTTGCACCCCAAAGATTCCCAGTTTCTCTATTACAGAGAGGGGCATGAGGTTTATCCCTGAACCAAGGTCACACAGAGCCTTCTCAAAGGTCATGGTGCCTATGGTACAAGGTAACAGGAACTTTCCAGGATCCTGTTTCTTCTGAGGCAATCTCAGTTGATCCAATGCATTTAGTTTATTGGTGAACAAGGGAGGTTCATCTTTCCAAGTCTCAATACCAAATAAATTGGTATTCAGCTTCATGATTGCACCAAGGAACTTGGCAACTTGCTCTTCAGTAACATCTTCATTCTCTTCAGAAGAAGAATACTCATCAGAGCTCATGAATGGCATAAGGAGGTTCAATGGAATCTCTATGGTCTCTAGATGAGTCTCAGATTCCTTTGGTTCCTCAGAGGGAAGCTCCTTATTGATCACTGGACGTCCCAGGAGGTCTTCCTCCTTGGGATTCATGTCCTTCTCCTCTCTTGTGGGTTCGGCCATGATGGTTAATTCAATGGCCTTGCACTCTCCTTTTGGATTTTCTTCTGTATTGCCTGGGAGAGTACTAGGAGGGATTTCAGTGATCCTTTTACTCAGCTGGCCTACTTGTGCCTCCAAATTTTTAATTGAGGACCTTGTTTCATTCATGAAACTTACAGTGGCCTTAGATAGATCAGAGACTAAGTTTGCTAAATTAGAAGTATTTTGTTCAGAGTTCTCTGTCTGTTGCTGAGTGGATGATGGAAAAGGCTTGCTATTGCTAAACCTGTTTCTTCTACCATTATTAAAGCCTTGTTGAGGCTTTTGATCCTTCCATGAGAGATTTGGGTGATTTCTCCATGAGGGATTATAGGTGTTTCCATATGGTTCACCCATGTAATTCACCTCTGCTATTGCAGGGTTCTCAGGATCATAAGCTTCTTCTTCATAAGAAGCCTCTTGAGTACTGTTGGGTGCAGCTTGCATTCCATTCAGACTCTGAGAAATCATATTGACTTGCTGAGTCAATATTTTATTCTGAGCCAATATGGCATTCAGAGTATCAATTTCAAGAACTCCCTTCTTCTGAGGCGTCCCATTGCTCACAGGATTCCTCTCAGAAGTGTACATGAACTGGTTATTAGCAACCATATCAATGAGTTCTTGAGCTTCTGCAGGCGTTTTCTTTAGGTGAATAGATCCACCTGCAGAAGTATCCAATGACATCTTAGCTAATTCAGACAGACCATCGTAGAATATATCCAGGATGGTCCATTCTGAAAGCATGTCAGAAGGATACTTTTTGGTCAGTTGCTTGTATCTCTCCCAAGCTTCATAGAGGGATTCACCTTCTTCCTGTCTGAAGGTTTGAACATCCACTCTAAGCTTGCTCAGCTTTTGAGGAGGAAAGAACTTGGCTAAGAAAGCTGTGACCAGCTTATCCCAAGAGTTCAGGCTATCTTTGGGTTGAGAGTCCAACCACACTCTAGCTCTGTCTCTTACAGCAAAAGGGAAAAGTATGAGCCTGTAGACTTCAGGATCTACTCCATTAGTCTTAACAGTATCACAGATCTGCAAAAATTCAGTTAAGAACTGAAAAGGATCTTCAGATGGAAGTCCATGAAACTTGCAGTTTTGCTACATCAGAGAAACTAATTAAGGTTTCAGCTCAAAATTGTTTGCTCCAATGGTAGGGATGGAGATGCTTCTTCCATGTAAATTGGAATTAGGTGCAGTAAAGTCACCAAGCATCCTCCTTGCATTATTATTATTTTCGGCTGCCATCTCCTCTTCTTGTTCGAAAATTTCTGAAAGGTGCTTGCTGGATTGTTGTAATTTAGCTTCTCTTAGTTTCCTCTTCAGAGTCCTTTCAGGTTCTGGATTTGCTTCAATAAGAATATTCTTGTCCTTGCTCCTGCTCATATGAAAAAGAGGGACAGAAAAACAATAATAATAGGGGTCCTTTTTACCACAGTATAGAGGTCCCTGTGTGAGTAGAAGAAAAGAATAAGAAAAGAATGTAATGTAAAGAAAGAAACACAAGGGTGAGGAGAGCAGAGATGTGAGATGAAGAGAAGTGTTAGTAGATGAATAAATGAATAGAATGAGATGAGAGAGAAAGGGGATTTTCGAAAATAATTTTTGAAAAAGAGTTAGTGATTTTCGAAAATAGTTTTTGAAAAAGGTTAGTAATTAAAATAATTAGTTAATTAAAAAGAAATTTTGAAAAAAGAGGGAGATATTTTCGAAAATTAGAGAGAGAGGGTTAGTTAGGTAGTTTTGAAAAAGATAAGAGACAAACAAAAAGTTAGTTAGTTAGTTGAAACAAATTTTGAAAAGATAAGAAGATAAGAAGTTAGAAAAGATATTTTGAAATCAAATTTTTGAAAAAGATATGATTTTGAAAAAGATAAGATAAAAAGATATTTTTGAAAAGATATGATTGAAATTAGTTTTGAAAAAGATTTGATTTTTAAAATCATAATTAATGACTTGATTCACAAGAAATCACAAAATATGATTCTAGAATTTAAAGTTTGAATCTTTCTTAACAAGTAAGTAACAAACTTGAAATTTTTGAATCAAAACATTAATTGATGATGTTATTTTCGAAAATTAGGAGATAAAGATAAGAAAAATATTTTTGAAAAATATTTTTAAAAATTTTCGAAAATAGATAAGAAAAATGAAAAAGATTTGATTTTTGAAAAAGATTTTGAAAAGATAAGATTTTTAAATTGAAAATTTGATTTGACTCATAAAAACAACTAGATTTTAAAAATTTTTGAAAAAGTCAATTCTAATTTTTGAAATTTTGAGAGAGAAAAAGGGGAAGATATTTTTTTTTTTTTGAATTTTTATGATGAGAGAGAAAAAAATTAAAACATCATTTTCATATTTTTCTCTTTTCTTTTTGGATCAAAACAAGGAATGCATGCAAGAACACTATGAATGTCAAGATGAATACCAAGAACACTTTGAAGATCATGATGAACATCAAGAACTTATTTTTGAAAAATTTTTAATGCAAAGAAAACATGCAAGACACCAAACTTAGAAATCTTTAATGCTTAGACTCTATGGATGCAAAAATGCACATGAGAAACAAGAAAATACACAAAACAAGAAAACATCAAGATCAAACAAGAAGACTTACGAAGAACAACTTGAAGATCATGAAGAACACTATGAATGCATGATTTTTTTTCGAAAAATGCAAAATGAATATGCAATTGACACCAAACTTGAAATTGACTCAAGACTCAAACAAGAAACACAAAATATTTTTGATTTTTTTTATTTTATGATTTTTTTGGATTTTTCAAAAATTATATGAAAAAGAAAAATAAGGATTCCAAAATTTTTAATATGAATTCCAGGAATCGTGTACTCTTAGTCTAAAACTTTAATCTGAGGGTTAGGCATGGCTTAATAGCCAGCCAAGCTTTAGTATGTAACTCAGACATGCCACATCTGACATTCCAATTAACTTGCCTCTATGCTGATGGTTGGAAGCCCCTATCCAAAAGAATTAGACATGGCTTTACAGCCAGCCAGGCTTCAACATGTTTCATGAAACACTAGAATTCATTCTTAAAAAATTTTAGAATAATTTTTGAAAACAGATGAGAAATTTTTTGAAAGACTTTTGAAAAAAAATTTTTTTTTTTGAAAACTTTTTGAAAACAAAATAAGAAGAAAATTACCTAATTTGAGCAACAAGATGAACCGTCAGTTGTCCAAACTCGAACAATCCCCGGCAACGGCGCCAAAAACTTGGTGCACGAAATTGTGATCTCAGGCAACGGCAGCAAAAACTCTGTACGCACGTCTTAATAAATTGTTTTTCATTCACAACTTCGATACAACTAACCAGCAAGTGCACTGGGTCGTCCAAGTAATAAACCTTACGTGAGTAAGGGTCGATCCCACGGAGATTGTTGGTATGAAGCAAGCTATGGTCACCTTGTAGATCTCAGTCAGGCGGATATCAAATAGTTATGGAGTTTTCAAAAATATATAATAAAATAAACAGAGAGTAAAGATAGAAATACTTATGTATATCATTGGTGAGAATTTCAGATAAAGGTATAGAGAGGCGTTTGTTCCTCTGAACCTCTGCTTTCCTGCTGTCTTCATCCAATCAGTCTTACTCCTTTCCATGGCTGGCTTTATGTAAGGCCATCACCGTTGTCAATGGCTACTTTTTATCCTCTCTGAAAAATGGTCCGATGCACTGTCACTGCATGGCTAATCGTCTGGAGGCATCACCCTTGTCAATGGCTGCATCCCATCCTCTTGTGAAAATGGTCCAAATGCTCTGTCACAGCACGGCTAATCATCTGAGGTTCTCGATCATACTGGAATAGGATTCACCCTCCTTTTGCGTCTGTCACTACGCCCAGCACTCACGAGTTTGAAGTTCGTCACAGTCATTCAATCTCAGAGTCCTACTCGGAATACCACAGACAAGGTTTAGACTTTCCGGACTCTCATGAATGCCGCCATCAATCTAGCTTATACCACGAAGATTCTGATTAAGAGATCCAAGAGATACTCATTCAATCTAAGGTAGAACGGAAGTGGTTGTCAGGCACGCGTTCGTGGGGGAATGATGATGATTGTCACGTTCATCACATTCAGGTTGAAGTGCGAATGAATATCTTAGAAGCGGAATAAGTTGAATTGAATAGAAAAACAGTAGTACTTTGCATTAATCTTTGAGGAACAGCAGAGCTCCACACCTTAATCTATGGAGTGCAGAAACTCTACCGTATGAAAATACATAAGTGATAATGGTCCAGGCATGTCCAAATGGCCAGCCCCCATGAAAGTCTAAGATAGCATAAAACTGATCAAAGATGTCTAATACAATAGTAAAAAGTCCTATTTATACTAAACTAGTTACTAGGGTTTACAGAAGTAAGTAATTGATGCATAAATCCACTTCCGGGGCCCACTTGGTGTGTGCTTGGGCTGAGCTTGAATTTTACACGTGTAGAGGTCAATCTTGGAGTTGAACGCCAGTTTGTAACGTATTTCTGGCGTTCAACTCTGGCTTGTGACGTGTTTCTGACGTTTAACTCCAGACAGCAGCGTAGAACTGGCGTTCAACGCCCTTTTACGTCGTCTAAACTCGGCCAAAGTATGGACTATTATATATTTCTGGAAAGCCCTGGATGTCTACTTTCCAACGCAATTAAAAGCGCGCCATTTTGAGTTCTGTAGCTCCAAAAAATCCACTTTGAGTACAGGGAGGTCAGAATCCAACAGCATCAGCAGTCCTTCTTCAACCTCTGAATCTGATTTTTGCTCAAGTCCCTCAATTTCAGCCAGAAAATACCTGAAATTACAGAAAAACACACAAACTCATAGTAAAGTCCAGAAATGTGAATTTAACATAAAAACTAATGAAAACATCCCTAAAAGTAACTAGATTCTACTAAAAACATACTAAAAACAATGCCAAAAAGCGTATAAATTATCCGCTCATCACAACACCAAACTTAAATTGTTGCTTGTCCCCAAGTAACTGAAAATAAAATAGGATAAAAAGAAGAGAATATACTATAAATTCCAAACTATCAATGAAACATAGCTCCAATCAGATGAGCGGGACTTGTAGCTTTTTGCCTCTTGAATAGTTTTAGCATCTCACTTTATCCATTGAGGTTTAGAATGATTGGCATCTATAGGAACTCAGAGTTCAGATAGTGTTATTGATTCTCCTAGTTCAGTATGTTGATTCTTGAACACAGCTACTTTATGAGTCTTGGCCGTGGCCCTAAGAACTTTGTTTTCCAGTATTACCACCGGATACATAAATGCCACAGACACATAACTGGGTGAACCTTTTCAGATTGTGACTCAGCTTTGCTAAAGTCTCCAATTAGAGGTGTCCAGGGTTCTTAAGCACACTTTTTTTTTGCTTTGGACCTTGACTTTAACCGCTCAGTCTCATGTTTTCACTTGACACCTTCACGCCACAAGCACATGGTTAGGGACAGCTTGGTTTAGCCGCTTAGGCCAAGATTTTATTCCTTTAGGCCCTCCTATCCACTGATGCTCAAAGCCTTAGGATCCTTTTTATTTACCCTTGCCTTTTGGTTTTAAGGGTTACTGGCTTTTTGCTCTTGCCTCTTGGTTTTAAGAGCTTTTGGCTTTTTCTGCTTGCTTTTTCTCTCTTTTTTCTCTCTTTTTTTTTTCGCTATTTTTTTCTGCAAGCTTTTGTATTCACTGCTTTTTCTTGCTTCAAGAATCATTTTTATGATTTTTCAGATTATCAAATAACATGTCTCCTTGTCATCATTCTTTCAAGAGCCAATATATTTAACATTCATGAACAACAACTTCAAAAGACATATGCACTGTTCAAGCATTCATTCAGAAAACAAGAAGCATTGTCACCACATCAAAATAATTAAACTAAGTTCAAAGATAAATATACCCAACATGGCCATAAATAATTAAACTAAGCAAGGCCATAAATATACCCAACATGGCCGAACCTGGAGAGGAAGAAAAGGTAGTGATTTCCAGTGAGGAAGACCTCTATGGACGTCCACTGACCACTAAAGAGTTCCCTATTGAGGAACCAAAGGAATCTGAGGCTCATATAGAGACCATAGAGAGTCCACTGAACTTACCGTTGCCATTTATGAGCTCTGATGAGTATTCTTCCTTTGAAGAGGATGAAGACATTATTGAAGAGCAAGTTGCTCAATATCTAGGAGCAATCATGAAGCTGAATGCCAAGCTATTTGGTAATGAGACTTGAGAGGATGAACCTCCATTGCTCATTAATGAACTGAATACTTTGGGGCAACAGAAATTACCTCAGAAGAAACCGGATCCCAAAAAATTCTTAATACCCTGTATCATAGGCACTATGACCTTTAAGAAGGCTTTGTGTGACCTTGGGTCAAGTATAAACCTCATGCCACTCTTTGTAATGGAGAACGTAGGGATCTTTGAGGTACAAGCTGCAAGAATCTCACTAGAGATGGCAGACAATTCAAGGAAACAGGCTTATGGACTTGTAGAGGATGTCTTAGTGAAGGTTGAAGGCTTTTACATCCCTGCTAACTTCATAATCCTAGACACTGGAAAGGATGAAGATGAATCCATCATCCTTGGAAGATCCTTCCTAGCTACAGCAAGAGCTGTGATTGATGTGAACAGAGGAGAGTTAGTCCTGAAACTGAATGAGGACTACCTTGTGTTTAAGGCTCAAGGATCTTCTTCTGTAACCATGGAGAGGAAGAATGAAAATCTTCTCTCAGTACAGAGTCAAACAGAGCCCCCACACTCAACTTCTAAGTTTGGTGTTGGGAGGCCACCATTAAGCTCTGAGTCTCTGTGAAGCCCTCTAATAGCTCACTGTCAAGCTATTGACATTAAAGAAGCGCTTATTGGGAGGCAACCCAATGTTATTTAATTATATTTATTTTAGAAATTTGTTTTCCATTGTTATTTTATGTTTTCTTTAGGTTGATGATCATGTGAAGTCATAAAAACAGTTGCAGAAATAAAGCAAAATAAAAAACAGCACACTCTGAAGGACAGGCTTACTGGCGTTTAAACGCCAGTAAGGATAGCATTCTGGGCATTTAACGCCAGAAATGGCAGCATTCTGGGCGTTCAGAAAAATGCTCAGTAAAGGAGGAATCCTGGCGTTTAACGCCAGCCAAGGTATCTTTTCAATTCCTTCCAAAATGCTTTCAAAACTTACATATCTTTTCAAATTCTTTTCATCTCTTTTTAATTTCTCTTGCATACATTAATAAGTTTTCAAAATTAATTGCATCATTCTTCTTCTACTCCCTTCTATCTTATTTTGCTCGAGGACGAGCAAACCTTCTAAGTTTGGTGTGGAAAAAGCTCTGCTGTTTGTTTTTCATAACCATTAATGACACCTAAGGCCGGAGAAACCTCTAGGAAGAGAAAAGAGAAGGCAGTTGCTTCCAACTCTGAGTCATGGGAGATGGAGAGATTCATCTCAAAAGCCCATCACTAGAAATAGAATGGAGCAAACAAGAGAGCCCACTCATGGACCTCAACAAGAGCACTCCATTATCCTCCATAAAACTAGAGAGGACCAAAAGGCCATGAGAGAGGAGCAACAAAGGCAAGGAAGAGATATTGAGGGGCTAAATCACTCCATGGGATCTTCAAGAAGAAGAACTATCCGCCATCACTAAGGTGGACCCGTTCCTTAATTTCCTTGTTCTTATTTTTCTGTTTTTCAAATTCTATGCTTTATGTTTTGTCTATGTTTGTGTCTTTATTACATGATCATTAGTGTCTAGTGTCTATGTCTTAAAGCTATGAATGTCCTATGAATCTTTCACCTTTCTTAAATGAAAAATGTTTTAATTGCAAAAGAAAAAGAAGTACATGAATTTCGAATTCTATCTTGAAAATAATCTAATTATTTTGATGTGGTGGCAATACTTTTTGTTTTCTGAATGAATGCTTGAACATTGCATATTTTTGAAGTTGTTATTTATGAATGTTAAAATTGTTGGCTCTTGAAAGAATAATGAAAAAGGAGAAATATTATTTGATAATATGAAAATCATAAAAATGATTCTTGAAGCAAGAAAAAACAGTGAAAAATAAAGGCTTGCAAAAAAAAAAAAAGAAAAAAAAAGAGAAGAAAAAGAAAGAAAAAGAAAAAGCAAGCAGAAAAAGCCAATAGCCCTTTAAACTAAAAGGCAAGGGTAAAAAGGATCCAAGGCTTTGAGCATTAATGGATAGGAGGGCCCAAAGGAATAAAATCCTGGCCTAAGCGGCTAAATCAAGCTGTCCCTAACCATGTGCTTGTGGCGTGAAGGTGTCAAGTGAAGAGCTTGAGACTGAGCAGTTAAAGTCGTGGTCCAAAGCAAAAAAAGAGTGTGCTTAAGAGCTTTGGGCACCTCTAACTGGGGACTCTAGCAAAGCTGAGTCACAATCTGAAAAGGATCACCCAGTTATGTGTCTGTGGCATTTATGTATTCGGTGGTAATACTGGAAAACAAAATGCTTAGGGCCAAGGCCAAGACTCATAAAGTAGCTGTGCTCAAGAATCAACATATTGAACTAGGAGAATCAATAACACTATCAGAATTCTGAGTTCCTATGGAAGCCAATCATTCTGAACTTCAAAGGAAAAAGTGAGATGCCAAAACTGTTCAGAAGCAAAAAGCTACTAGCCCCGCTCATCTAATTGGAACTGAGCTTCATTGATATTTGAAATTTATTGTATTTTCTCTTCTTTTTATCCTATTTTATTTTTAGTTGCTTGGGGACAAGCACCAATTTAAGTTTGGTGTTGTGATGAGTGGATAATTTATACCCTTTTGGCATTGTTTTTACATAGTTTTTAGTATGTTTTAGTTACTTTTTATTATATTTTTATTATTTTTTATTCAAAAATCACATTTCTAGACTTTACTATGAGTTTGTGTGTTTTTCTGCGATTTCAGGTATTTTCTGGCTGAAATTGAGGGACCTGAGCAAAAATCTGATTCAGAGGCTGAAAAAGGACTGCAGATGCTGTTGGATTCTGACCCTCCTGCACGCGAAGTAGATTTTCTGGAGCTATAGAAGCCCAATTGGCATACTATCAATTGCGTTGGAAATTAGACATCATGGACTTTCCAGAAATATATAATAGTCTATACTTTGCCCGATATTTGATGGTCCAAACTGGCGTTCAAAGCCAGCCTAAAACTTTCTAGTGTAAAACGCCCAAACTGGCACCAGAATTGGAGTTAAACGCCCAAACTGGCACCCAAGCTGGCGTTTAACTCCAAGAACAGCCTATGCATATGAAAGCTTCAATGCTCAGCCCAAGCACACACCAAGTGGGCCCCGGAAGTGGATTTTTGCACTATCTACACTTAGTTACTTATTTTCTGTAATCCCTAGTAGCTAGTTTAGTATAAATAGCACTTTTTACTATTGTATTTGCATACTTTATCATCACATCACGTTTTGGAGGCTGGCCTCACGGCCATGCCTAGACTTTTTTCACTTATGTATTTTCTACGGTGGAGTTTCTACACCCCATAGATTAAGGTGTGAAGCTTTGTTGTTCTTCATGAATTAATGCAAGTACTATTGTTTTTCTATTCAATTCACGCCTATTTCTTCTCTAAGATACTCACTCGTACTTCAATCTGGAGAATAATATGATCCGTGACACTTATCATTATTCTCAATTCTATGAACGTGTGACTGACAACCACTTCCGTTCTATCTGAGCTCAACGTAGTCATTGGGCGACAACTTGAGTGCGTATCTCTTGGATATCTAATACACGGATCGAGTCCGTGAGATTAGTATCTTCGTGGTATAGGCTAGAACCAATTGGCAGCATTTTTGGGATCCGGAAAGTCTAAACCTTGTCTGTGGTATTCCGAGTAGGATTTGGGAAGGGATGACTGTGACGAGCTTCAAACCTACGAATGTTGGGCACAAGTGACAGTGTGCAAAAGGATCAATGGATCCTATTCCGACGCTAGCGGGAACCGACAGATGATTAGCCATGCGGTAGCTGTACCTGGTATTTTTCATCCGAGACGAGAAATTTGACAGTTGATTAGCCATGCAGAAACTGCAGAGGACCATTTTCACTGAGAGGATCCTACAGCTTGCCATGGAAGGAAGTAACGCATGGTTGGAAGAAGACAATAAGAAAGCAGAGGTTCAGAAGCAACAAAGCATCTCCAGACGCTTATCTGAAATTCCCACCAATGAACTACATAAGTACCCTTATCTTATTTTATGTTTTATTTATCTTTTAATTATCAAAACCTTATAACCATTTGAATCCGCCAGACTGAGATTTACAAGTTGACCATAGCTTGCTTCAAGCCGACAATCTCCGTGGGATCGATCCTTGCTCACGTAAGGTATTACTTGGACGACCCAGTGCACTTGCTGGTTAGTTGTGCGAAGATATGAAAAGTGTGAATCACGATTTCCCACACCAATTATAATAGCATGACCCTCTGGTTGGGCCTCAGGTTTGGACTCAGAGGCTATATGGCCATCTTCATATTGATGATCTACCATTGTTTAAAGGATGAATCCCAGGTCCTCAAAAACGGTGCCAATGTTTCGAGGGTTACCTGAAACATTCATTTTGGGCTTAAACGTGAGGTCCAAAATCTTTATAGGGCAGCGTTCGACTTTCTTGTGCCGAGGTGCCGCCGTCCGAGTTCCTCGTGAAGAGGTTGGAGGTGGTACCTGCAAGAGACTCCGATGCTTAAGTTAGCAAGGGCTTTAGGAAAGTTTTTAATAGATTGGAACGTAAATTTTACCTAAGGAGTTTATAGTAGAGTCAATAACCACTTTTGTTGGAGTAGTTCCACCTTTTCTGATGGATAACCGACTTCCACACATTTTTCACAGCAACTTCATTAAGAATTTTCTATTGGAGGTAAATTATTCATGCAGATTTTTTTAATTATGGATATACTTTTAAAAGAATAAAAGTAAAATAGTTTAACAAGGCAATATTTTTTTTTAAAATTACACAGAATAAATTATTATTTCAGATTTTTTTTATTTGAATATGTTTTTAAAGAATAAAAGTAAAATAGTTCACAAGAGACAATTTTTTTAAAAATAAATTTACACAGAATAACTTTTCTCTTCAAATTATTATAATATACTCTTTTAATGTACTCTAACTACCTACACAATATATAATGTCAATTGGTGTCCAAATTTAAATTTTAATATTGTCTTTATAAGAGAGGTTTATTATTAAAAAAATTTCTTCCGTATATCCGTTAGTTACGTTGAATAAAAAAATTTCCACACATTTTTCACAACAACTTCATTAAGAATTTTCTATTGGAGGTAAATTATTCATGTAGATTTTTTTTGTTATGGATATGCTTTTAAAAGAATAAAAGTAAAATAGTTTAACAGGACAATATTTAAAAAAAAAATACACAGAATAATTTTTGTATCAATATATGATTCATTTTGCATATAATATTCATTCATCTAAATTCATTCATGGAGTACCTTATAAAAATTATATTTAACTAATTTTTTTTATCTTAAACCATTTTATATTTTGAGATTCAAAATTTTGTATTTTTAATTTTATTCAAGGTTTATTTTTTTGGTTTTATTTTAGTTCTGTTAATAAAAAAGTGTTAATATCTATAATAATATATAATGACAATATCGGAAGTTTGTTGTCAAAATTTAAGTTCCAATATTGTCCTTAATGAGAGAGATTTATTATTAAAAAAAAATTCTCCTGTATAACTGTCAGTTACTTTAAATGAAAAAACTTTCACCTATTTTAAACAACAACTTTGTAAAAGCCAGGTAATTAGTAAATAATTAGCCAATAAATTAATTATTATTTAAAAAAATTAGAAAAATAAAATTTATAGTTTAATGAAATAGAAATAATTAAAATATAAATTTTAACACTAATTTTAAAAGTTTTGGTTCAAAATTGGGCCAACGGGCCGAACGGTTGGACCGGACCCGTATTGGGCCTAAAACCCAACATATAAGTATGCAACCTCAGTCTCTTTTCTTTCATAATTGAAGGTACATGTTGAGACATGAAAAAGGGGGAGAAGAAGAGGACCTCAAACCCTTGCTTCAATTTCAATCCCACGTAACTTTAAATCTGGAGCTTCGATTGACGAGTCATCAGTGGCCACGCATTTATCTCGGAATTCTCTATAAAATTCACCCAACAATTTAGTAAGAAAATCTCAATTCCTCACTCAGCCTTCCTCTCCTAAAATTCAAAATTTGGGTATTTTGAGTTTGGTAAAATTGTGTGATTTTGATGTTCTAGACTTGAATTAGCTTGAGGAAACTATTGGGTTTTGTTCATTTGATGTGTGGGTAAGATAAGAACCCTCAAAACCCTTGTAAATTCTTTGATTATATGAGGTTGGGTATTGAGCTTGTGTATATGGATGTAATGATATAAATTAGGTAGTATATATGTGATTTGGAACATGTGTGAGGAGGTTGGAAGCTTGGATTGAGCATTGGGTGCTGAAATCTTGGTGGTGGAGGCTTGAAATTTTGCGAATTGAAGTGTCTTGGGCTTTAACAAGGAATTAGCCAAGGTATGATTTTGGTTTCACGTAGATAATGTATAATGTAACATGAAAATTTAGGCTAGTTAACCGTAGGATAGGTTGGATTATATGAACTTGTTATAGTTTAGTAATTTTGGTAAAAGTGTTGAGTTTACTATGAGTTTGTGATGATGATTAATGAGGTTGATGATGGTTAATGATGATTGTGATGTTTGATGATGATAATAAATTGTGATTGATGATATTTTGATGTATAATGAGTTGTGTTGTTTGATGTTTAATCATTGGATGAAAAGTGATAAAATTAAGTATTGGTAGTTGTGGTATAGATAAAAGGATTTGGTATTTATTTTGAATACCATTGGTAATTTTTGGGGTGTGAAACATTGGTTTTAAGTTGAGGTTTTGGTGAAAATAGAGGTTTGGTACATTTGGTAAAAACTTAATTTTTAGTCAACTTCGGTGGTCCATAACTTAAGCCTCAAATTGTTTATTTGAATTCAAATTAAAGATAATTTCAAGAGCTTTAAAATGGTTTAAAGTTTGTAAAAATCGGAATTTTGTAGAGGAAGTTATGAACGTCGGAAGTTGGGTGTAGAAAACTGGTTTTTATGACTTAGCAGCTTTTTGAGAAAAAGGAGGAGTCGCGTACGCGAGCATGCACACGCGACGCAAGATTCATTCACTCTCTTGATATCTCGCGTATGCAGACATGGTCTCGCATACGCAGACCTGAAAATTTGGACGCTCGCGTACGCGAGCAGTATACGCGACGTGAGAGTCCCCCCTGTTTTGAAATCTCGCGTACGCGGACATAGTCTCATGTACGCGAGCCCTCTATTTTAACCAAAAATATGATTTTTGAATGTTTAACCAATCCTCTAGCTTTCTGATAAATCCCAATTTTGTGGTTTATCTTGTGTTGAATTTAGTGGATTTTATCAACTTATCTCACATTTATTCAATGAAATAGCATGGTTTTGTGAATTTCTCCTAATTGTGCTTAAGATTGAAAACATGCTTTTTAGGTCCTTAAGTTGCTAAATTTAATTCACTTTAATTTCACTCGATGTCTTGATGTATTTGTTTAGTGATTTCAGGCGTAAGAGGCAAGGATTGGATAAAAGAAGTGAAGAAAAAACATGCAAAGTGGAGAATTCATGAAGAAATGAGGATTTGGTGAATTCATGGTGACGCGTACTCGTGAGAGAGGAGCTTGCTAGGCCACGCGTATGCGTGACCCATGCGTACGCGTGACACTTGTCACATAACCTCATTAAAGGAAATATGCTGGGGCGATTTCTGAGCTCATCCAGGCCCAAATCCAACTCATTTCTGAAGTATTTGAAGCCAAAATCAAGAAGGATGAAGAGGGGAGCAATTAGTGTAGTGTAGAAACATGTTTTAGGATAGTTTTTTAGAGAGAGAAGCTCCCTCTTCTCTCTAGAATTAGGGTAGAATTTGGTTAATCTCTCTTAGATTTAGGGTTTAATTCTTGTTTTCAATTAGTTTTCATTGCAATTCTTGTTCCTACATCTTTGTTCTCTTAGTTTACATTGTTAATTTCTCTTTTATGCCTCTTTTTAGTTTATGAACACTCTTGTTAATTTTTATTTTCTTTAATGCAATTGATGTCTTTTTATGTTTCTTATTGTTTAATTGAGTTGTTATTGTTATTTTCTTGCTCTTGGTAGTCTTAGAATTTATTATTATTGCAATTTATTATGCTTTTATTTTTATGCATGCCAAGTGTTTGATAAAACGCTTGGTTGGATTTTAGAGTAGATTTTGAGCATTCTTGGCTTAGAAAGAGAAGATTGGTAATCTTGAGTCATTGATACCAATTTATATTAGTGATCTAGAGTTGTTAGTTAATCTTGTTTCCATTGACATTACTTATAGTTTGGGGTTAACTAGGTATATTTGACTTTCTTCTGATGCGAAAATAACGTAATAGGCTTAACTCTTGTTAATTATTATGTTATGATTAATGACTAGGATAGAAAACCTTGATTCTCAATCCTTACCATGAATGCCTCTTTAGTATTTGTTATCTTTAATTGTTTGATTTACTTCCTTGCCATTTAAATTTCTTTCTACTTTATCAACCCACCACCGTGAATCTCATAACCAATAATTGAGCACCTGATTGTAATTCCTAGGGAGAATGACCCAAGAATAATACTCTCGGTTATTTTTATTGGGTTAAACTTGTGACAACCAAAATTAAACTTTGATTGAGGGTTGTTTGTTGGTTTAGATCTATACTTCGACAAGATTATTTTTGTGTGAAAATTCTAAACCGACGGTAACCTTCTTTCACTTTCCAAATCTCTTTTACACATGTTTAAGGTCTGTTAGTGAGCCTTTAAGCCTTAGAATGAGAATGAGTCTGTTAACTAAGTTGAAAAAAATATATGGATGGGTTTTGCAAAGTGTTAGTTGAAGTAAAGAGGCGTTGTTAACGTTGAATGAGAGGAGATTGATGAGAACGATGGGAGTAATGATGATTTGTAATTAAATGAGATATATGTGACTGGGTAAGATGCAGTGGTGTGATTCACTTGCTCCGGGTAAGAGTCGAGACACCAGGTAAGATGCAATGGTGTTGTACACTTGCTTCGGATAAGAAATGAGGAAGAAGAATGATAAAAACTAAGTTAATTATGAATTTTGAATGAATATGAAAGAATTGAAATGATATTCAGTAATGGCTTTAGGGATAAATGAGTAACCCCTATCCGAGATATAACTTTGATAATAAATGAGTAATCCCTATGCATGATGCGATTTTGAGGGTAGACGAGTAATTCCTATCCGAAGATAGACGAGTAATTCCTATTCGAGTCATGGCCTGTGGATAGACGAGTAATCCTTACCCAGGTTATGGTTTGAGGCACCTACCTGAGTAGACGAGTAATACGTATTCTAGGTTGGGTGAAACACTGGCATAGGGAGACAAGTAATACCTATCCATGTTGTGGTGTTCTGTCCAGGGTTCACTACTGGACATGTCAAGATTGCCTGTGCAACTGACATATGATATCATCGGCCATAGCGCAGACATCCATCATGTGCATTTGTGTGATTTGCTTGAGTATACTTTGTTTTGGCTTGCCTAAACACTTATACATGCTTAACTGCTATTTGCTCTAACTGTAGTATTTGTACCTCTATTTGTGTTTTCTTTGTTTGAATTGTATATCTTTGCAACTGAGAGATCCCTCGTTTGGCGAAGGAGTGACGAGGATTATTCCATCAGTGTTTCAGAGGGTTGGAGGAGACGGAAAGTGAAGTATTAGGTTAAAGGTAGATTTAGAACTTGAACACCTTAGACAACCACCCAAATTTATGGTTTAGTATATTTCATTAAGTTTAACTCTAAGTGTCGAAGTTTTAGGATTGCCTCTGGCTTTTCTGGGATATTATACATTATGTACGTGGGCACCTTTACCATGCTGAGAACCTCCAGTTCTCATTCCATACATATGTTATTGTTTTTTAGATGCAGGACACGAGGTACCGCACTGAGCATTCTGGAGACCTTCTGGAAGCGAAGAGCTATATTTTGGGTTTAGCATTATGTTCTACTTTTATATATATTTACATAGTTGTTCTCCACTCCTTGTATTTTGTATTTTGCCCCTTCTAGAGGCTAACTTGGAAAACATGAGTTTATTTTATAGTTTGGGATTGTATTTTGGGTTATGTATATATATATATATATATATATATATATATATATATATATATATATATATATATATATATATATATATATATATCTGTGTGTGTGTGTGTGTGTGTGTGTGTGTGTGTGTGTGTGTGTGTGTGTGTGTGTGTAAGTATACTCTGGCCAACCTTAGTATTCCGAAGGTTACCTGAAATGGGGAGGTCGATCTCGGATGAGATCTTCGGATCTGGACTGGGCTGTTGCGTCTGACTTGTTGACGTAAGAGATGCTGCGAGTCCTTGTTCACCGG
This sequence comes from Arachis hypogaea, assembly GCF_003086295.3. NCBI lineage: Eukaryota > Viridiplantae > Streptophyta > Magnoliopsida > Fabales > Fabaceae > Arachis > Arachis hypogaea. The sequence goes on from NC_092046.1 coordinate 53,409,662, forward strand.
AGGGGGGGTGGTACCTGCAAGAGACTCCGATGCTTAAGTAAGCATGGGCTTTAGGCAGATTTTTTAGTAGAATCAGAGTATGAGTTATACCTGGGTGCTCCAGTGTATTCATAGTAGTGTTGAGTGACCTTCCTTGAGATAAGTTTGTTATCTTATCTTATCTTTTGTAGGTGAGATCGCCTATCTTTTGGCCAGCCGCCTTCTGGTAGGCGGTGACTCTTCTTTCTTGGGCCTCTTTGGGCCTCTGTCGCGATCTTCTGAACTCTTTGTGAAGAGGTTGGTAATGGACTATACTTCTAAGAGGTCGGCCCATTTGCTTTAGGCCATCTCAGATCTTGTAGCTCGGACCGATGTATGAACAGTGCCCCTACTTGTGCTTCGACCTTCCTATGAGGACGTGCTTTTAAGCTTCTACCTCTTTAGGAAGTCGTGTTCAAGCATATTGCTTGGTTCGTGTCTGATCTGCCTTTGCTTTTGTTTTTAGGTTGTTTTTTCAACCTTTTGTATGGTTTTGTATTTTTGGCGACGTCGTCCTTTATGGTTTGCAGGCCGGGATTTTTAGTCGATTTCCAACAACTTTTTAGGTAGCATTCTTATATAGAACCTTTTCTTTTTAGTTTGTTTGGATGACTTTTTAGCCCCGTCTTGAGGTCACACTTCCGCTTTAAGTATCATCCCTTTTCAGGGCTTGTACCTTTTAGTTGAGCATTTTGGGTCTAGGTTTTTTAACCTTTTTGGCCTTTGTATGATGTTTTGTTCCTTTTCAGTGATCCTTTCATTGGTCCGACTTCTCTGTCGGGCCTTCTTAAGTTATTTTTAGTAATTCCATTTTATTTAGACCTCGTCAGGTCACTTTTTCTGGGTTACTTTTTATAACTACTTGCATTAACTTGCTTCTATCGCTTCACCTTGCCGACCTCTTTTGATCGGGAAATGAATTTTGCGTTTTATGAGCGTAAATTAATGCGTCTTGGTAGGAAACTTTTTAGGGAATCTGAAAACTTTATTCAAATAAAATGAAGATATTTAAAAGTGTGTACATGTAAGTACTTACCCTTCTAGGTTGGGCAATTTTTTGGATCTCGGCCTGGCGCCTCGTTAAAAAACCTGTTTAGGAAAAAGAGTGCACCTTGACCTAAGATCTTTACTATTTGCTAGCTATAGTACCTTCTTAGGTTACAGGCGTGCCATGACCTTGGTAGCTCTTGCCTTTCGAGGTCGGCTACCTTATAGTAACCTTTTCCTAGTACTTCGGCAACTCGGCAGGGTCATTTTCAGTTAGCTGCTAGCTTCCCTTCTCCTGATCGACCTGCTCCGATGTCATTTCGGATTAAGATGAGATCGTTGGTGGAGAAACTTTGCTGGACTACCTTCCGATTATACCTTGAAGCCATTTGACTCTTTAGTACTTCCTCTCTAATCCGAGCTCTTTCTCGGACCTCTAGAAGTAGATCGAGTTCTTCCCTTTGAGCTTGAGAGTTGATGTCTTCGTTGTACAGGATCACTCTAGGAGATCCTTCTTCTACTTCAACGGGGATCATTGCTTCCATTCCGTAAGCATGTCGGAAGGGTGATTCCCCAATATTGGAGTGGGGTGTTGTCCGATATGCCCATAGGACTTGTGGGAGCTCCTCGGCCCAAGCTCCCTTCGCGTCCTGTAGCCTCCATTTTAACCCGTCTAATATGACTTTATTGGCGGCTTCCGCCTGTCCGTTGGCTTGTGTGTGCTCTACAGAGGTGAACTGGTGCTTGATTTTCAAATCGGCTACCAGGTTTTTGAAGCCTGTGTCGGTGAACTGAGTGCCATTGTCTGTAGTAATGGAGCATGAGATTTCAAATCTTGTGACAATGTTTCTGTATAGGAACTTCCGACTTCTTTGGGCGGTGGCCATAGCCAATGGCTCTACTTCAATCCACTTTGTGAAGTAGTCTATGCCTACAATGAGGAACTTAACTTGCCCTGATCCCTGGGGGAAAGGTCTGAGGAGGTCGAGCCCCCACTTTGCAAACAGCCAAGGTGAAGTGACACAGATGAGTTCTTCGGGTGGTGTGATGTGAAAGTTGGCATGCTTCTAACATGAGGGGCATGTTTTGACGAACTCTGTTGCTTCCTTTTGCAAAGTCGGCCAGTAAAAACCAGCTCGGAGTACCTTTTTGGAAAGAGCTCGCTCCCCTAGGTGGTTGCCGCACATGCCACTGTGGACGTCCTCAAGAACTTCCCTCGTAGCGTAGGTCGGGACGCATTTTAGGAGGGGTGTAGAGATTCCTCTCCTATATAGGACGTCGTGCACTATGGTGTAGTACTGCGCTTCTCGTACTAGCCTTTTTGCCTCCTTTTTGTCTGTGGAAAGTGTTTCAGACTTAAGATAACTGACTATGGGAGTCATCCACTGATGAGTCCATATTTTATGATATATTTTGGTTTGATTTGAGTGGATTTCATCACATAAACCCACATTTATTCATCTAAATAGCATGCTTTTGAGATTTCTTCCTAAATTGTGCTTGAAAGTGAAAACATGCTCTTTTGTGCTTAATTTAGTCAATTTTAATTCACTTTAATCCCATTTGCTGCCTTGATATATTTGTAAAGTGATTTCAGGTTTCCAAGGCAAGTATGGGTTGAAGAAGTGAGGAAAAAAGTATGCAAAAAGGAAGAAACCATGAAGAAATAGAGTTTGGAAGTTCCAGCACCCGTGCGTATGCACAAGTATGCGTGCACACGCACAACAAGGATTTGCGAGCGACGCGTATGCATGACCCACTGATGACAAGTCATCTTAGCCTAGTTTCACTAGTCTTTTTCTTTTGTTTTCACTTGAATTGTGCACTTTCTTGAGCTACAAGTAAGCTAATTTGGGTAGATTTTCATGCTTCCTTTGATTGAATCAACCATGTATGAATTCATGCTATTTCATGGGGTTTTATGCTATAATTATCACATATTATGATAAAATGAATATCTCATGATTTTAAGCATAGCTTTGATGTGTTTGGTTGATTAATGATAGGTGAAGAAAGGTTGAAGCAAGAAGGAATGGCTAGGAGTAAAGAGAGGACAATGGAATAAGTGAAAATGAACCAGGAAGCAAAAAGCTGGACCAAAAGTTAGCCTCAAACTTTTGCACAAACTTTTGGGTGAAAAGTTAGCCCCAACGTTAGCCCCTAACTTTTGGGCTAACGTTGGCACATGAAAGTTACTCCCTGGGCACCAAAAGTTTGCGCCAACGTTAGCCCCTAACTTTGTGGCTAACGTTGGCATGAGAAAAACACCCCCTGGCCACCAAAAGTTTGCGCCAACGTTAGCCTCTAACTTTTGGGCTAACGTTGGCACATGAACAATACAAAGGGGGAGCAAACGTTTGCGCCAACGTTAGCCTCTAACTTTTGGGCTAACGTTGGCGCCATAAGTACACATAAGGGGGCCAACGTTGGAGCAAAAGTTAGACCCCTAACTTTTGCCCCAACGTGGATAGCAGCAAAGCATGGAGGCTGATAGTAAAAGTTAGAGTAAAAGTTAGCCTCAAACTTTTACTCAAACTTTTACTCAAACTTTTGCAAAACTCCAATCCGGTTCAATTAGTTCACTTTGGTTCCTCTCCAAACTCCAAGAGCAATCAACCAAGGCCTCTCTCAACCCAATTCCACCAAGAGCAAAGGCCCAACTCAAGGCTTGAAGATCTTTTGAAGAAAGTGTATAAATAGGATAGAATTCAAGTTTCTAAGGGAGTTTCCCTTTTTAGTTTTTCAGAATAGCTTTCTTTTGAATTTTGCTTAGAGCTCACTTTTACATTTTTTAGCATTGTTGTTTTAATTCAAGAGAATTTGGGAGGAGAATTGATCTCTCTTCTTCCTTGTTCTTGCCCAGCATTCTTTACATTTCTTGTCTTGGATCTTGGGTGGAGAATTGAAGAAATTCTGTTTCAATCTCACATTGGGATCTTGTTTAATTTTCTGCTTAATTGAATTCCAGTTTCGGTCACTTGCTTCTTCATCTACTTTCTTTGCAATTTACAATCTCTTTTGCATTTGTTCTTGTTGGATCTGGGAAGGCACTGAGATCTAGACTTGGTTTTCTAGTCTCTTGGGTCCTGAGATTCGGATTTCCCATTTCCCACTCCCTGTTTACTGTTTTCATGCCTATTTACATTTCTGTTTTGAGATCCGGTTTGATTCAAGACATCCTTTACTTCTCTATTTGTTGCAATTTACTTTTCCTTGTTTAATTCCTGCAAATCCAACTCCCAATTCCCTTTACAATTCAAGCCATTTACATTTCTTGCACTTTAAGATTTTGCAATTTACATTTCTTGCGTTCTAAGTTTCTGCCATTTAATTTCTTGCTCTTTAAGATTCAGGACTTTAAATTCCAGTTCTCTTTAATTTCATGCCAATTACCCATTCCCTTTACTTTCTATGCAATTTAAATTCTGCAAATCACAAATCTCTCAACCAAATCTTGATTCGCTTGACTAAATCAACCACTAAACTAAAATTGCTCAATCCTTCAATCCCTGTGGGATCGACCTCACTCCCGTGAGTTATTATTACTTGATGCGACCCGGTGCACTTGCCGGTTAGATTTGGGTGTTTTGGAGAAATTCGTTTCTTCCACAGAAATATCCCATCAAGTTTTTGGCGCCGTTGCCGGGGATTGATTAGATTGACAATGATTAAGTGAGGTGGTGATCTAGATCTAGCATTTTTATTTCCTGTTTCTTTAATTTTTGACTAACCCACTAACTGTTTGAATTTTTGCTTAAGCTAACTAAAATTTCATTCTAGCAATAGATTGAAGTGTCACTGGTTTGTGTGTTTCTTATGTTCTGCTTGTATGTCAGGTACAAGAAGAAATACACCCATCTTTCATGAACAAGACGAAAGAACTCTTAGAAAGTTAAGAAGAGCTGAAAGAGGGAAAAATATTGTTGGAGAAGAGGAATCAGAAGAAGAATTCCAAGATATGGAGGAACATTCAATCAATCCACCAGGTGGAGCAGGCAACAACAATAACAATCCACCCCAGAGGAGAGTTTTGGCCTCCTATACCTTTGCAAATGCTAGACATTATAGAAGCAGCATTCTCACCCCTAATGTCAATGCAAATAACTTTGAATTAAAGCCACAACTCATTACATTGGTCCAAAACAACTGCTCGTTTGGGGGAGGACCATTGGAGGATCCAAATCAACATCTATCTACCTTCTTAAGGATTTGTGACACTGTCAAGTCCAATGGCGTGAATCCTGAGACCTACAAGCTTCTGCTGTTCCCGTTCTCATTAAGGGACAAGGCCGCACAATGGCTTGAAACTTTTCCTCAAGGAAGCATCACTAGCTGGGATGATTTGGTGACTAAATTTCTAGCCAAATTCTACCCACCTCAAAGGGTTAACAGGCTGAAAACCGAGGTACAAACATTCACACAATTGGATGCTGAAAATTTGTATGAAGCATGGGAGAGATACAAGGATCTGCTGAGGAAATGTCCACAAAAAATGTTCACTGAGTGGGACAAGCTACAGAACTTCTATGAAGGACTCACCCTAAAGGCTCAAGAATCACTTGACCACTCAGCTGGAGGCTCCTTGCAACTCATGATAACTGCAGAGGAAGCTCAAAATCTCATTGATATGGTGGCTAACAACCAATATTTCTTTGCTCATCAAAGAAACCGCCAACCATCACAAAGAAGAGGAGTAATGGAGCTAGAAGGAGTGGACTCAATCTTGGCTCAAAACAAGATGATGCAGCAGCAAATTCAACAACAATTTGAGCAAATGGCCAAGAGGATTGATAGTCTCCAAGTTGCAGCAGTTAACACTAGCCAACCATCAACCACATGGGGACAGAGTGAAGAAACTCAAGAAGAACAACAACAAGAGCAAGTACAGTATATGCACAACCAAGGACCAAATGAAGTGTATGGTGATACATACAATCCATCCTAGAAGAACCACCCAAACCTCAGATGGGGAGATAATCATACCCAAAACCAACAACCATGGCAGAGGAACTCAAACCAAAACAACCCAAGAAGCAACCAAAACCACAACCAGCAGCAGACTAACCAAAACCCCTACAGAAAACCTCAAAACAACTACCCCAACCCCAACCAGTACCAATCCAATAAGCAACCCACCAACCAAAATGCCTATCATCCACCACCCACATCTCATAACCTACCTCAAGTATCACCTGAAGCCCAGAGAATCACTAACTTGGAGGCCATGATAGAAAAAATGTTGAAACACCAGGAAATGGTAACCAAGAATCAGGAAGCATCCCTGAAGAGCCTAGAGAGACAGATGGGGCAAATCTCCAAGCAGATTTCTCTTGAGAGACCTTCAAGCTCACTGCCGAGTGACACAATCCCAAATCCTAAGGAAGAATGCAAGGCAATACAATTAAGGAGTGGGAGAACATTGATGAGCAACAATGACACTACTAAGAAGCAAGTAGAGAGCAGTAAAAGACCAATAGAAGAGGAACAGCCAACACACACAGAGGAAGCCAATGATGATGATGCAATGGCAAGCAAGGAAGCCTCAAAGCAAACTCAAGCAAAGGGGGAACAACCAAAAATTCCAAAAAAAGGGAATGAAGCAGTTGAAGAGCCAACCAAGAATCAAAAGCAACAAGTAGAGAAAACCTTTATACCTCCACTGCCATATCCCCAGAGGTTCAACAAAGAAACCAAGGACCAGCATTTTCACAAGTTCCTTGAAACTTTCAAAAAGTTGGAAATCAATATTCCTTTTGCTGAAGCACTTGAGCAAATGCCTCTGTATGCCAAGTTTTTGAAGGAGCTTATCAACAAGAAAAGAAGTTGGCTTGAGAAGGAAACCGTGTTACTCACCGAGGAATGCAGTGCTTTGATTCAAAGGGGCATTCCACCAAAACTCAAGGATCCAGGAAGCTTTGTAGTCTCATGCACCATTGGCAGAATAATTCTCAACAAAGCTCTATGTGACCTTGGTGCCAGCATCAACTTAATGCCTCTCTCAATGATGAGAAAACTTGCTATAGAAGAGCTTAAACCCACCAGGATGTCATTGGTCATGGCTGACAGATCAATCAAAACACCCACTGGAATTGTGGAAAATCTGTTGGTAAAGGTTGGGAAGTTTATTTTCCCAACAGATTTTGTGATTTTGGATACTGAAGAGGAAGGAAATAATTCAATCATTTTAGGAAGGCCATTTCTAGCCACAGCAAGAGCCACTATTGATGTAGAAAAAGGAGAAATGATCTTCAAGGTCCACAATGAACAAATGGTCATAAACGTCTTCAAGTCAATGCAACACATTCCTGAGCAAGAGGATTATGTGAGAGTGGACATGATAGAGAGTTTGGTGGAAGAAATGCTGGAAGAAAGTCCTCAAGAGCAAGAAGGAAATCAAGGGGCAACAAAGGAACAAGTAGCTGAGACTTCCATTGAGCAAGATGAAAAACAAGTCAAGAAGGAAGAAGTACGAAAACAAGAACTGAAACCATTACCCACCCATCTCAAATATGCATTCCTTGGCACATCGGAGAGCTTCCCAGTAATCATTAATTCATCCCTGACAAAGAAGGAAGAAGGAGAACTTCTTGATGTACTCAAAGCTCACAAAGATGCTTTAGGATGGACCATTGATGACCTGAAGGGAATCAGCCCTGTAGTATGTATGCATAAGATCCTCTTGGAAGATAATTCCAAACCAGTGGTTCAACCACAAAGAAGGCTAAATCCCACAATGAAGGAAGTTGTCCAGAAGGAAGTAATGAAGTTGTGGAATGCAGGGATAATCTTCCCAATATCTGACAGCCCATGGGTAAGCCCGGTTCAAGTTGTACCAAAGAAAGGAGGAATGACGGTCATCACTAATGAGAAGAATGAGTTGATCCCTACTAGAATAGTGACTGGGTGGAGGATGTGCATAGACTATAGAAGATTGAATGATGCCACCAGGAAGGATCATTTCCCTCTCCCATTCATTGATCAGATGCTGGAAAGGTTGGCCGGCCATGCCTATTATTGCTTTTTGGACGGATATTCTGGGTATAATCAAATCGTGGTGGACCCCAAGGACCAAGAGAAAACTGCCTTTACATGTCCATTTGGAGTCTTTGCATACCGGAGGATGCCCTTTGGGCTCTGCAACACCCCTGCCACATTTCAAAGGTGTATGCTCTCCATTTTCTCTGATATGGTCGAAAAGTTTTTAGAAGTCTTCATGGATGACTTCTCTGTTTTTGGTGATAATTTCAATGCTTGCCTAAACCATTTAACCCTTGTCTTAAAACGGTGCCAAGAAACTAATTTAGTTTTGAACTGGGAGAAATGCCACTTCATGGTACCCGAAGGGATTGTTCTTGGCCATAAAGTTTCAAGAAAAGGGATAGAGGTTGATAAGGCAAAGGTTGAAATCATAGAAAAACTCCCTCCACCAATTAATGTGAAATCTGTTAGAAGTTTCTTGGGGCATGCCGGATTCTACAGAAGGTTTATCAAGGATTTTTCAAAAATAGCTAAACCTTTGAGTAATCTACTAATGCTTGATAACCCTTTTATTTTTGATGAAAACTGCCAGCAAGCCTTTAAAACTTTAAAAAACAAACTCACAACAGCACCAATCATCACACCTCCGGATTGGGAGTTACCCTTTGAACTCATGTGTGATGCAAGTGACCTTGCAATTGGTGCTGTACTTGGGCAAAAGAAGGGCAACTTACATCATGTCATATATTATGCAAGTAAAGTGTTGAATGAGGCCCAAAGAAATTACACCACAATGGAGAAGGAGTTGCTAGCTGTAGTTTATGCTTTTGATAAGTTTAGATCATACTTAATAGGATCCAAAGTTGTGGTTTATACTGACCATGCTGCACTTAAGTATTTGATGTCAAAACAGGATGCTAAACCAAGACTTATCAGGTGGATATTGCTCTTACAAGAGTTTGACATTGAGGTAAGAGACAGGAAGGGCACTGAAAACCGGGTTGCTGACCATTTGTCGAGGCTACCACATGAAACAATTCAACAAGCATCTCAGTCCATGAACGAAAGCTTCCCAGATGAGCACCTTTTGCAGATCCAGCAAGCACCCTGGTTTGCTGACATAGCAAACTACAAAGTGGGAAGAAAGATACCTCAAGACTTTTCTAAGCAACAAGTGAAGAAGTTAATCAATGAGGGAAAGAAATTCTTATGGGATGAACCCTTCCTGTTCAAGAGATGTTCTGATGGAGTAATTAGAAGGTGTGTCCCTGAGAGTGAAATGAGGGATATCCTGTGGCACTGTCATGGTTCAGCTTATGGTGGACACTTTGGCCCAGAGAAGACAGCTGCAAAGATATTGCAGAGCGGCTTCTATTGGCCAACTATTTTCAAGGATGCCAGAGAATATGTCCACCAATGTAATGAATGCCAGAAAGCAGGAGGATTAACAAGAAGGAATGAGATGCCTCAAAATTTCATCTTGGAACTGGAATTATTTGATCTATGGGGAATTGATTTCATGGGGCCCTTTCCCCCTTCCTATTCTTTCAGATATATCTTAGTCGCAGTGGAATATGTCTCAAAGTGGGTAGAAGCCATAGCTACGACCACTTGTGATGCACAGATTGTCCTCCAATTCCTTAAGAAGCACATTTTCACAAGATATGGAGTGCCCAAGAGTCTTATCAGTGATGGTGGAAGTCACTTTTTCAACAAACAGATGGAGAAGCTCCTCCACAAATATGGAGTAATCCATAAAGTGGCTACACCTTACCACCCTCAGACTAATGGCCAGGCTGAACTAGCAAATAGGGAGTTAAAGAAGATCCTAGAGAAAACAGTGGGAAGCACAAGAAAAGATTGGGCTAGGAAGCTAGAAGATGCATTATGGGCATACAGGACAGCTTTCAAAACTCCTATTGGCAAGTCACCCTTTCAGCTATTGTATGGCAAATCCTGCCACCTCCCTATAGAGCTTGAACACAGAGCTTTTTGGGCCACTAAACTCCTCAACCTTGATTCCCAAGCTGCAGGAGAAAAAAGGTTATTGCAACTAAATGAGTTAGATGAATTCAGGATAGAAGCTTATGAGAGTGCTAAGATATACAAGGAAAGAGCTAAGAGGTGGCATGACAAAAAAATCACAAAGAAGGAATTCAAGCCAGGACAGCAAGTGCTCCTGTATAATTCAAGGCTTAAGATTTTCCCTGGCAAACTGAAGTCAAAGTGGACTGGTCCATACTTGGTGACAAAGGTTTTTCCTTATGGGAGCATTGAACTGCTAGATGAAGCAACAAAGAATCAATTCACAGCAAATGGTCACAGAGCAAAGCTGTACTTGGGAGGACAATGGGATAAGGAAAAAGAGGTCCAGAACCTACAGCCTTCTTGAAAGGAATCGAAGGATGTCAAGCTAATGACAATAAAAGAGCGCTTGTTGGGAGGCAACCCAACCTGAGGTAGTTTCCTTTTCATAGCCTTTTCAATAAAAATGTTGAATAATTTATATGTATTGCAAGGAGCTAAGTTTGGTGTTGCACACCAAAAACAACTTAAAGGAGAATGGAGGATTCTAAGTTTAGTGTTCCACCAAAACCTCATTCAAAAGCACATTCTAATCTCCTGCACATTGTTAGCTCCAAGCAATCGAACAGATTATTCAACCACTTAACTGCTTTTTAGTCTTAACTTCATAACCTTTAGCAAGGATACAAGATTTTGCCTAGAGTTAACCTGCTGTATCCAGAGAAGTGGCAAGAGCTTAAGTTTGGTGTCTCCACACCAAATTAAATCCACAAGCCACACTCAACTCATGCATACTAACTGGTCATCTAAGGGCTTGAGAAGCAAGCAACTGTTGAGAACTATGCAGGGAATTCACCACCAGTTGAAGACACTATGCATCATAACTCAAAAGGGCACAACAGAAGGAAGGACAAAGGAACTGCAAACCAATAGGTTGTATTTACACTTAACTCTTGCTGTTGAAAAATGCTTTGACTTGTGTTTTGTTAAAGTGTTTATCTAATACAAGTAGAATCAATCTTAGAATAAGTAAGCTAGTCTATGTGTGTGCTTGTGTGTTTACTTTCACTTAGCAAAAAGCATGTTTTATCCCCTGCATCTTTAAGTTCAATAAAAGAAATGTTTGAATGTGAAGTAAGATGGTCTCTGTTAGATAGAAGTAGAATAAAAGTAAGTGATGGTATGTGTGTGATTGTATAATAGCTCACTTTTAGTGAATAAAGAGCCAGGATATCTCCTTCTAAGTATAGAGTGGCCTACTGTCTATGAATCTCAATCGAATAAAAATCCGTGGTTAGAAAGAAAAACAAAAAGAAAGAAAAAAAGAAGTGGCAGAACAAAAGAAAAACAAAAAGAAACAAAGCTGGACACCAATAGCTTGAACCTTAGAATATATGTCTGTGGTGTCTTTGTATTAGGATCTGCTTGGATTATTAAGCTCTTTGGAGTGCATCAACACTCGGTGACTTGGGTTAACTAACCCGGGATCATCAGCTGAAAGTCCACTATCAAGAGCAACCTAACTACAAGGCATTTAGCAGCCCAAAGAGGTGCTGGGCATCAATGTTCTAAGAAGGAATGTGAGCCAAGTGTCTATAGTGAATAATGTGTCAAGTATAAAGAAAAGGAAATGAACTTGCTACACATGACACTCAATTAAAGCTTATGAACAAAGTAATAGCCAAGGATAAAGGAATAATGAGAGGTCATAGCAGTATGTTGCTTGAAGCTTGAAGGAGACTTTCTAGGCCTAGGAGTCAATAAGAAGTGAGTATTTACATATCCACACAAAATCCCATGAACTATCAATAATACTCTGCTAGCATGAACATCCTCTTCCATTTCATCCTTTCTTCTCAATAAATTTTTTTTCTTGCTTGGGGACAAGCAAGCTTTAAGTTTGGTGTTGTGATGACAAGTCATCTTAGCCTAGTTTCACTAGTCTTTTTCTTTTGTTTTCACTTGAATTGTGCACTTTCTTGAGCTATAAGTTAGCTAATTTGGGTAGATTTTCATGCTTCCTTTGATTGAATCAACCATGTATGAATTCATGCTATTTCATGGGGTTTTATGCTATAATTATCACATATTATGATAAAATGAATATCTCATGATTTTAAGCATAGCTTTGATGTGTTTGGTTGATTAATGATAGGTGAAGAAAGCTTGAAGAAAGGTTGAAGCAAGAAGGAATGGCTAGGAGTAAAGAGAGGACAATGGAATAAGTGAAAATGAACCAGGAAGCAAAAAGCTGGACCAAAAGTTAGCCTCAAACTTTTGCACAAACTTTTGGGTGAAAAGTTAGCCCCAACGTTAGCCCCTAACTTTTGGGCTAACGTTGGCACATGAAAGTTACTCCCTGGGCACCAAAAGTTTGCGCCAACGTTAGCCCCTAACTTTGTGGCTAACGTTGGCATGAGAAAAACACCCCCTGGGCACCAAAAGTTTGCGCCAACGTTAGCCCCTAACTTTGTGGCTAACGTTGGCATGAGAAAAACACCCCCTGGCCACCAATAGTTTGCGCCAACGTTAGCCTCTAACTTTTGGGCTAACGTTGGCACATGAACAATACAAAGGGGGAGCAAAAGTTTGTGCCAACGTTAGCCTCTAACTTTTGGGCTAACGTTGGCGCCATAAGTACACATAAGGGGGCCAACGTTGGAGCAAAAGTTAGACCCCTAACTTTTGCCCCAACGTGGATAGCAGCAAAGCATGGAGGCTGATAGTAAAAGTTAGAGTAAAAGTTAGCCTCAAACTTTTACTCAAACTTTTACTCAAACTTTTGCAAAACTCCAACCCGGTTCAATTGGTTCACTTTTGTTCCTCTCCAAACTCCAAGAGCAATCAACCAAGGCCTCTCTCAACCCAATTCCACCAAGAGCAAAGGCCCAACTCAAGGCTTGAAGATCTTTTGAAGAAAGTGTATAAATAGGATAGAATTCAAGTTTCTAAGGGAGTTTCCCATTTTAGTTTTTCAGAATAGCTTTCTTTTGAATTTTGCTTAGAGCTCACTTTTACATTTTTTAGCATTGTTGTTTTAATTCAAGAGAATTTGGGAGGAGAATTGATCTCTCTTCTTCCTTGTTCTTGCCCAGCATTCTTTACATTTCTTGTCTTGGATCTTAGGTGGAGAATTAAAGAAATTCTGTTTCAATCTCACCTTGGGATCTTGTTTAATTTTCTGCTTAATTGAATTCCAGTTTCGGTCACTTGCTTCTTCATCTACTTTCTTTGCAATTTACAATCTCTTTTGCATTTGTTCTTGTTGGATCTGGGAAGGCACTGAGATCTAGACTTGGTTTTCTAGTCTCTTGGGTCCTGAGATTCGGATTTCCCATTTCCCACTCCCTGTTTACTATTTTCATGCCTATTTACATTTCTGTTTTGAGATCCGGTTTGATTCAAGACATCCTTTACTTCTCTGTTTGTTGCAATTTACTTTTCCTTGTTTAATTCCTGCAAATCCAACTCCCAATTCCCTTTACAATTCAAGCCAATTACATTTCTTGCACTTTAAGATTTTGCAATTTACATTTCTTGCGTTCTAAGTTTCTGCCATTTAATTTCTTGCTCTTTAAGATTCAGCACTTTAAATTCCAGTTCTCTTTAATTTCATGCCAATTACCCATTCCCTTTACTTTCTATGCAATTTAAATTCTGCAAATCACAAATCTCTCAACCAAATCTTGATTCGCTTGACTAAATCAACCACTAAATTAAAATTGCTCAATCCTTCAATCCCTGTGGGATCGACCTCACTCCCGTGAGTTATTATTACTTGATGCGACCCGGTGCACTTGCCGGTTAGATTTGGGTGTTTTGGAGAAATTCGTTTCTTCCATAGAAATATCCCATCAAGTTTTTGGCGCCGTTGCCGAGGATTGATTAGATTGACAATGATTAAGTGAGGTGGTGATCTAGATCTAGCATTTTTATTTCCTGTTTCTTTAATTTTTGACTAACCCACTAACTGTTTGAATTTTTGCTTAAGCTAACTAAAACTTCATTCTAGCAATAGATTGAAGTGTCACTGGTTTGTGTGTTTCTTATGTTCTGCTTGTATGTCAAGTACAAGAAGAAATACACCCATCTTTCATGAACAAGACGAAAGAACTCTTAGAAGGTTAAGAAGAGCTGAAAGAGGGAAAAATATTGTTGGAGAAGAGGAATCAGAAGAAGAATTCCAAGATATGGAGGAACATTCAACCAATCCACCAGGTGGAGCAGGCAACAACAATAACAATCCACCCCAGAGGAGAGTTTTGGCCTCCTATACCTTTGCAAATGCTAGACATTATGGAAGCAGCATTCTCACCCCTAATGTCAATGCAAATAACTTTGAATTAAAGCCACAACTCATTACATTGGTCCAAAACAACTGCTCGTTTGGGGGAGGACCATTGGAGGATCCAAATCAACATCTATCTACCTTCTTAAGGATTTGTGACACTGTCAAGTCCAATGGCGTGAATCCTGAGACCTACAAGCTTCTGCTGTTCCCGTTCTCATTAAGGGACAAGGCCGCACAATGGCTTGAAACTTTTCCTCAAGGAAGCATCACTAGCTGGGATGATTTGGTGACTAAATTTCTAGCCAAATTCTACCCACCTCAAAGGGTTAACAGGTTGAAAACCGAGGTACAAACATTCACACAATTGGATGCTGAAAATTTGTATGAAGCATGGGAGAGATACAAGGCTCTGCTGAGGAAATGTCCACCAAAAATGTTCACTGAGTGGGACAAGCTACAGAACTTCTATGAAGGACTCACTCTAAAGGCTCAAGAATCACTTGACCACTCAGCTGGAGGCTCCTTGCAACTCATGATAACTGCAGAGGAAGCTCAAAATCTCATTGATATGGTGGCTAACAACCAATATTTCTTTGCTCATCAAAGAAACCGCCAACCATCACAAAGAAGAGGAGTAATGGAGCTAGAAGGAGTGGACTCAATCTTGGCTCAAAACAAGATGATGCAGCAGCAAATTCAACAACAATTTGAGCAAATGGCCAAGAGGATTGATAGTCTCCAAGTTGCAGCAGTTAACACTAGCCAACCATCAACCACATGGGGACAGAGTGAAGAAACTCAAGAAGAACAACAACAACAAGAGCAAGTACAGTATATGCACAACCAAGGACCAAATGAAGTGTATGGTGATACATACAATCCATCCTGGAAGAACCACCCAAACCTCAGATGGGGAGATAATCATACCCAAAACCAACAACCATGGCAGAGGAATTCAAACCAAAACAACCCAAGAAGCAACCAAAACCACAACCAGCAGCAGACTAACCAAAACCCCTACAGAAAACCTCAAAACAACTACCCCAACCCCAACCAGTACCAATCCAATAACCAACCCACCAACCAAAATGCCTATCATCCACCACCCACATCTCATAACCTACCTCAAGTATCACCTGAAGCCCAGAGAATCACTAACTTGGAGGCCATGATAGACAAAATGTTGAAACACCAGGAAATGGTAACCAAGAATCAGGAAGCATCCCTGAAGAGCCTAGAGAGACAGATAGGGCAAATCTCCAAGCAGATTTCTCTTGAGAGACCTTCAAGCTCACTGCCGAGTGACACAATCCCAAATCCTAAGGAAGAATGCAAGGCAATACAATTAAGGAGTGGGAGAACATTGATGAGCAACAATGACACTACTAAGAAGCAAGTAGAGAGCAGTAAAAGACCAATAGAAGAGGAACAGCCAACACACACAGAGGAAGCCAATGATGATGATTCAATGGCAAGCAAGGAAGCCTCAAAGCAAACTCAAGCAAAGGGGGAACAACCAAAAATTCCAAAAAAAGGGAATGAAGTAGTTGAAGAGCCAACCAAGAATCAAAAGCAACAAGTAGAGAAAACCTTTATACCTCCACTGCCATATCCCCAGAGGTTCAACAAAGAAACCAAAGACCAGCATTTTCACAAGTTCCTTGAAACTTTCAAAAAGTTGGAAATCAATATTCCTTTTGCTGAAGCACTTGAGCAAATTCCTCTGTATGCCAAGTTTTTGAAGGAGCTTATCAACAAGAAAAGAAGTTGGCTTGAGAAGGAAACCGTGTTACTCACCGAGGAATGCAGTGCTTTGATTCAAAGGGGCATTCCACCAAAACTCAAGGATCCAGGAAGCTTTGTAGTCTCATGCACCATTGGCAGAATAATTCTCAACAAAGCTCTATGTGACCTTGGTGCCAGCATCAACTTAATGCCTCTCTCAATGATGAGAAAACTTGCTATAGAAGAGCTTAAACCCACCAGGATGTCATTGGTCATGGCTGACAGATCAATCAAAACACCCACTGGAATTGTGGAAAATCTGTTGGTAAAGGTTGGGGAGTTTATTTTCCCAGCAGATTTTGTGATTTTGGATACTGAAGAGGAAGGAAACAATTCAATCATTTTAGGAAGGCCATTTCTAGCCACAGCAAGAGCCACTATTGATGTAGAAAAAGGAGAAATGATCTTCAGGGTCCACAATGAACAAATGGTCATAAACGTCTTCAAGTCAATGCAACACATTCCTGAGCAAGAGGATTATGTGAGAGTGGACATGATAGAGAGTTTGGTGGAAGAAATGCTGGAAGAAAGTCCTCAAGAGCAAGAAGGAAATCAAGGGGCAACAAAGGAACAAGTAGCTGAGACTTCCATTGAGCAAGATGAAAAACAAGTCAAGAAGGAAGAAGTACGAAAACAAGAACTGAAACCATTACCCACCCATCTCAAATATGCATTCCTTGGCACATCGGAGAGCTTCCCAGTAATCATTAATTCATCCCTGACAAAGAAGGAAGAAGGAGAACTTCTTGATGTACTCAAAGCTCACAAAGATGCTTTAGGATGGACCATTGATGACCTGAAAGGAATCAGCCCTGCAGTATGTATGCATAAGATCCTCTTGGAAGATAATTCCAAACCAGTGGTTCAACCACAAAGAAGGCTAAATCCTACAATGAAGGAAGTTGTCCAGAAGGAAGTAATGAAGTTGTGGAATGCAGGGATAATCTTCCCAATATCTGACAGCCCATGGGTAAGCCCGGTTCAAGTTGTACCAAAGAAAGGAGGAATGACGGTCATCACTAATGAGAAGAATGAGTTGATCCCTACTAGAATAGTGACTGGGTGGAGGATGTGCATAGACTATAGAAGATTGAATGATGCCACCAGGAAGGATCATTTCCCTCTCCCATTCATTGATCAGATGCTGGAAAGGTTGGCCGGCCATGCCTATTATTGCTTTTTGGACGGATATTCTGGGTATAATCAAATCGTGGTGGACCCCAAGGACCAAGAGAAAACTGCCTTTACATGTCCATTTGGAGTCTTTGCATACCGGAGGATGCCCTTTGGGCTCTGCAACACCCCTGCCACATTTCAAAGGTGTATGCTCTCCATTTTCTCTGATATGGTCGAAAAGTTTTTAGAAGTCTTCATGGATGACTTCTCTGTTTTTGGTGATAATTTCAATGCTTGCCTAAACCATTTAACCCTTGTCTTAAAACGGTGCCAAGAAACTAATTTAGTTTTGAACTGGGAGAAATGCCACTTCATGGTACCCGAAGGGATTGTTCTTGGCCATAAAGTTTCAAGAAAAGGGATAGAGGTTGATAAGGCAAAGGTTGAAATCATAGAAAAACTCCCTCCACCAATTAATGTGAAATCTGTTAGAAGTTTCTTGGGGCATGCCGGATTCTACAGAAGGTTTATCAAGGATTTTTCAAAAATAGCTAAACCTTTGAGTAATCTACTAATGCTTGATAACCCTTTTATTTTTGATGAAAACTGCCAGCAAGCCTTTAAAACTTTAAAAAACAAACTCACAATAGCACCAATTATCACACCTCCGGATTGGGAGTTACCCTTTGAACTCATGTGTGATGCAAGTGACCTTGCAATTGGTGCTGTACTTGGGCAAAAGAAGGGCAACTTACATCATGTCATATATTATGCAAGTAAAGTGTTGAATGAGGCCCAAAGAAATTACACCACAACGGAGAAGGAGTTGCTAGCTGTAGTTTATGCTTTTGATAAGTTTATATCATACTTAATAGGATCCAAAGTTGTGGTTTATACTGACCATGCTGCACTTAAGTATTTGATGTCAAAACAGGATGCTAAACCAAGACTTATCAGGTGGATATTGCTCTTACAAGAGTTTGACATTGAGGTAAGAGACAGGAAGGGCACTGAAAACCGGGTTGCTGACCATTTGTCGAGGCTACCACATGAAACAATTCAACAAGCATCTCAGTCCATGAACGAAAGCTTCCCAGATGAGCACCTTTTGCAGATCCAGCAAGCACCCTGGTTTGCTGACATAGCAAACTACAAAGTGGGAAGAAAGATACCTCAAGACTTTTCTAAGCAACAAGTGAAGAAGTTAATCAATGAGGGAAAGAAATTCTTATGGGATGAACCCTTCCTGTTCAAGAGATGTTCTGATGGAGTAATTAGAAGGTGTGTCCCTGAGAGTGAAATGAGGGATATCCTGTGGCACTGTCATGGTTCAGCTTATGGTGGACACTTTGGCCCAGAGAAGACAGCTGCAAAGATATTGCAGAGCGGCTTCTATTGGCCAACTATTTTCAAGGATGCCAGAGATATGTCCACCAATGTAATGAATGCCAGAAAGCAGGAGGATTAACAAGAAGGAATGAGATGCCTCAAAATTTCATCTTGGAACTGGAATTATTTGATCTATGGGGAATTGATTTCATGGGGCCCTTTCCCCCTTCCTATTCTTTCAGATATATCTTAGTCGCAGTGGAATATGTCTCAAAGTGGGTAGAAGCCATAGCTACGACCACTTGTGATGCACAGATTGTCCTCCAATTCCTTAAGAAGCACATTTTCACAAGATATGGAGTGCCCAAGAGTCTTATCAGTGATGGTGGAAGTCACTTTTGCAACAAACAGATGGAGAAGCTCCTCCACAAATATGGAGTAATCCATAAAGTGGCTACACCTTACCACCCTCAGACTAATGGCCAGGCTGAACTAGCAAATAGGGAGTTAAAGAAGATCCTAGAGAAAACAGTGGGAAGCACAAGAAAAGATTGGGCTAGGAAGCTAGAAGATGCATTATGGACATACAGGACAGCTTTCAAAACTCCTATTGGCAAGTCACCCTTTCAGCTATTGTATGGCAAATCCTACCACCTCCCTGTAGAGCTTGAACACAGAGCTTTTTGGGCCACTAAACTCCTCAACCTTGATTCCCAAGCTGCAGGAGAAAAAAGGTTGTTGCAACTAAATGAGTTAGATGAATTCAGGATAGAAGCTTATGAGAGTGCTAAGATATACAAGGAAAGAGCTAAGAGGTGGCATGACAAAAAAATCACAAAGAAGGAATTCAAGCCAGGACAGCAAGTGCTCCTGTATAATTCAAGGCTTAAGATTTTCCCTGGCAAACTGAAGTCAAAGTCGACTGGTCCATACTTGGTGACAAAGGTTTTTCCTTATGGGAGCATTGAACTGCTAGATGAAGCAACAAAGAATCAATTCACAGCAAATGGTCACAGAGCAAAGCTGTACTTGGGAGGACAATGGGATAAGGAAAAAGAGGTCCAGAACCTACAGCCTTCTTGAAAGGAATCGAAGGATGTCAAGCTAATGACAATAAAAGAGCGCTTGTTGGGAGGCAACCCAACCTGAGGTAGTTTCCTTTTCATAGCATTTTTAATAAAAATGTTGAATAATTGATATGTATTGCAAGGAGCTAAGTTTGGTGTTGCACACCAAAAATAACTTAAAGGAGAATGGAGGATTCTAAGTTTAGTGTTCCACCAAAACCTCATTCAAAAGCACATTCTAATCTCCTGCACATTGTTAGCTCCAAGCAATCGAACAGATTATTCAACCACTTAACTGCTTTTTAGTCTTAACTTCATAACCTTTAGCAAGGATACAAGATTTTGCCTAGAGTTAACCTGCTGTATCCAGAGAAGTGGCAAGAGCTTAAGTTTGGTGTCTCCACACCAAATTAAATTCACAAGCCACACTCAACTCATGCATACTAACTGGTCATCTAAGGGCTTGAGAAGCAAGCAACTGTTGAGAACTATGCAGGGAATTCACCACCAGTTGAAGACACTATGCATCATAACTCAAAAGGGAACAACAGAAGGAAGGACAAAGGAACTGCAAACCAATAGGTTGTATTTACACTTAACTCTTGCTGTTGAAAAATGCTTTGACTTGTGTTTTGTTAAAGTGTTCATCTAATACAAGTAGAATCAATCTTAGAATAAGTAAGCTAGTCTATGTGTGTGCTTGTGTGTTTACTTTCACTTAGCAAAAAGCATGTTTTATCCCCTGCATCTTTAAGTTCAATAAAAGAAATGTTTGAATGTGAAGTAAGATGGTCTCTGTTAGATAGAAGTAGAATAAAAGTAAGTGATGGTATGTGTGTGATTGTATAATAGCTCACTTTTAGTGAATAAAGAGCCAGGATATCTCCTTCTAAGTATAGAGTGGCCTACTGTCTATGAATCTCAATCGAATAAAAATCCGTGGTTAGAAAGAAAAACAAAAAGAAAGAAAAAAAGAAGTGGCAGAACAAAAGAAAAACAAAAAGAAACAAAGCTGGACACCAATAGCTTGAACCTTAGAATATATGTCTGTGGTGTCTTTGTATTAGGATCTGCTTGGATTATTAAGCTCTTTGGAGTGCATCAACACTCGGTGACTTGGGTTAACTAACCCGGGATCATCAGCTGAAAGTCCACTATCAAGAGCAACCTAACTACAAGGCATTTAGCAGCCCAAAGAGGTGCTGGGCATCAATGTTCTAAGAAGGAATGTGAGCCAAGTGTCTATAGTGAATAATGTGTCAAGTATAAAGAAAAGGAAATGAACTTGCTACACATGACACTCAATTAAAGCTTATGAACAAAGTAATAGCCAAGGATAAAGGAATAATGAGAGGTCATAGCAGTATGTTGCTTGAAGCTTGAAGGAGACTTTCTAGGCCTAGGAGTCAATAAGAAGTGAGTATTTACATATCCACACAAAATCCCATGAACTATCAATAATACTCTGCTAGCATGAACATCCTCTTCCATTTCATCCTTTCTTCTCAATAAATTTTTTTTTCTTGCTTGGGGACAAGCAAGCTTTAAGTTTGGTGTTGTGATGACAAGTCATCTTAGCCTAGTTTCACTAGTCTTTTTCTTTTGTTTTCACTTGAATTGTGCACTTTCTTGAGCTATAAGTAAGCTAATTTGGGTAGATTTTCATGCTTCCTTTGATTGAATCAACCATGTATGAATTCATGCTATTTCATGGGGTTTTATGCTATAATTATCACATATTATGATAAAATGAATATCTCATGATTTTAAGCATAGCTTTGATGTGTTTGGTTGATTAATGATAGGTGAAGAAAGCTTGAAGAAAGGTTGAAGCAAGAAGGAATGGCTAGGAGTAAAGAGAGGACAATGGAATAAGTGAAAATGAACCAGGAAGCAAAAAGCTAGACCAAAAGTTAGCCTCAAACTTTTGCACAAACTTTTGGGTGAAAAGTTAGCCCCAACGTTAGCCCCTAACTTTTGGGCTAACGTTGGCACATGAAAGTTACTCCCTGGGCACCAAAAGTTTGCGCCAACGTTAGCCCCTAACTTTGTGGCTAACGTTGGCATGAGAAAAACATCCCCTGGGCACCAAAAGTTTGCGCCAACGTTAGCCCCTAACTTTGTGGCTAACGTTGGCATGAGAAAAACACCCCCTGGCCACCAAAAGTTTGCGCCAACGTTAGCTTCTAACTTTTGGGCTAACGTTGGCACATGAACAATACAAAGGGGGAGCAAAAGTTTGCGCCAACGTTAGCCTCTAACTTTTGGGCTAACGTTGGCGCCATAAGTACACATAAGGGGGCCAACGTTGGAGCAAAAGTTAGACCCCTAACTTTTGCCCCAACGTGGATAGCAGCAAAGCATGGAGGCTGATAGTAAAAGTTAGAGTAAAAGTTAGCCTCAAACTTTTACTCAAACTTTTGCAAAACTCCAACCCGGTTCAATTGGTTCACTTTGGTTCCTCTCCAAACTCCAAGAGCAATCAACCAAGGCCTCTCTCAACCCAATTCCACCAAGAGCAAAGGCCCAACTCAAGGCTTGAAGATCTTTTGAAGAAAGTGTATAAATAGGATAGAATTCAAGTTTCTAAGGGAGTTTCCCTTTTTAGTTTTTCAGAATAGCTTTCTTTTGAATTTTGCTTAGAGCTCACTTTTACATTTTTTAGCATTGTTGTTTTAATTCAAGAGAATTTGGGAGGAGAATTGATCTCTCTTCTTCCTTGTTCTTGCCCAGCATTCTTTACATTTCTTGTCTTGGATCTTGGGTGGAGAATTGAAGAAATTCTGTTTCAATCTCACATTGGGATCTTGTTTAATTTTCTGCTTAATTGAATTCTAGTTTCGGTCACTTGCTTCTTCATCTACTTTCTTTGCAATTTACAATCTCTTTTGCATTTGTTCTTGTTGGATCTGGGAAGGCACTGAGATCTAGACTTGGTTTTCTAGTCTCTTGGGTCCTGAGATTTGGATTTCCCATTTCCCACTCCCTGTTTACTGTTTTCATGCCTATTTACGTTTCTGTTTTGAGATCCGGTTTGATTCAAGACATCCTTTACTTCTCTGTTTGTCGCAATTTACTTTTCCTTGTTTAATTCCTGCAAATCCAACTCCCAATTCCCTTTACAATTCAAGCCATTTACATTTCTTGCACTTTAAGATTTTGCAATTTACATTTCTTGCGTTCTAAGTTTCTGCCATTTAATTTCTTGCTCTTTAAGATTCAGCACTTTAAATTCCAGTTCTCTTTAATTTCATGCCAATTACCCATTCCCTTTACTTTCTATGCAATTTAAATTCTGCAAATCACAAATCTCTCAACCAAATCTTGATTCGCTTGACTAAATCAACCACTAAACTAAAATTGCTCAATCCTTCAATCCCTGTGGAATCGACCTCACTCCCGTGAGTTATTATTACTTGATGCAACCCGGTGCACTTGCCGGTTAAATTTGGGTGTTTTGGAGAAATTCGTTTCTCCGCGAAAATATACCATCACCCACACGTACGCGTGGGAGTGAATTTTGCGCAGTGACGCGTACGCGTGACCCACGCATACGCGTAACTCGAATTACGTCAGCTCATTAATGCAAATCGCTGGGGGCGATTTTTGGGCCTCCAGAACCCAGTCCAACTCATTTCTGAAGCTATATGAGGCCAAAGTGAAGCTGAATGAAGGGGGACAATTAGGTTTAGTTTTTATGATGTTTTCTCTTAGTTTCTAGAGAGAGAAGCTCCCCCCTCTCTCTAGAATTAGGGTTTTTAGCTTAGTTTTCTTTTAATTTTGAGCACATTAATTCTTGCTTTAGTGTATTTTCATTTATGTTTCTATGCTTTCTTGTCTTTATCTTCTTCATCTCTTTTGATATTTTCTCTTTTATGTCAATTTTCATGTTATGAACACTTTTGTTATTTTAATGTTAATTAATATAAATTTATGTTTTCATGTCATTTATTGTTTTCCTTAGTTGTTATTGCTATTTTCTTGCTTTTGGTAGCTAGACTTTATTTTTAATGCATTTTAATATTATTTTATTTTCATGCACACCAAGTGTTTGATAAAATGCTTGGCTTCGTTTTCACTTAGTTTTTCTCAACTCTTAGCTTGAAATTGATGACTTTGGTGATCCTTGAGTCATTGATGTCCATTCTTGTTTGATATATTAGAGTAGTTAGTTGATTTGGTCTCCCTTGACTCTATATGACCCTTAGTGTTGACATAGGACTTATGGATTGAAATTAACTATGCCTATTTGACTTATCTTCGATGTAAGATTGACTAAGTAGGATTAACTCTTCATAATCATCATGTGTTTGTGGTCAATGGCTAGGATAGGTAACCTTATCCCTCAATTGCTTGCCAAAAGATTTTCTTGCATTTTAAGTTTCCTTTCCTTGTATTTAATTGCTTTGACTTTTATTGCTTTGACTTTTAATTCCTTACATGTTTATTTAATTGCTTTCATGTTTAATTTCTTGCATGTTTAACTTTCACACTCTTGGTTGAGAAATTGGGTGTTTGGGTAGAATTGAGTTGTGAATGTCCATTCCGCATTGTGTGAGAATGGTTAATTGGTTTGGTTTCCATTGACGCTAGTCTTTCACTAAGTAATTAGTGAGTTGACTAGGACTTATGGATTGAGATCAATTATGCCTTTTGACTAATTCTCAAGGAGGATTGACTGATTTGGATTGATTCCACACAACTGCCATGTTTGTGGTCCATAACTAGGATAGGAATCCTAAATTTCCCAATTCTTGCCAAGAGCCATTCTAAGTATTTAATTTCCATTTCCATTGCTTTAATTGCTTTTCTTTTAATTCTTGCATGATCATTTAAATTCTTGCTATTTACATTTCTTACTCTCTTGCTTTCATTCCCAATTTTCCATGCTCTCTCATAGCCAACGATTATACACTTAATTGCAACTCCTAGGGAAGACGACCCGGGAGCTAAATACTCTCGGTTATAATTTGTTTTGTATTGTGATAACATTTGATTGATGGTCAATTTGTTTGGTTAGGACTATACTTACAATGCCAATTCCATTTTGATAATCAAATTCCTAACCCAAAGCCAATTGGTCATTTATCATCCACCCTTGGTCCTGGTCTGATATGCTTAAGACCTTTTTTTTTCTTCCGAGGTTGACGGATTTTGTAGTGTTTCTTGGATGAGGCTACTATTGTTGCCCCTAGGTTTGGTGCTGGCTAGTTCTGAAAGTGCATCAGCTCGGGCATTTTGTTTTTGAGGTATATGTCGGATCTCATATCCCCTAAATTTTCCAAGCTGTTCTCTGGTCTTGTCTAAGTATTTCTTCATGGTAGGATCCTTAGCCTGGTAGCTCCCTTCTATTTGCGAGGTGACTACCTGTGAGTCGCTGAAAATGGTAAGCTTTTGAGGGCCGACCTCCCTAGCCAGCTTCAAACCTTCCAGTAGGGCTTCGTACTCGGCTTGGTTATTTGAGGCAGGAAACTCGAACTTTAGGGAGAGCTCAAGTTGAGTTCCTTGATTACTTTCTAGGATTACTCTGGCTCCACTTCCGACTTTGTTTGATGAATTGTCGACGTAGAGGTTCCAGCCAGTGGGGGTGTCTGAGGTGTCGGTGTATTCTGCAACCAAGTCGGCCAGATATTAGGACTTGATGGCTGTTCGAGCTTCGTACTTGAGATCAAACTCAGACAACTCGACTGCCCATTGTAGAATTTATGAGCTAAGTCTATTTTCTGTAAAATACTTCTTATGGGTTGATTGGTCCGTACTCCAATAGTGTGAGCTTGAAAATATGGCCTGAGTCGTCGAGAAGTGAGTATAAGGGCATAGGCGAACTTTTCTATCTTTTGATAGTTTAGTTCAGCCCCTTGTAGAGCCTTACTGATGAAGTAGCTGGATTGTTGCCCATTTTCGTCTTCTCTGACTAGTACTGAAACTATTGCCCGACTTCTTACGGTGAGGTATAGGATTAGTTCTTCACCTTCCCTGGGTCGGGTTAGGATGGGTGGTCGCCCCAGAAATGTCTTGAAGTCTTGGAAGGATTTTTCACATTCTGGGGTCCATTCGAACCTCTTTTCTTTCCTTAATGTGGCATAGAAGGGAGAGATCTTAATGCCGATCCAGCTAGGAATCTAGACGGAGCCGCTAGTCTTTTGTTGAGCTGCTAGACCTCCTTAACATAGGTCGGGCTTTTCATGCTAAGTATGGCCTGGTATTTATCCGATTTGCTTCAATCCCCCTTTAAGTGAGCATGAAGCCCAGGAATTTGCTAGCTTTTACTGCGAAGGTACACTTTGTGGGGTTAAGTCTCATCCCATACTTTCTTATAGTGTTGAACACTTCAGTGAGGTTGGATAACAACGTTTCCTCTCTTTATGTCTTTACCAGCATGTCATCTACATAAACCTCCATCAGCTTTCCGATATGATTGGTGAACACTTTGTTCATCAATCTTTGATACGTAGCCCCTGCGTTCTTGAGTCCGAAAGGCATGACTATGTAACAGTAATTTGTTCTTGGGGTTAGGAACGAGGTTTTCTCCTGGTCAGGTTGATACATCGGGATTTGATTATATCCCGAGTAAGCATCCATGAAGGAGAGGTACTTGTATCCCGATGAACCGTCGACTAGAGTGTCTATGTTCGGAAGTGGGTAGGGATTCTTTGGGCAGGATTTGTTAAGGTCGGTGTAATCAGTGCACATCCGCCACTTCCCATTTGACTTCTTGACCAATACTACGTTGGCTAGCCATAATGGGTATTTTGCCTCCCTTGTGAACCCTGCCTCTAACAAGGCCTATACCTGTTCCTCTACAGCTTGCGATCTCTCTGCGCCGAGCTTTCTTCGTTTTTGTTGTACTGACCGAGATCTAGGGTATATTGCCAGTTTATGGCACATTAGTCCGGGATCGATGCCAGGCATGTCCGCGGCCTTCCATGCAAAGAGGTCGGAGTTATCCTTTAGGAGCTTTGTTAGCAGCTCCTTTAGGTCTCCTTTTAGGTTTGCCCCTATGTTTCTTGTTTTGTCTTGAGTTTCTTTGATTTGCACTTCTTCGGTCTCACTTTCCGGTTGAGGGCGAAGTTCTTCGCGAGCTCGAATTCCCCCGAGTTCTATAGTATTGGTTTCCCTTCCTCTAGGGTCGCTTTTAAGGTTCAGGCTTTCGTTGTAACAGCGTCGCGCGAGTTTTTGGTCCCCCTTTACTGTAGCGATCCCTTCTGAAGTTGGGAACTTTATGCATAGGTGTGGAGTGGAGACCACTGTGGTGAGCTGATTTACCGTTGTCCGACCTATGAGGGCGTTGTATGCAGAGCTCACATCGACTACAATGTAGTCTATGCTTAGCGTTCTAGACCGCGTTCCTTTTCCAACGGTTTTGTGCAATGGGATGTACCCAAGTGGCTGGATTGGGGCGTCTCCGAGCCCGAATAGGCTATTAGGATATGCTCTGAGCTCTTTTTCTTGTAGGCCGAGCTTGTCGAAGGCGGATTTGAACAGGATATCTGCAGAGCTTCCTTGGTCTACCAATGTTCGGTGGAGATTGGCATTGGCTAGTATGATAGTAACAATCAGAGGGTTATCATGTCCTGGGATGATGCCTGGCGGCGTCCTCTTGAGTAAAAGTGATAGTGGGGAGGTCTGATGGCCTATCGCCTTCTCCGACATGGTACACCTCTTTAAGGAATCTTTTTTGGGATGACTTGGAGGTCCCTCCTCCTGCGAATCCTCCGTTGATCATATGAATGTGCCTTTCAGAGGTGTGAGGGGGACGTTCAACTCGTCCTCTTCGTCGTCCCTTCTTCGCTTTTTCGGTTCGTCAGTTTTGTTGGCCAGGAACCTGTCTAGTCTTCCTTCCCGGGCTAGTTTTTCTATGACGTTCTTCAGGTTGTAGCACTCATTGGTAGGGTGCCCGTAGATTCGGTGGTATTCGCAATACTCTGTCCGACTTCCTCCCCTTTTGTGTTTAATCAGACGAGGGGGCGGGATCTTCTCGGTGTTGCATATCTCTCTGTAGATGTCCAGAAGGGACACCCGGAGGGGAGTGTAGTTGTGGTACTTTCTAGGTAGGAGAATCAGGGTTTTGAGGCTTCTCCTAATCGAGAGTTCTCCTCCATATTAATGTACTTTTTTGCCCGTTCTTGTACCTCGTTCATAGATGTTGAGGCTTTATTGAATCTTTCCAAATAACTACGGAAGCTCTCCCGATCTCCTTGTTTAATCCCTAGCAGGCTCGGAGCATGCTTAGTTTTGTCTTTCTAGATGGAGAACCTAGCTAGGAACTTCTTGGCGAGGTCATCGAAGCTTGGAATTGACCTTGGTGGCAAGCTGTCGAACCACTTTATTGCTGTTTTGGTCAAGGTGGTCGGGAAAGCTTTGCAGCGGGTTGCATCCGAGCCATCTGTGAGGTACATCCGGCTCCTGAAGTTACTGAGATGATGACTTGGGTCGGACGTACCAATGTAGGGAGTCATGTCAGGGGCTTTGAAGTCTTTTGGGACTTTAGCTTTCATGATTTCCTTTGTAAATAGGTCTTGGTCCTTGTGGGGGCTATCTTCGCGATGGGACCGAGTAGTTTTAGTTTTGAGATCGGCTTCGATTTTGAGGAGCTTGTCTTCCAGCTCTCGACGCCTTCTTGTTTCTCTCCGAAGATCTCGCTCGGCCTCTCGCTACCGCTCAGCTTCTTATTCGAGCTGTCAGAGGCAATCCTGCTATTCACGGATGGCATCTAAGATTTCCGTATTTGGGGTTTGTTTGTCTCCCTTGGATTGAGGTGGGTCCTTTGATGTAGCATCCGTGTTCTTAAGCGGCATTCTTTCTTCCAAACCAGAGTTATGATCGTTGTCAAGGTTATCTGCCATGATGGTGGGATGACTTCTAGGTCTCCGGCAACGGCGCCAATGTTCCGAGGGTTACGTGAAATGGGGAGGTCGATCTCGGATGAGATCTTCGGATCTGGACTGAGCTATCGTGTCTGACTTGTTGACGTAAGAGATGCTGCGAGTCCTTGTTCACCGGAGGGGGTGGTACCTGCAAGAGACTCCGATGCTTAAGTTAGCACAGGCTTTAGGCAGATTTTTTAGTAGAATCAGAGTATGATTTATACCTGGGTACTCCAGTGTATTTATAGTAGTGTTGAGTGACCTTTCTTGAGATAAGTTTGTTATCTTATCTTATCTTTTGTGGGTGAGATCACCTATCTTTTGGCCAGCCGCCTTCTAATAGGCGGTGACTCTTCTTTCTTGGGCCTCTTTGGGCCTCTGTCGCAATCTTCCAAACTTTTTGTGAAGAGGTCAGTAATGGACTAACCTTCTAAGAGGTCGGCCCATTTGCTTTAGGCCATCTCGAATCTTGTAGCTCGGACCGGTGTATAAACACTTAACTTCGCAGGTCGAGTCGGAGCTTGTTATCTATATTTTGGAATTCTAATCCATATGTATATATTTTAAACCTTCCTTTCGAACTTGCTTATCTATCTATGCCTAACTTTCGTGAGTGATGCGATTTCTGTTACGCTTTTGTTTAGCTTCATTTTTCAAGGCTCCTAGTTACAATTTCTTCCAACTATATTATATAAGTATTTTATTTTTAGAAGTCGTAGCACCTCGCCACCTCTGATTTACGTCCTAGACGTAAAGCTCTGTGTGATACGGTGTTACAAACTTCATGAAAAGTTTTCTATTGGAAGTAAATCACTGTTGCGGATTTTTAAAGAATAAAAGTAAAATAGTTTAAACAGGGAAATTTTTTTTAATAAATATACAAAGAATAATTTTTCTATTTAAATTATTATTATCATACTATTTTAATGTATTCTTGCTACTTACACAATATATAATGACAATTGGTGTCCAAATTTAAGTTCCAATATTACTCTTAAAGAGAGGTTTATTATTAAAAATTCATTCCTTAGTTACCTTAAATAAAAAAATTTCTACCCATTTTTCACAGTAACCTCATTAAAATTTTTCTATTGGATGTAAATTATTATTGCAGATTTTTTTATTTGGATATGTTTTTAAAGAATAAAAGTAAAATAATTCAACTCGGACAAATTTTTTTTAAAATAAATTTACACAGAATAAATTTTCTCTTCAAATTATTATCATATACTCTTTACCTACATAGTATATAATGTCAATTAGCGTCCAAATTTAAGTTTCAATATTATCCTTAATAAAAGAAGTTTATTATTAAAAAAATTTCTTCCATACGTCCGTCAGCTACGTTGAATAAAAACATTTCCACACATTTATCACAGCAATTTCACTAAGAGTTTTCTATTGGAGGTAAATTATTCATGCATATTTTTTTATTATGGATATGCTTTTAAAGAATAAAAATAAAAAAGTTTAACAGGATAAATATTTTTTTTTCAAATTTATACAGAATAATTTTTGTATCCATATGTGATTCATTTTGCATATAATATTCATTCATCTAAGTCTATTCATGGAGTACCTTATAAAAATTATATTTAAGTAGTTTTTTAATAATAAATTGACACAGAATAAATTTGCTCTTCAAATTATTATCATATACTCTTTTAATATACTCTAAGTACCTATACAGTATATAATGTCAATTAGTGTCCAAATTTAAGTTTCAATATTATCCTTAACAAGAGAAGTTTATTATTAAAAAATTTTCTTCCATACATCCGTCAAGTCACGAATAAAAGAACTTTTACACATCTTTTCACAATAATTTTATTAAGAGTTTCCTATTGGAAGTAAATTATTTATGCAAATTTTTTTTACTATGGATATGCTCTTAAAGGAATAAAAGTAAAATAGTTTAACATGACAATATCTTTTTTTAAAAAAATTTACACAGAATAATTTTTGTATTAAT
This sequence comes from Arachis hypogaea, assembly GCF_003086295.3. Lineage (NCBI taxonomy): Eukaryota > Viridiplantae > Streptophyta > Magnoliopsida > Fabales > Fabaceae > Arachis > Arachis hypogaea. The sequence continues at coordinate 53,440,097 of NC_092046.1, forward strand.
ATATCATGATTCACTTTGCATATAATATTTATTCACCTAAATTCATTCATGGAGTACCTTACAAAAATTATATTTAAGTAGTTTTTTTTATCTTATAACCATTTTATATTTTTGGATTCAAAATTTTGTATTTTTTTTATTCAAGGTTTATTTTTATGTTTTATTTTAGGTCAGTTAATAAAAAATATTAATATTAGTTTAATTTTTAACTTTTACGATAAATAAAAAGATAGGACCATTTTTATAAATTAGATGATTTAAAAACTACTTATTATAGAAGAAGTTAAGTCTATTTTTTTACTATAAAAGTACATATATTTCATTATTGAATGTAATCAAAATAAATATAAATTTATTTAATTTCTTAGAATTTATATTAATTATTAAAATCATGATATAATGGATGTACTCCTATAAAAAAAGAAAATGACTTCATAACTATTTTTTTTTTAAGGAAACACGACTCAATAACTATAAAATCTAATTTAAACAACTATAGATAAGTAAAATAAGTAATTAAAAACCGACATATAATTTAACTTTTTGTTATTTGATACAGATAAATATATTAAAATAAATCATTATTCTCATACATAATGACATAAAATTTAATATTATCCTTTTCTAGAGTCATGTTTTTTTATTTTTATCCTTATTCTTGTGGTTTATTTTAATTTTTCTTAAACTAAAGAGTACTAATATCATTTGACTTTAATTTTAAATTTTTTTATCATAAATAAAAATACGTAACTTTGTATACATTACTCATAATAAAAAAAAGTTAAATTACTTCTTCATTACATTTATAGGAGTGTAGATGATTCATATAAGAGTTACGAGATTTTTTTTTACTTTATTTTTAGAGTAATATTCATTCTTTAGTGTAATAATTATGAACTAATATATGGCGGTAACTAATTGCGATTGAATAGAAGGTAGAAGAAGAATAAAGAACGGAGAAAGAAAGAGAAAACAAGCCACTATAAGAATGGTGGTAAGCCAATGATAGATATGTGGATAGATAATGGTAGGAAAAAAGAATAATAAAAAAAATTAAAAATTCTAAAAAAATAATAAAACTAAAGATAATTTAAAATGTTGAATATAAAATTATAAGAAATAAAAGTTTTTTAGTCGTTAAAATTATATGAGAGAAAGAGTGATTTAAATATAAATTTTTATATCTGCTTTAAATTAAATAAAATTGAGAAATAAATAAATTTAAAATATTTATAAATCTTTATCTTCATTGTTACACATAATAACAACGTAATGATTTTAGTATTATACCTAAATTAATTTAAATTTAATTATTCTATATATTAAAAAAATTAAATAACTTATAATTTTTTATTTTTTATTTAATTATTCTACACAATTTTTAAATGCTTGATATCTTAATTTTTTTAAATGATAAAATATGACTTAACAAACAAGTATGAAAAATAAAGTATATATCTATATAATAGTTATACATCTAGATTTCTAAATCAAACAAGAAAATAATTCTTTTAGCAAATCTTTAACAACTCAAAAGTTAACACAATGGATAGTTATGGATCAAAGTAATAAATAAAAATGAGAGTTGCGATAATAGTATGGTGGTAATTGATTGCAGTTGGGGTTAATAGAAGAAGAAAACAAGGAAGAAAAATAAAACAAGACAACATAATAGTGACGGCGATACAATAATAGTTATACATGTAAAACGAATGATAAGAGAAAATTATAGTATATGATATGATGAGATGATATAATCAAAATAAAAATTAATAATTTTAAAATAATAATAAAATTAAATATAATTCTTGATTGGATCATTTTATATATTAGATGCATGAATGAAGCTTTGATGTCAAGCGACATGTAACACTCTAACTATCAAAATGTCACGCTTTCGGCTGCGCCACTCTGATAGCTCGGATATTACGACGACCCTTATAATATTTAATACTAAAATATGAGCCTGTTTAAAACTTTAAACCGCAATACCGCTCCAAAATACTTTTGTTAGGTAACGTACATCCATACATACCATACAACTTACAAAACTCACAAAGAGTACATACATATGTATATATATTAAATAATTTTATAAGCATTAACTAATATAATTCCTATCCCTCTTACAGAATGTATAAAGATAAAGGAGAAGGAATAATAAATAATAACTAAAGCAATACAAAATATTACGACAACAACTAGATAAACTCTTCGTGACTTCTGCATCCATATCCTGAAAAGAGAAATTTGTAGGGGGGTAAGAACATCATCCTCGAAAGGGTTCTCAGTAGAGGTTTTTGAGAATTACTATAATAGGATATGTAAAGGTAAAACTGTTACAGTGATTAATAACCACCTTATGCATCTTTTCAAAAGCAAAGATTTACTATAAAAGGAAAAATCTGAAATCTTTTATGGAAGAGGAAACCGTTCATTTCTTAAAAATTCAAAAGTGTTTCAAAAGGTTTATCTATGCTGAACCAGATTAGTTTTTCATACTTTTCTAAACCAGAAACATCAACCAGACATGGCCTTCGGCCTACCTCATGATCAACCACGGCCCTAGGCCCAAACAATCCAAACAACAACCAGTCACCACAGTCCAACAGAATTCCAGTCGCAAGCACAAGTAAGAAAGTTCAAGCACAAACAAACAATTACTTCAAGTAGAACAATTAGCAGTTAAACACAATTAATCACAAAGGCAAACCAAGTACAATATGCACACCCAAACAATGTCACATAGATGCATATGATGAATGCCTGTCCTAGTGGCTGATGAGTCTCATCTGTCGGTTATAAAGCCAGCCCGACAAGTCCTGGTAGCTAACCATTGGACTGTCCCTCTGTCATGCATCCCCAACTCGAGTTATTCATAGTCATAATCATAATTCACATCCAACACCCTCACTGGTGTATATTCACGGGGGCGAGCTCATCCGAAACTTTCACAGTGTCCGGCCACACTTACGACATAGGGTCAGCAGAGTATCGAGTCTCAACTTGGAGCACGTGGTGGCTAGCCACTGCTTCTACCCAGGAAAACTCGTATCTCAGATAATTGGAAGTGCAATAATCACTTTATCAATTCAATAACCATTCATATTCATACTCAGCCATCCGGCTCATAACATATTCCACAACCAGCCATGATTCATTATCATATATAGCCATTCCGGCTCATAACATATTCCACAAACAGTCATAATTCATTATCATATACAGCTATTCCGGCTCATAACATAGTAGCACTTCCACCATCCAACATCATAAAGCTCATAAAATCATCATTCAAGCCATAAATCATTTTTCTCAACGCACTTTTCTTTGAAAATCAAATTCAATTCGTCTCAATCTTAACTTCAAAATCCGCATTCTTAAATCACTTCTAGCTTATAAGTCATCTTTCTCAAAAGAAATTTCCTCTTTCAAAATAAGCCACATTTCCACAACATCCTTCTAAAACTTCCAAACAATTCGGCAACCAGGCCAAATTAAAAATCTCTTATGAAAGCTCCAAAAATCAATCATCCCAAAACTGAATTTGGTAATAGAAATTTCTCAGCAGAGTCTCAAGACTTTAGGGAAGGACAACCTATCTCAATTTCTTAAAAATTCATTGAAACTCTTAAAATCATAGATTTTTGGTTTAAGTAAATAAAAACAAATTTTATTATAAAATCAGATCATATAAAGTCACAAGTTCCAACCCAATTCAAAGCCAATTCACTTGAAATGGAACCGATTCAATTAAATCAAAACCACTTTCAGGTTCCTTTTTAAAACCAATTTTCTAACTTTTTCCAAAATGTCACGAACGCAATTATTCAATCAAGAATCCAATTTCCTTCAAAATCACTAAAAGCTCCTCTAAACGAAATCCTTAAATCTCACTAAAAGCATAAGCCCTTTTTATATTAAAAATCAATATTAGAACATAGAACTTTTCTTCAGTGATTCAAAATGGTAAAGTAAATCCTTTCTAAGTAAATCGAACTCAAGACATATAGTTTTCGCAAATAAATGATACTCGAAAACATAACTATTTTCTTAATAAATCAAATAATACAATTTCTCAAATCCCAAGCCTTTCTAAATAACTTTTCAAATAAAGTCTAAGGTTTTTATAGAAATTTCGGCAGCACCTCCCGTAAAACTTGGACTTTGCCACCCTTTCCGAGTCCCAACCAAACCATTCCACAACCCCTTCCATGGGTTCAAAACCAAATCAATTTCAAACCAGACCGATTCTAAAAATTCATATCATTCTCATCTTTCAAGAAAAACAAATTCGGACTCAATTCCTTTACAACAGATTAAACTTGATTTCAACAACTTTTTAAGAAACAATTTTAAAGAAGCACTTCAATAACAGTCTGCTTTACAAAACCGAATAATAATCCAGTCACACAAGCATTCATATTCATCCAAGACAACCAATATCACATAAGACTTATACAATCACTCAAGGCTACAATTTTACAGATAATATCCATATATAATAATTCTAGTATATAAAATATGCTTTTTCTGAAAAGGCCCATACCTCAACTCATCGAAACCATAACCCAAACGCGTCACAGGAATCTTCTCTCTCAACTCGAAATCACCGACAACTGCAACCTCAGCTCCAAGCCACTTTCGCGATAACCACAACAACACTAATCGCGACATATAACAACCGAAACTCAATCTTATAGCAATTAGCGCCATAAAACCTTAGCGTAAGATAACAGAATAGTAACTAAAGGGCTTTCAAAACGAAAACGCTTACCAAAACTAAGAAAGAATGGCTGAATCAAGCAGCGGTAGCCCCGGCGGTGGTTCCGACAACAACCGTGCTACACCCGATGACCAGAACGGCAGCAATCAGAACTCGAACATATGTTACCAAACCTCAGAGTCTTTAACCAAGCTTAATAGAATACTGACTAAAAGGGCTTTCCGAAATGAAAATGCTTACCGCAACAAGGGAAGAACAACTACACCGAGTAGCCGGTGAGCAGAATAGCGGAAACAGTGATGCAGCCGCTCCGAATGGCAAGCAACAGCGACGGACGACATCAGTGGCGGTGAAAGGTAGTGGAGACGGTGGCGGATCTGAGGCGGGGAGCACGGCCGCACGAACAGAAACCCTCTGATAAACCACTATTTTATAGTTTATCTTGTACTAATTTGAGTGGTTTTTATCAACTCTTTCTCACACTTATTCATACAATTGCATGGTTTTACAATTCCTTCTTTATTATGTGATATATGTGAAAACATGTTTCCTGTGCCTTAAAAATGTTAATTTTAATTATCCTTTATTACCATTCGATGTCGTGATCTGTGTGTTAAGTATTTTCAGGCTTCATAGGGCAGGAATGGCTTAGAGGACAGAAAGAAAACAAGCAAAAATGGAAGGAACGCACAAAATAGAGTTTTGAAGGAAATGGCAGCGATGCACGCGCATGGACGACGTGGACGCGTTCCTAGCGCAAAGCACGAGCGACGTGTACGCGTGACCGACGCGTACGCATGACAAGGAAAACCCCCAAATGACGCGCACGTGTGACCTACGCATACGTGTCACAGACGCCACGTGCAGAAAGTTACAGAATTCGTCCCCAGCAATTTCTGGGCCCTTTTTCGGCCCAAATCCAAGCCCAGAAACACAGAATAGAGGCTGGAGAATAAGGGAATCAAAGCATCCATCAATCATTCATTCACTACACACAATTTTAGGTTTTAGATGTAGTTTTCTAGAGGAAGAGGCTCTCTCCTCTCTCTTAGGTTTTAGTATTAGGATTTCTTCGTTTTATCAATTCCAGGTTCAATGTTCCTTTAATTTAGTTTTCTCTTCTACTTTTATTTACTCTATTACTTTAGTTACTCTATTTCACTTGCTAATTACTTATGTTGCCAAATTGTCTTATGAACTCTTCATGTTAGATTTGAATTTATATTTAATATAATTTGAGGTATTTCAGATTTATGATTGCTCTCTTCTATTTATGATATAAATAATTTAAATTTTTTTCCCTTTACTTTGGTTGAGTAATTGGTGACACTTGAGTTATCAAACTCAGCTGTTGATTAAAAATTGGAATTTGCTAATTGATTTGGATCCCTCTAAAGCTAGTCTTTCCACAGGAGTTGACTAGGACTTGAGGAATCAAATTGATTAGTCCACTTGACTTTCCTTTATTTAGTAAGGGTTAACTAAGTGGGAGCAATAAACAATTCTCATCACACCTGATAAGGATAACTAAGATGGGATTTTCAGTTCTTATACCTTGCAATGGTTTTTATGATAATTAATTTACTTTCTTGCCAGTTTATTTTTCCTGTTCACTATTCAAAAACCCCAAAAAGATAATTTTCCATAACCAATAATAAATCATACTTCCCTGCAATTCCTTGAGAGACGACCCGAGGTTTAAATACTTCGGTTATAAATTTTATTGGGTTTTGTTACTTGTGACAACCAAACTTTTGTACGAAAGGATTCTCTGTTGGTTTAGAAACTATACTTACAACGTGATTATTCTTATAAAATTCTGTACTAGCAAGAATCCGATCGTTCACCCTCCCTCCACCGATCTCTCTCTCTCCTCGAGCTTCTCTCTCTCTGACTCTTGCCGGTGGTTGCCCTGGGAGCTCAACGACGGCGATAGTACACGGTAGCACAATTCCGTGCAGTGGGTCACGCTCCTCGCGTCACTGGCCGCGTCCTCCTCCCTCAGAGTCGCGCGGTCTCTCTCTCGCCTCTGGGCTTCCTCCTCCGCGACGGTAATGGCGGCGACGGCACGGGCTCCTCACGCGCGGCAGTCCCAAGCAGTGCGGCGGCAGCAAGCTAGGCGGCTCCTTACTCCCCTGCGCCCGCTCTCTCTCCTCCGTCCCGGACCTGACTTGCGATGGCGGCTCGTGGTGGATCGACGGCGGCAGCTCAAGGTATGGCTTCCCTCCAAGACCCAGTGACGGTGCGGCGGCGGCGATAGTGGGCTCTTCGCCGGCACCGTTCTTCCTTTCTTCCCTCTCCTTCTTCCCGTTCTGCTTCTTTCTTCCATGTTTCTGGGTGTGTTGCGTCAAAAGGAAGGGTGAAAGGGAATAAGGTAGGGTGCAGCTACTGGGTCTGGGGGAACGGGTCATTGGGTTAGGGTTTCAGGGTTAGGGTTTTCCCAATTTGGGAATTAGGGTTTGGGTAAAAATTAGGTTTAAAGGTAGTTTTGTAATTTCAAATAAAAATAGGGATAATATAGTAATTAGAAATAAATTTTAATCCAATAATAATAATGTATAAAAATACTATTTGTTCATCAATTTTACAAATTATTTTCAATAAAATGTTCAAATTCGAAAATTAGAAATAATATAATTGATTTCTTTATTTTCCTAAGCATCAGTATTAACATTTTAAAATATTAATTATTTAGTCCAAATCATATAAAATTCTTATTATTTTGTAACTACTAAGGTTATAATTTAAATATAGAAAATAACTCAATAATTATGAAATTAAGTAAAATCTTCATTTTAATTATCAAAACTTGATTTAACTATTCTCAATGAAATAACTTCTGAAAATAAAATCTCTAATAATAAATAAAGTTAAAATCAGCTCATAATAATATTTTTCAAAAGTTCTGGGTCTTACACGACAAATTGTAAATATGTTCCTCATTATTCGAATGTCACTAGTTTTAGCTCTAAACAATATTGTTAATTTAACTTGTAAACCAAATACTAGGCATTGTTCAAATCTATAACACTAAACGTCTGGTCTATCTTCTAAGACAATTTTAACTTTCTAAACATCATCTTTTGCAATGATTCATTCCAGTAACAATAGTAGAATTTTCTCTTAGCTTTCCTAGTATATAAAATAAATAGAATTTAGAGCACTACTAAAAAAGATACATTCAAAATATAAATACGGATTTAGATACAAACATGTAAATGTTTAACTTAGAGCCCAAAATAATGTTTTAACAAAATATAATGTAAATTTATATAATTTAAAAATAAATTTGATATTTTACAATCTTAAGGACTAGAAAATATTCATATAATATGTATATATTTATGTACAAATGAATTAGGGGAAATTGAATTACGGTTTTCCGGGTGCAAGGGTGCCTTATTTTGAGCAAACGATAGGTGGTAGAGTGCAAGAGGAGGTATCGTCGACATTGTACAAACGGTAGTGTCGATAGCCATCGGTAGGGAAATTGTGGGTGGAAATTTCTGGGCTTAGAAGTTTGTTGTACGGTGCAAGGGGCGTCGATCGGCCGTGCAAAAAACTGTATAAAAACCTCCCCCAACGCCACCTGCAACTGCGAACTACTGCTGATTCAGATACTATCACACACTGCACAAACTCCATGGTTGCACACCAACAACAGAGGACATTACCTCACCTATTAGAGAATAAATTAGAATCAATATTAGATCAATTAGTATCATTTATATTTACATAGCATATCTGTATATTAATTATAGAAATGTATACTTTTATTACTCTGATTCTTCTAACACCTATATATACCTCTTGTATATTGCACTTTTCTACACACTGAATAATACACAAAACACTTTCTTCAGATTTCTTTCTTGTTTCTAACATGGTATCAAGAATTTAGGTTTTTTTTTCAATGAAAATTCGTTCATAAGCCCCCTTATTTTTCTCTTCTGACAGTGCTTCTTTGCCCTCTTTTTTCGACGCTTTGATTCGTCACCGCCACCACCATCGTGTTCGTCTCTTCGTCAAGATTCCAACGCCGCCAGAATCGCCGCCTGCTGCCGTCGGACGCGCCCTCACGCGCCGCCGCAATCTCGCTGTCCACCTCTATTGTTTCTCATCTCCAGACGCTTCAGCATCCGTTGGATCTTGGTGACGATCGCACGGTCCATGAGCCACCACGTGTTATTTTGATTCTTTTAGCACTTATATATACCCCTTGTATATTGTACTTTTTTACACACTGAATAATACACAAAACACTTTCTTCATATTTCTCCTTTGTTTCTAACATCACCAATGTTTTGCTTCCTCCTTGTCGAACCTACTGCATCAACGGATGTTAACTCCGGACGTTGCCCATCGCCGACCGCCGCAACCACCACCCATTCTCCCCTAATTTAAGTGCACCAATTTACATTCGTGTCCCTAATTCTTCATGAATTTCCAACATAACCCCTTTGGTAAAAGAAAAACAAGTTACAATGCATAACCTATTAATCACACATTAATGCTACTGAATCACAAGCCACGTGTCGTAATACCATTGCACGGTAAGCACATAGCCATTTTAAGGATATAGCTTTGACTAGCCTATAAGCAGACGACATGTCGTGAGATGGTTGCAGGTTCTTGGTGTAATCGTTAGCGATTGATGCACGGCAAATGTTCTGTGTTACCACAAAGCATATTCATAAATGTATTGACAAAAAGGATATGTATATCATGTTGGCTGTGTACGGGAAGGAAAAAAGCCTGTATTTTTACTTTTTCTTGAGTGGGTCACACCAAAAAGGCAATGGTTGGACACCTAGAGGCTAGAGTGTAAAAGCCCATTGTGTAGGAGATGTATGACATAATTGTAATCCACAATGGATATACATGCGTATGGGTCAATAAGAGCCCCTGAACGCTAATGAATTCCAGCAATTCCAAAAAAAAACAATAAAATCTTGTGATATTTATGTGAATTGTTACCATTAATGTATTTGTGGTATGAATAAACTGTGTGTGTAAATTTTAAAGTGTTTAAATTTTATAAAGTTTAAGGAATAACGTTGTTTTTAAGGGAAAATTAGTGTGTAGAGTCATTAGAAAAATTTAATTATTAAAAGAGACCTATATTTGTCAAAATTATTAAGAAAGACTAATTTATATAATATTTCGAAAGAAAAAATCACGTTATAAAATATTTTGTACTTTATATCTTTGTTGAAGACATATTTTCTCTTTAGGTTATCTTTTTCTATTGTCTTTCTTTTTTTTTTTTCTTTTCGAACTATGTTTTTACGCTTGAACCTATTTTGTAAGTGTTATTATACTTTTTATTTAAATTATGTTCTAAATAACTTTGGTATTTTACTTTATACATTCACTTCGCACTATCATACTAAACACAAAAACGACATAATAAGAAGTAACAGAGGAAGAAAGAGAATGCATCATTTTATTTTTATTTGGTTTAATTACTTTATAAATCTTTATAGTTTTACTGAATTTTTAATTAAATTTTTATACTTTTTTTTTTCAATTGGGTTCCAATACCATATTAGATTTTGTAACTAAATTCCTACCGTGACAAAAACGTTGGAATTAATGGAATATTCTATTAAACTATACAGAATATTCAATCAAATATTAGACATATTCGTTTTGCTTAATAGAATATTCCGTTAATTCCAACGTTTTTGTCACGGCAAAAACTTAATTACAAAATCTAATATAGTATAAGAATTCAATTAAAAAGAAAAAAAAGTACAGAGATCTAATTAAAAACTCAGTAAAATTATAGAGACTGACAAAATAATTAAATTTTTTTATTTTTATTTATGTTTTAATTTTTTTAATTACTTTTTAAAGATTATGGAATGAGTTTAATTCAATCATAATATACAAATTCTGTACAGTTTTTATGTGGATCGTTATTGTTAAATCCTATAATGAAATTCAATTTTATAAGTTATCCTATAATGAATTTCAATTTTATAACGTCATTAATGAAGATAAATTATCGAACAATAATATGAAAATTAACTCGTGATAAAAAGTAGCGACCAAATGAAGTTAAAAACGTATAATAATAATAATAATAATAATAATAATAATAATAATAATAATAATAATAATAATAATAATAATAATAATAATAATCCTCTGTTCGAGAGCGCTCTCTCTGTGTTCATCGTGCTTCCGTCACCGTCACTTAACGGTTACTGTCAAGAATTTCTTCGTGCTTCCCTCGTTGCCTGACATCTCTATTCGTTCTATCTTCATCCGTTAGCGGGAACCTTCCCTCGCTGCTGACATCTCTGTTCGCTCTGTTCGTGCTTTAGGTAGGTCTTCTCCTTTTCTCCATTTTAAAAGAGTGATCCTTCTTGGTATTTAATGAACATTTTTCGTTTCATTTATATGGCAGTGTGTCCTTTGGATTTGAGAAATTTTCATTTCAAACTTTCTTTGACTATACAATTTTTAAATCACTCTGTAAAATTTTGCTGAAGTCACTATCATGGCATTACTTCAATGTTCAACTGCATTTACTCATAATTATCTTCAATTATAGCAAATTGAATGCAATAGAAACGGTAATCTAGAGGTAGAACAAGAGGTTTCTACCCTTTTTGATATGTGTTTTGGAGTTATAAGTAAATACAAACTCTTAATTAAATAAATTCAGTTCCACTTTGATATGATACCCAATTTTTTTTTTCTCATAATTTTTTGATCTATTGACTCTAGAAAGGAGTGGAGAATTTTAATATGCACAAGTACTATCAAATATGTTACATACTTAATGATTCTCATGACTCAAAAAGGAGCTAAAAATTCTGCTTTGTTTTGTAATTGTTTTTTGCCTCCACTGCATATAGGAATGTTCTGGCTTATAGTTTCAAAGTTTCAACAACTTGATGCTTAATAAATTTGTGTATTCTAGGCTGAGTTTTGCGCTATTCATTCTTGTGATTACTGATTCTGAAATTTCTAATGTTGTGGCTTATCTTTGTGTTTGTGTTTGTGTTGCTACTGATGTTCGTGTTCCATTGCTGCTGACGTTCGCGTTCTTAGTTGCAGCTATTCTTCCATAAAAAAGGTATGTATATGAACTAATTAGGGTTTATAAACTATTTATCCCCTTTCTGATTAGTGCTTCGTATGACAATATCATGAATTTCTTGCTCTAAATTTAAGTTTAATTGTGTTTCTGTAATTTTTAATTCCATTTCAGTGAATAATTGATATTCCAATTTTTGTGTCTTCTATTTGCATTTAATGGGCACATCATTATTATTATTATTATTATTATTATTATTATTATTATTATTATTATTATTATTATTATTATTATTATCATAGTGCATTGCTGATTTCTTTTTTGGCTTTTGATTGTTGAAAAAGGAATGAAAAAAAGAATCTACAAGTATCATAATCAATTTTCCAGATCGAGTTCCTTAACAATATTTCTTCAAATTTTGTCATTTCACTTTTTTACATTTGGCTTTTATTTTCACATTATTGATACTAACACAAAATCAGTTACTACTATTGGTTGAAAATTGTTTCTTATGGTTACCGTTTTATGAATTTCTGACTTTTTCTTAGTAATGACTACTGATTTTTCTTTTAGTTCATTTGTGTTTTCTTTTTCTTCTGACTTTTGATGCATTATATGTGGCAGGCTATCATTGCCAAATATACAAGGGCAGACATCCCTACATTGGACAAGAAAAAGTAAGCTCTACCAATATGGTTGATTTTTTTTTTTAAGATTACATTTGTACAACAATAATGATTAGAAGAAATAAAATCTGTGCACTTTGAATAGCTGATTAATTATTAGCTAGTTTCAAATTTAAACAAATAGCTATAGAATATATTGCTGGTAATGTATACTTCTTCAAAAAGTGCATAATACATATAATCCAAATGAGAGGGAGGAAACTGAGGAGAACCAGCTGCCTGGCCCAAATTCTTGAGGACATGGTCTGATCTATGGATATATTAAATATTTTACAATTATTTGAACCATTTTAACACTCAACTTTGAAATTACGGCACTAGTTTTTCTTTGCAACTTTATTAACATATAAGGACGTAACTTGACTCATACTATAACTATTAATAATACTAGAACAGGTTATAATTAATACATGAAGTATATATATACTATTGGAATTTTTATAATGTGATTAGTAATGGATATTGGTGCTGTAATAATTGAGCATAGCTTTAAAAGAAACTTAGTAGAATATAATCAAACATATATGACTTTTATTTTCTTGTTTCTTTGTGTCCACTTCACTGGTATTTGACTAATTAAAGTTGACAAGAGTGGTTGGAGGGTCTTGATAATTTAGTTTGTTCAATCTATTTGAAATCAAAGCATTTGAAAGCACTTTAGTTTCATGCATGACTTGGTTTCCTGTTTCAAAATAACTTTGTTTGGTTTGTATCATACTATGTTTTGGTCTAGTTGTTTTGTATCACAATACTATGAATTTTTGTTTCCAAATTTATTTTTAATTTAATTAGTTTTGATGTAGCAATTTTTGCAATTTTCAATCTCTTTCTGTATACAAGCAGAGACATTAATTAATTAAAAGCATAAAATAGTTTAGTTAATTTAATTTGGATATCTTGCCATAGCTGTTGCTAGTTCTTGCTGAATCAATTATTGTGGCTGAACAATTTGGATCAGAGTTGGTTATTCCTTCCCATAGAAAACATAAAATATATTCACTACTTTTCTTACCCATCTCACTTGTCTTCTCACTTCTCACACTACCATCACCAATATACTACTTTGCTCTTTTCTCATTTTGATTAATTAATTGACTAAATGAGGAGATCCAAAATTGTTAGCATTTCAATTGTAGTCAACTTATATTTTTTTGTTGCTATCACTTAATTAAGACACAATGACATTGGAAAAGCCTTAAACATCATTCAAGAGAAATAGAAAACAGTTTCAGTCACAAATGGCATAATCTATTTATATGAATATGATGATAAACTACCAAAACTCTTTTAACATATGGATTTTCTTCCAACAACTTCTTGCTTCAGATTGTGTCTCTCAGCTTCACCATTAATACACTGCAAATTCAATATATAGCCAATAGTAGTTGAAATTTATAAGAGTTATAAAATTGATTTAGTGGCTTAGATTAACTTTATGGGCTTCCATTTCAATGCTTACGTTTTGTCATATCCATATAAGATGAAAATAACACATGATAATATTATGTGCTTTTATGGACTATACTAATTAATATAGCCATATAGGTCTTATATAATAAAAATTTAAACTAATTTTCAATTATAGCTTATCAAAAGACATAACAATTATGTTAGATAATGAGTAGTTTCGAATATTAATTATTGGCGCTTGCTTTGTCTGTAGACAACTCCTGAAATTGATCACACATATTGGTGGATTGTTGGTGCTAATTGCGGTTGTGCCCCTGCTATTTGCATTCGTGTTGCTGCTGCTGTTATTGGCGTTCGTAGTTGCAACTGTACTTCTATGCAAAGGTAACAATTTGATAGCATATAATTGAGCTTAGTAATTTGTTAGTGTTATTGAATTTTCCCAGTTTGATATTTGGCTTGTTGAAAGATGAAATGATATTTAGCAATTCCAAGTTCATTTGAAACAGAGAATGCTTCATACTTCATTAACTTGGACCTTCCTCAGTTCTCAATTAAAATCTTATGAGAAAATTTGAAGCAAATCTAATCTTTAGGAATTTAAAGCTTTCAATTTTTATAAATTATGTTTTTTTTTCTTTTTTTCCTCCTCTAGACATATGATGATATTTTAGACTGGTAGAAATGATTTTTCTTACTATTCTTATACCAACAGATGAATTTTTCCGTGACTTGTGAGGTAGAATTCGGTGTTGCAGATTTGATTTGTGGGAATAGATTAAGAAAAATTAGGTGCTAAATTTCTTTATAGAATAAAAAAATATATAGGGTTAAATTGTGAATATAAAAAAAATAGAGATAGTCAGTGTTAAATTATTTTGACAAGTCCATATAATGGAACTCTTCTTGAAAGCTGCATAGAAAACCTTGCCATCTATATATACGAGTCAGTGCCACAACCACTCACAATTATTATTAGTAGTAAGAATCATATTATCATGTCCTAATAATTAATAACAAAATATCAGTTACATGCTTAAGATGCAGTATTTTTTATTTGACTAATAAGCATACTGTAAAGATAATAATAGCATGCCATAGATATTGATTTTCTCCTGTGATGCCTAAGATGTAATGTTCGTCTCGCTGTCACAGTTTTGTATTTAAATTAAGTTCAACCTCTCTTTGATAGTTGAAGTTAAAATAAAGGGAACATTTTAATTTTTGATAATTGTGCCTTTTGTTGCATTTTGTTATTCAAAATTAAAGTTTTCATTTGCTGATGTTCATACTAAACTATTTTCATCTTTTTTTTTTGAAAATTGTTTTTGCAGTATCTAAGTAATTGATTTGGTATACTTGTTGCTCCTATTTCACTGATACATTCAGATCTAATCCAAACTATTTGGTTGATTCCCTTTATAAGGTAATTCTCTGTCTCAATAAAGTAGTTACATATTCTTTATTCTGAATAAAATAGTTATAATTGTGAAATTCTATGTATCTCATTTTTTGGGATTTTATTTTTGAAATATCTATCCTCCCTTTTATGCTGGTTTGAAATTTATCTTCAATTATTTGCAGTTTGATAAAAGAGAAGTCTTAGAGCAATGGTTGAGTTATCTTTGTATGACCTTAAAGTCACGAGATTAAGTCATATAATTGGTCATGGATGCATTTATTAGGTTAGAATGTATACATTACGTCCTTTAGGAATGGTGCTTGTGCACGTGGTTTTTTTTTTTTTTTAATTTTTGCAGTTTAATCCAGTATATATGAATTCATTACTTGATATAGAGTAAACTTTTTCCAAAAATGCAGAGAGTAAGATTTGGTAAGAGTTTGAACTGTATTAGACATAAGAATGCCATACTCTTCTTGTTACTAGCTGATGTTATGGATACCTAATAATCATCTTGCATGTTAGAGGATGAGATCTTGAAAACTGCAACTATATGAACTCTTTTCTGAATCTTGGGCACAGATATTATATTACACATTTTCAACTAGACAGCCTATTATATTCAGGCAGTGAGGATATTATATGGAGTATGGACTATGACATTATTTTGACTTTTTCATTTCTCTAATTTATTGTATTTAATGTAGTTTTACTTATGCTCTTACTGAGAAAAGAAATGCTATTAAAGATAAAGAAAGGTGAGGGAAACCTGGGACATGGATGCGTCTTAAATTGATACTCTGTTGTCTCTTATTTGAAAGGTGTAGAACATAGATTTATTGAGGACTCGATCGAATTGTTTATACTAGGAAAGAACAAAGGAGGGAGCTAACGTCTGATTTATATAGGCTTGGATGAAACAAATGCACATAATTATTGGATATTCTAAATAACAGTTTATTATTGGTTAGTGATGTATTATGGGATAATGTAGTTACTTGTAGTGACCGAACTAAATGCTATACATGTTGAATCTGGATATGATTTAATGCTAATTATTATGGATGTTTAGTTTTAGTTTGAGTTAATTTAATCTAATAAGAGTTAATATCTTAACTAAAATAGGACAATTTAGTAATTAAATATTTTTATAAGAGGGATGAATATATAATTTCTGTAAGCATTAAAAAAGTAAAGTTATATTTTTTTTATCATTTTGCAAAAACTCAATGCACCTCAGCCCCATTCCTCTCTGAAATTGAAAGAAAAAAGCAAATCAAGCTCTACACACCCATTGACCCAGCCCCGCCGCCCGCAGCCACTCTAACTATCGCAGCCACCTCAATTTTGGTGAGAATGTCATTTCTACTTCGTACAGACCATCACAAATGAAATTTTAAAGTGATGAAATCATTGATGCTCATTTTTAAAAAAAATAATCTAAATATATGTTGTTCTGCTTAGGTCTTTAAGATACAAAGAATCTAGTCAACCAAATGAGGGACATAAAAGTAAATACAATTGGATGGATTGTATTAAAATCTTTTAGTTCTTTAAAGGTGTTGCTGTATTTTATGTGAATTAGTGGTAATTTTTGTAGTCTACATATCTATGAAATGTTAATTGTGTGGTGATGTGTTTTTTTTTTAATTGTAGGTGTATGTTCATTTTTGGGAGATGGAGCCGTCGGATAGTGATTTTTTGGAATAGACTCCGATGAGGAGTTCCTAAGAGGAGACGATCTAGATTTTTTAGACGACGATTCAGAGGCTGATAAAGATAGACCTCAAGATAAGAGAATAGCAGAGCTGCCACGAGAAGATATCATGCAACTTCAGTTTACAGATGAGGAAGTTGTTTATCGATTCTACAAGACTTATGCAATGATGCACGGTTTCGCTGTGAGGTTGGATGAAGTCAGACGCGATAGCGATGGTTCCGTAATTATGCGCCAAATTGTTTGCAATCAGGCAGGCTCAAGAAAGGAAGAGGTTGAAAAGGACGAAAGAATCAAGGACCACCGACCCCTAACTCGAAGTTGTTGCCGGGCAAGAATTCGTGCAAGACTAGATACAAAAATTCAGAAATGGAAGGTCGTTTCGTTCTACGAAGAGCACTCTCATGAATTAGTTGCTCCACTCGACGTTAGCATGATGCCTGAGTATTGCACATTCAGTGTCTTGGATAAATCTCAGGCAAAGAATTTGCACTACATAGGCATCAGGACCTGTCACATCTTGGGATACTTGGCTGCTCAAAAAGGTGGATATGCGAACTTGTCATTTAACCAAAAAGATATGTACAACCTCATTACTCAACATATGAAAGAAAAGGTGAAGGGTGGTGATGCAAATGATGCAATAAGATACCTGAGAGGTAAAGCTGGGTATGATTCTTATTTCTTTGGCAAGTACACATTAAGTAATGAGAATCGATTGGAAAATTTGTTCTGGGCTGATGGGACTAGCCGTATTGATTATGAGTGCTTTGGGGATGTCTTGACATTTGATTCGACTTACAATAGGAATGTCTACAATAAACCACCTGTGATATTTTCTGGTAGCAATCATCATGGGCAGACCGTCGTATTTGGTTGTGGTCTTCTTGTTAATGAGGATATTGGTTCATACAAGTGGCTATTGGAAACTTTTTTGGAAGCAATGGGGAGTAAACACCCTACGGCAGTTGTCACCGACGGAGATCTTTCAATGAGAGAAGCAATTAAGCAGGTCTTTCCTTATGCAACACATCGACTATATGCATGGAACTTACATAGGAATGCATGCGAGAAGGTTAAGAACAATGGAAAATGACTTCAAGAAATTGATTTATGCCAATGTGAGTGTTGAAGAGTTTCAGGTATAACTTATTAAGAAACTCTTGGGTCGTCCAAACCTATGAGTTGGGGAATCTATGGGCTCTTGCATATTTGAGGGACCAATTTTTTGGGCGAATCAGGACAACATCCCAGTGTGAAGGGATTAACTCTCTAATAAAAGCATATGTGAGAAAGAAAGATACCCTTCTTGAATTCATCAATAACATAGAGACTGTGGTTAGCCATTACAGGAACAATGAAAGAGTCGCAGAGTTCAATAGTAAATATACCGATCCAATACTTGTGACTTCTTTGCCGACACTTGAAGATTTTGCTGCAAAGACTTTCACTCGTAACATGTTCCGGGAGGTCAGGAAGGAAATTGAGGGTGCTTGTGCAATGAATACAGAGTTGGTAATTCAGGTTGGTGGAAAACTATACTTCAAGTGTAATAGTTTTGGATTGCCGGAGATTGATCATGTTGTTGAGTTTGACAGAGTTGGGGGGATGCTTCGTTGCGAGTGTATGTGGTTCGAAAATAGAGGAATTCCCTGCATGCACATATTTGCCTGCCTAAAGCACCAACATGTTGAAGTTATTCCAGAACGCTTAGTGTGCAAGTGTTGGGCGAAGAATGCCAAGAGTGACTTCATGAAGTCAAACGTCGATGATCCAAGTGATTCTGATAAGGTACTAAAGTGTCGTTTGGGTGTGTTGGGTGCTAAGTGTTCTAGGTTGATGGATGTTGCATGTAAGAACTCAAGTGATTTTGTCGAAGCAATGAATGTTGTTGTCAACACAATTACAAAACTCCAAAAGTGAGGTGAAAATCCACGCAACAGTAACTTAGACGATGACTACGTTATTGACCCATTGGTGGTGAAGAGTAAGGGAGCCCCCAAGAAAAACTCAAAATTTAAGCAACAGAGAAGGTGCTCAAACTGCGGTGTGACAGGGCACTACAACAAAAGTTGTCCTAATCTTCCTGGTAGAATCCCAAAGGAGCCGGTAGATGATGATACAGAAAGAATATCAGCAGCCATCTTGACATCCTCACTAAGGTATCTCATACTATAACTATGTCTAGATATTTGTTGTATGCTGATTCGGCATATTGTGTTTTGGATTTATAAACTATGTTATTTTTATGCTTTTGTAACGGAAGGTGATGTTTGGTTTGTGATCAGCACAAAAGACATGATAGTGTGAAAAATCAGCAGAAGATGGAAAAAGATAGGAACATTGGTGGTGGAACAACACCAACCTCAGCAGCTAAATCGGATTATACTGATCAAGTGAAAACATCAAGTCCTGGTCCCGATATCCCGGTTTGTGCATCTACAAGTAACGAAGAGTCCGGGTTGAGTTCCAGACCAGCAGAGTCTCCTGTTGTTGCCCCTGAAACTGGAATGGCAGATTGAAGATGATTCAGACTTTGGGATGATTGGTAATTTTGTACCATTTACTAATTACCTTGTATTGATGTTTTGTATAGTTTGCATTCATTGATTGAATTGACAATTATTGAACTAGGAAGATTATGTCATATTACTCATTTACTATTAAATTTTGAAATTGCTTTTAGACTTATTCTATCAATAACAGAACTTGATAAGAATTTTAGTTCATTTTGATGTGTCCCCATGTACTGTAGTAAGTAATTACCACGGACTTTAACTACCAAATTTTTACTACAAACGCTAACTCGTGTCTTCTATTTATCACCAAATTGGCTCACATTGACATGCCATAACCGATCTGTCTTTAATAGATTTACTAAGCTATAATATTAATTCTTAAAAATATTCTAACATTAACACTTTTTTTAAATTAAATCGAAAAATGTAAAAAATTAAATTTAGTTAAAATAAAAAATTATAAAGATAATTCTAATATGAACTGTATATGCTTTGTGATGCTGAAGTCGCTCTTGTTGTCTTCTCCAGCCTTAGCCGTTTGTATGACTATGCTAACAACAACTTCCTTCGCCTTTTCTTTCAAATAAATCTCCAAATCTTTTACTTTATTAACTATTTATATTTATACTTTAATTTGCCTTAAATACTTTTAAACTTGTTTATACACATAACCACATTTTCATGTTGATGATGCTTATTATTAGATTTATTTTTAATACAATCAACCCAAAAAAGTTGGTAAATAGAAAAACAATGTTTTTTGTGTGTCCAAATTAGAAGTGAAACTTAAACTCGTGACTTTTAGGTGAGTATAGAAAAGTTATTCCATTTGAGCTATACACCAAAATCAACTACTAAGATAGAATAGAGTTAAACTATATATGTATTCATACACAAATATATACTAGCAAATAGTGTTGTCCGTGGACGAATGCAGAATGAACTCCATACAGCCAAAGCAATATAGCCTGCTATAAGAGTTGTTCCAGAAACAGGTGGCTCAACATCTTGTGAGATAGGTGTTGCCCAAGCCATCCAATAGTTGCTTCCAATTTGGAGAACTTGGAAGAGAGTACGAGGCTATGAGCCAACGGAATGAAAGGAACAAGAGCACCTCCATATGCCATAGTGATATATTGCCAATACACTGAAAATCCAACTCTACCACTCTCTCTTTCTTCTTCTTGAACAAGTTGGCCTTTTGCCTCATCACCTTTGTTACCAGTTTTATCATTTTGCTCATCTTTCTTTTCCTCTTCTTTTTTTCCACCCTGAGAAATAGGAAAATCTGAATCTTGTTCCAAGGTACTTATTTCATTGGATAATATTCCTTCATCTATTGAATCAAGTGTAGACAAAGCTTTCTTATGTGCACCAACAAGTTCCATAAAATCAGTTCCATTGTTAAGCAGATCAGCATACTTTCCACATTGAGTAATCTTCCCATCTTTCATTACCTATACCAACAAGGCATAACAATATCATAGTAATAAAAATCAATTTTTCAATTAATGGCAATTAACTATGATAAATACTCACCAAAAAAAGTGTTCACTTATACACTAAACTCATAGGAATTAAACTATAAATCAAAGAAACAATAATGAAAGAAATCATAGGGACAAAATCAATTGAGAAGAAAAAAGACCAAGTTATTTAGAGAGATTGAACTATATCGCTAGAAATGAATACAAAATGCATATAAAACCGTATTGGATTCAATATCAATGTATGAAATTCAAAATATCTTAAACTTAGACAAATTAAAAAAAACTCATATCGTGAACACAATAAATGGCTGCATTTCAATTTATCTTGGTGACCAATTTCTTTGCGGCATTGATGGTGTTTTCTTTGGCTTTATTGTAATTGCTCAGCACTAAATCTAAGGCCAATCGCATGCGTGCAGTATCGTCCACTGGCTGCATGTTATAAAATTTATAAATTAGTGAAGATTCTATTTAATAAGGATACAATGGCAGGAATTATAATGTTATACTCATTGGTATGATAAATGAATTCCTAGCCTCAGCATATAGCTGCCATCTAGCAACCCACATCCCAGAATCACACCTGAGGCATACGTATTAACATATTAGCTTCACCTTCCTTATATAGTTATTTGAAGTTGCTTAAATTCATATAGTAACTAGTCTTACGCGTTTTCTTGTTGTGGAAGATTCTGTGGATAGTAGATCCGAAATTCACCGAGTTGATATGCAACTTCATCCAAATCTGACTTACCCTCTATTCTCTCATCAAGAAATCATTCATGAATAATCCAATCAATGAAATTTGCCTACATTGACAGGGAATATAGTTGTAGTTAATTGTAGCTGAATATTAAATGAGTTATGATCAACAAAAATAATTTAGAAGCATGAAATACTCACTAGTTGTCGAATCTGTCGCTCCCTTATGGTTTTCCTTGATCTTTGTTGCATCGGATTTACATATATCAACTTCCTCTTCTTCACGTCAACACATAATAAGTACTAATGTTTAAAGTTGTCCTTAATTGGTACATAAATCTAAAAATCACAAAAACTCTGTATTATAAAAACATATCATGGAAAATGCTAGTAAATGGGTAGATTTCAAATTTAAAAAATATTAGATACCTTTGATAAGCTGCTAACATCAGATAAGTATGCTGAATGGTCCATTACCACAGCTGTTGGTGAGTGGAAAAAGGAAAGTGCTTGTTCCTATCAAGTTTTACAATCAAGGAAAATTGCGATTCAATTTAGTTGCTTTATTAAAGCATATAGTAAACTTTGACTTCATATGACTTATGGAGACCCTAGGCGGAAGAAACCATATCTTTGGACTTCTAGACCGAATTTTTTTCTCATGAGTCATTGTGCATGCAACCATTGTTAATATCTAGCAAGATTAAAGATAACAAATAAAATTAGTCTCAGAGGTTTGAAAAGTTAAAAATTTAACAAAAAAAATTTGGAGTTTTACATTGGCATCTATCTGTCCCATAGGCTTAAGTGCATCGAATGATCTTCTACAACCATCTATACCTTCGTGTACAAGTATTTCCTCGCTGTTGTAAAAATAAATAAATAAGTAAATAAATAATCTTACCACATGAAATAAAATGTCTAACAACTTTTATCTATATGTATATTAACAAGATACTTACTCCGGTCAGGCATTAGCATTATATAAATATATAGCAACCATTGCTTCTTCTTCATTGACCAGTATATCTTTGGGAATTTCAAACGTCAACTGAAATAATAATAATGATGAGATCATAGTCAAATTATTCATACTAAACATAATCCTAATAAAATAATTTTTATTTACTGGTATTGTAAATGAACGCAACCTTTGAACTTCACATTTGACGACATCCAACTCATACAGTTGTCTATCACGATTAGCTGCCTACATATTAAATGTATAGATTACAAATATTTTTTTTAAGTATTTTCAATTTTATAAAACATAGTTTTTGATTGTTCATATGTTACTATATTCACTTACTACTAACCATGAAAGTCGTAGTTGGCGAAGTTTTAAAAATATTTAAAACAGGAATGACTAATTTTTGTTACTTACCCTATTTCCATTTGCTTCTTCCCCTCCAGCAGTAGACATTACCCTATTTGCAGGAGGAGTTAATGTTTGGGCCAAATTCTGAAACTCTTGGCATATCGTCCTTTGGACCTCTTGTTTTACCCTCAAAATCTTTGAATCAATGTATTCAGTTAAACATTGATACATAGGTTCTGAGAGTAAATTTAAATGTTGGTTGCTGACAAATACATTGTCGAAAGAGGCTTGCGTGTTCTCTTTGGAAAGAGTTTAGCTACACAAGTGCGAAATCAAACTATAGTTAACAGTCATACAAGTCTCTTGTGAGAAAATACAAAAAAAAAAAAAAAACAGCATAAGAAGAATCTATTCATTATAAATTTATTTAACATAGTCTTAAAATGTAAAAAATAAAACTAATACACGAATACTAAAAATATAATTGTAAGTCATGGCTAATAAATTTATTTATGCATTAAAATTATATTTAGAATACAATATTAATATTTAGTATCTGTTGATGCTTTAAATATGTATTCGTAATTTGTCTGTTACGTGCAACATTTAAAATACATTTTCATGGAAGTTTAAATATGGGTAACAAGAAACAGAAGGAGGTGAACTCGCCCCTTAATAAGAACCATTCTCAACACGTTGAAGCTCACTCACTACCCAACTACAACCAGTACCACCACCAGCGTGAAATTATTTTTACTAATGCAGTTGATAAGATAACAACAGCCATAACCTCTTTGACAAAAATCCTCGAAAAACAAAACCAAATGGCTTATCCATTGTACTCCGTTAATAGATCTAGTTCGGACAATCCATACATAGAAAATTTAGCTATTAATAATACAACGAATATTAATAATTCAAAAACTGATAACAAAGTTGACATAGATAAAATAATGAGCAAATTCATTTGATCCTAAGAATGTCAAAAAACAGTTGTACAACTCACCCTACACAAATTCTCTCCTAGCAACGATTCTGATAACCACGCAAACGACGTTACTCTCAAGGAGCTCTTCAAACCAAATGCCTCCCCACAAAGATCTTCTGAATTAGATTGGAATTCAAATACGGGAATATATATTGGTAAAAAGGGTACCTCATCGTTTGTGCTGCCGCGACGTTCATGTGGCCCGAAAATTCCACAGGTATGTGTATAAAAACATGAACTTGTATTGTGATGACTTTGTTTAGAATTAATGTTTTTAATTTTATTATTTAATTACACATGATGATGGCTGCGTGTTTGCAGTGGATGCCCATTAGTTTTAGACCACCGGAGGATATGATTCTAACGACGGATGAACTTGCTTATGCCGCTTATATTTTTGGCCCGGATTTAAAGTTCCAAGTTAATCGGTAATTCCTTATAAGACTATTCAATTTGATGCAAGTCTAATTTATACTTTCGTAACAACAATTTTCTGAACTAAATATTTGTATGTGCATTCTAAAGGGATGAAGTATTGGTGTCAACTCGTACCACATATGCAAATAGAGAAAGTTTAGCCACGTTAATTCCAGGAGAACAAGTCATCCAGGATGTAAATATTTATTTTTTATTATTTAATATTAAAAAAGTACAAAATGTTAATGTTATGTATCGTAAAATTAAAAATATACAAATGTATTTGTTTGTAGGTTATAGATTCCCTTACTTGCATTCTCACACAAGAGCATAAAAAGCTTAACAAGTTGCCCTCCGTATGGTTTCTGCCAACAACCTTTTCGGTAAGTTTTAGTAAAAAAATACTATGGATAAATTTGTATTTAATATTTTGTTTGGATTAAGTTTCAATCAGCATATGAATAATTTGATGTTATGTTTTTTTATGACAATATAATTGGCAACTAGCATTTACATGGTCCAGACCACCCAATCAACTAAGGGAACAATATGCAGATAACTACATGTATAAGATTGAGTACTTGTCAATGGTAAGTTCTTTAATTTTTAGTAAATAATATCTGATTTATTTAATACAAATTGTATGTTTATCTTAATAACATAGACTCACAATCCTCCTTATTTTGTAAATAAGTAGATTTTTGTCCCCATCAATGACCTCAATGAGCATTGGTTCCTGATGATCTTAGACATGAAAAAAAAAAGATCGTTGTGCTTGATTCTTGTAAAATACCAAACAGAAAATTATGGTAGGCTATTATCAGTTGAAACCATGGTAAGTGGTCCAGTTTGATTTTTTTTTTAAAGTAAAATTAGTTTTTCAACTTTTATTCTCTTTGCTATTATGAATGTTTTGTATATAACGAAAAAAACACGACATCGTTTGAAATTACAATTTGAATTTGTATTTTAAGATCATTGCTAAATTCGGTTTGTAAGTGATTTAGTAATTTGTTTAATTTCAAATTAAGGTTCATTTGTTAACACTAATATCGAGTTAATAATTTTTAAATTTTTTATAATCTATCCATTTTAGACAGGTAATAAAAATTAACCCATTACATTGCTTGCACTACACAGTATCCAATTATATTTTATGTCACACAGGTTATATTCATCGAACGAATGTTAGAACACAAATCTTTCTACAATTCTAGTGAAATCACTGTACCTCGGATTTCTAAGTTTCGTATCGTGGAACCATCTGACCTGTCACAACAGAGGAAATGCTCGTAAGTAATATTATTTTAAAATTTTTTTTACTGTCATGTCTATTGAGTTTGTTATGTACGAATCATGTGTTCGGTTAAATTGATTAAGTAGTATAATCACACATTTAACTAAACAGTAATGACGCGGTATCTGGGTTGCTCAATGGATGAAAGAGTGCGGGTGGACTGATGATTTTGGCATCACGGTAACCAAATTTATTCAATTTCTAAATTTTTTTTATTATTAGAAAAAAATGTAATACGTATCTATATATATATATATCCATACTTTTTAAAATTATTAGGTCTCTGACAGTTATAGGATGAGGCTAGCAATCGACTTGGTTAGTAAGGAATTCAATATGAAGAAGTCAGAAGTTATGAATAAGGCACATGCATATATGAAAGATATACTACAAAAACAGTCACGACTGCAAAAGGATATATAGTTTTTTTTCCATCGCATTTTATATTTGCCGAGACACATCATATTTTTATTATGCATTTTTTAGCTTAAGTGATTCTTTGGTTATAGGATATTTTGTTCTCTAATCGAACCTATTGTTGAGTCATTTGATGTTTATTTTTGTGCTTAATAAAAGAGCTAATATCATTTAACTTTAATTTTTGGATTTCAAGATAAATCCAAAGATATAACTTTTATGCATTACATAATTTAAAAGTTACTTATTATATAGCTATCTAATAATATTCTGAACTTAAAATAACTGTTGTTTCTGGATAGTAATCAAATGACGATAATTCCCATAAGAAGATTCACATTCGATTATGAAAATCAATCTCATCCTGAAGATATGATATCATTTTTTCAAAAAATATAAAATCAAGCAATAAAGTATAGTTTACTTAATGTGTATATTGAAATAAATGTTAATTGTATATAGTAGCAGCCACACGTGGAATTGCAATGGCTGCATTTTGTCTCAATGTACTATATTACACTGCACTTAAATATATAAGTCTTTAATTAAAAAACTTACATTTATGTGCTGTTTTTTATTAACTTAGTTCGAAATAATAAATTTTGATATTGTTTTATATGGTTACTGACATCAAATTTTTATAATTTGGCCAAAAATTATAAATGCTTTGTGTCTTAATTTTTCCAGCAAACCTTCAACAACTCATAAAAGTTTACAGCATACATGGTTTTAGATTATAGTGATAGACAAGGATAAAAGTTGCGATGATAATACCTGGTGATAATTCATAATGATCGAGCAAAGAGAAGGTAGCAGGATAAGAAAAAAAATAAGAAAGAAGGCCAATGTAATTTAATATTCAATAATAGGTATATGTATAGAGATTAGTATACAGTAAGAGAAAGAATATTGTTTAATATGATGAAGGGATATTACAAAAATGTATATTAATGTTTTATAAAAATAAGGATGATTTAAAAAATTAAATATAAAATTTAAAAAATATTTTTCACCAATTGATAATATATATATATATATATATAAAGAGTATTTTGAATATGAATATGAATTTTTATTTCTACTTCAAATTAGATAGTACTAAAAATAGATAAGTAAAGTTAATAACGTTTATAAATTGTTAATTATTTATAATGTTTATAAATCTTTAATTGAATTTTGTTATACATAATAACAACATTAATTTGTTTAATATCTTATTTAATTTAAATTTATAAATTTTATACAATATAAATTAAAAAACTTTTATACATTTTTTAATGTTTTTATTTTTAATGTTTAAATTATTATATCCAATTAATAAGATTAAAATTAAAATTAGAAAAGTTAATCTTATAAAAAACTACTGAATATATTAAACCACTAATATAATATTTAAGCAGGTTAGTACCCTAGACTTGAGTAGTGTTCCATCCAATTTAAAATCATTGTGCTTTACAAAAAATATTTTATTTTACCGGTATTATTTACCATGACTTTTTATAAATTCATGCAATATTGATAAGAGAAGTCCTTTTTTCCTTTTCATTTTTCGGAATTCAATTTACATGATTTTCCATTTTTAGTCTACAGGAGTTTTATAAACCCCCTTTAAAAAAATTTTAATCTTGGGTAAATAGCCGCCTCTTTCAATTTTTTCCAAAATTTGGCGCAAAAGGAAAACCTAAACCCGCCCAAACCAAAACATTATTCTCAATCCTTCCCTAATTTCCTAATTCCATCGTCTATGCTTCTCACTCTGTTTTGCTGAGCTTTTGTTCCCTAAACCCATCGTATATCCTTCTCTAAACCCATCTTCTCGTCAGAAACTCTGTTCCTTGGCTGCTGCTGCTAATGGTTGCGTTGCTGACGCGCTTGCTTGCTGTTTGCCTGTTGCTCACTACTTGCGAGGTCTTCTTCCCTCGACAGTTATTCCGCAGGAAACTCAGGTCGAATATTTGATTAGAAGACACTTAATACTACTTTTTTTTCATACTTACCAAATTTTTGGATTGTGTATATGAACATCAGTTAAATGCTTAAAAGTTTATTGCCACTTCATTGTGTAGGTGAAGAAAATGATCCAGCACGTTCGTCAATATCAAGTTCCATTGCAGAAGTAAATGGCAATGATGGATCATCAGGTGTGGCCTTGTTTCTTGGCCAAAATACTTGTGATCTTGTCCTTTTTTTTTACCCCATTATTTTTATATAGAACTATGAAATTCATCTTTAATGTTAAATAATATCTTGGGGCAAGTTTCTTCAGACAGTTTGTTTTGTTAGCTTCGGATTCGGCTTCTAATGCTTTCACTTCAATATATTCCTTATTGCAGGAAAGGAATGAATGGTTGTTTTATAAGCTTCTTATTGAGCACGTCGAAGAGTTACTCCCAGTTGTCTATGCTCCAACTGTCGGTGAGGCTTGTCAGAAATACGGAAGCATCTTCATGCATCCTCAGGGTCTTTATATCAGCTTAAAAGAGAAGTAAGCTTGACTTTGACTTGGAATTATTGTTGATGAATATTTCCTGTGTTATTTGTGTTGATTACGTTGTATATTGTTTGGGTTTGAACTTAAAGGGGGAGGATTCTTGAAGTACTAAGGAATTGGCCTGAGAAGAACATTCAATTCATTGTTGTAACTGATGGAGAATGGATCTTGGGTCTTGGGGATCTTGGTTGTCAGGTAATTTCTTCTGTACTTGTTGAAATTTATGAATCATATTGTTTTATGAATCAGGTCTAATGTTGCAATCTAATCTTTGGTAACATGTTGTTTCTTCAGAGAATGGGAATACCAGTTGGAAAACTTTCTTTATGTACAGCACTCGGAGGAGTTTGTCTGTCTACCGTAAGTATATCCTATAAATTATCACTATCATAAACTCACAATGATTATGCCTTCCATTTCTTGTCATGCCTATAAATATAATATAATCTGATAAAAAATTTCAGTGTTTTCCTATCACCATTGATGTGGGAACAAACAACGAGAACTTGTTGAATGATGAGTTATATATAGGGCTCAAGCAAAGACGGGCGACTAGGCAAGTTTGTGATTAATATTCTTTTTTGAGTCATCATGGAGTTAATCATTTTTAAATTAAGCTATCACTTATACAATATGTCCTAATGTTGACTTCGGTTTAATTTTTCTGAATCCAGGAATATGCTGAACTTATGCATGAATTTATGAGTGTTGTCAAGCAAAATTATGGAGAGAAAGTCCTCATTCAGGTATTCGCCAATATGACAAGCCATCTTTTTTATTGGGTGTGAAGTGCTTACTAACTTGTCTTTTTTTTTATGAATCTGTTATAGTTTGAAGACTTTGCGAACCACAACGCATTTGATCTACTTGAAAAATATAGATCAACCCATCTTGTTTTCAATGATGATATTCAAATAAGGAATACTAGTCATCAATACTTAATTCCTATACTTTGGTAACTATAATATATCTAGCTCTGAAACCGTATCGCATTGTTCCAGGGTACAGCATCACTGGTCCTTGCTGGACTAGTTGCAGCTCTGAAATTGGTTGGGGGCAACTTGGCTGACCACAGATTCTTATTCCTTGGTGCTGGAGAGGTAGGTCCATGCAATTCTATGACTGTGCTCATGCTTCCTTCATTGGTTCTAAGATGAGGATGTGGTTCTAATGGTCTTAAACTTTTAATTATATTGGTGATTGTAGGCTGGACTAGAATTGCAGAACGTATTGCACTTGAAACATCAAAACAGGTTTCTTTCTATTACTGATATGATGTTTGAAGTATCTAAACACTTTCATTAATGTTATGATATTCATTTGATGAGTACTTTAGATTTATTAAGAAACTACCCTTCTTGATGTAGACTAATGCCCCACTAGATGAAGTGCGCAAGAACATTTGGTTGGTGGACTCAAAGGTTAGCGTTGAATTCATCCAAGCTTATCCACTTATACAAAGTAGATTCTGATTTTCTGTTAGTAATATTCTTGATCCCCTTACTTCTGCAGGGATTGATTGTTAGTTCCCGAAAAGAATCGCTTCAACATTTTAAGAAGCCATGGGCCCATGATCACGAACCTGTTCATCGACTCGTAGACGCTGTTAATGTATGATCGATCTTTCTGTCCATTACACATGTGCGCACACGCACACACAGCAAAAGTTTCAATATTTTTACTTTATCTATGTCTATGTTACCCTCTCAGAAAATCAAACCAACAGTGTTGATTGGAACCTCTGGACAAGGAAGAACTTTCACTAAAGAGGTTATTGAGGCAATGGCTTCAATCAATGAGGTACTACTACTATTTCAATCTGTTTTTCCAACTACTATGATAGTTCATGTCCATTTAAGCTAACAAGTCTATTACATGATAATGCATGCAGAAACCTATCATTCTTTCACTTTCCAACCCATCTTCACAATCAGAATGTACTGCTGAAGAGGCTTACAAGTGGAGCCAGGTAATAAGATACCCCTAGTAGTATTTCTATAATTAAGTTCGGGTTTTGAGTTTAATTTCTATATTCTTACCTTGTACATGTTTGGTATCATCAGGGTCGCGCCATTTTCACTAGCGGAAGCCCGTTCCCTCCTGTTGAGTATGAAGGAAAAGTTTTTGTGCCTGGCCAGGTTTATAGTTCTTTAGAATTCATATGTAAGAAAAAGAAATTTTGCATAGAACATAGTCTGATTCAGATGTTTTCTTTGATGATAGGCCAATAATGCATACATATTTCCCGAACAGAGTAGAGATTCTCTACCGCCGAACAGAGCAGAGATTCCCCACCGCCAATGCACCACAAACGCGAAGACCCAGATCAACACAGCACCTCGCCACCACCGACTGACCCAACAAGGCAGCACAACAGACAGCACCCACGAGGCCACGATCAACACAACACCTTGCCACCTCCACTCAGCAGCGTTTCTGGGTTCTGGCCACCCACGATCAACACAGCAGGTCGCCACCTCCACCTCAGTTTATTGTTGATAACTTGGGTTTATAATTATGAAATAGTTAGGGCTTAATTTTGTTAATTATAATTTCTGTGATTCTAAGTTGCTGGATTTGT
This sequence comes from Arachis hypogaea, assembly GCF_003086295.3. Taxonomy (NCBI): domain Eukaryota; kingdom Viridiplantae; phylum Streptophyta; class Magnoliopsida; order Fabales; family Fabaceae; genus Arachis; species Arachis hypogaea. Next base: position 53,471,309 of record NC_092046.1, read on the forward strand.
TTAGGGTTTTGTTACTTTCTTGTTAATAACTTTGATTCTGTGTTTCTGAGTTGCTGGGTTCAAATTTGCTTGTTTTGCTTAGTTCAAATTCTATGATTCTGTGATTCTGATTCTGTGATTATGTGATTCTGAATTGATTTTTGGTTTGCTGCATTTATTTTGCTTGTTTTGAAAATTTGTTAGTAATACTGATGAGTTACTATGTAATTTCACTAATTTTTGTTCTAAAATCATTGATTCATTGTTGCTGTTTGTTGGTATTGTTTACTTTATTGTTGGTATTCTTGTTTGTTGATTCATTGTTGCTCTTGCTCATCACTATTTTGGTTTTCTCTTCTTCCTTCCTTGAATATGTTTCACTTCTATTTCTATTCTGCTGTCTGATTTTGTTGAGCCTATGCTTTTACTTGGACTTTCCAACACCATTTCTTGTTGCTTTCCATTTCTATTCTAACATTAACACAAATTTTTTGAATTAAATCTAAAAATATAAAAAATTAAATTTAGATAAAATAAAAGATTATAAAGATAATTCTAATATGAACTGTCTGTGCTTTGTGATGCTGAAGTCGCTCTTGTTGTCTTCTCCAGCCTTGGCCATTTGTATGATAGCAAACAGCCACAAATTTATTTATAGATTTATGTGCTACTCTTTTACCATAAATCTCAACAATTAAATAGTCAGTCTATCATGAGCAGCAATATCTTAACATTTCAGATATCGGTTTTTCCATAGTAAAAGATCATTCTAGAATTCAAAAAATCCAAAATAATTTCATGTTGAATCTTTTAACCAAGGTACATAAAATCAAATAAAATAAATATAAAGTAAGAATGATTGTAAAAAAAAGGAGACCTGTAAGGAATATGCTGATGTGTAGAAATGTCCATGTATTTCTTAGCAATACCAAAGTCAATGATATACACCTACAGAGGGTGCTTGGTTTTGATTCATATAGCAACTGAGGGTGCTTCGTTTTGACATTTTTCTGAATAAGAAAAAAAACCTAGCCAATAGCATGCTCGATCAGACACACATGACTTGTCCTTCAATAATTTAATTTTGCCACTGAAATATGCAGAAACCTTAAATTACCATGCCCTACAGCACCCCATAGCTCTAATATATATATCTCTCTTAAGGAAAAAAAAAAAGAACTAGTTTTGCATATTCATTTCTTGGAAAGTCACTAAGACATTACAATTCTCCTAATTTCGGCAGCTCTTGGAATTTTATTTAAAATTTTATTTAAAGTTGCATAATTATACATCATTCTTTATGCAGTAATAGTTGGCTTTTTCAAGTGTCAACTAAATAGCATATTCTTGCTTTCCAATAGGATACACCATGTGCAAATGCCTATTTATATTAAAAAAAACCCCTTCCATATGGTAAAAGTATTCTCGTTCTCTTTTTCTTTTCTTGCTTTTTGGTGAAATATGGTAAAAGTGTTCACTTATAAACTGAACTCACTGGAATTAAACTATAAATCAAAGAAATAATAATGAAAGAAATCAAAGGGACACAATCAATTGAGAAGAAAAATGACCAAGTTATTTAGAGAGATTGAACCATACTGCTATAAAGGAATACAAAAGGCATATAAAACCATATTGGATTCGATATCGCAATAAAGAAAAACATATTACAAGTTTACAACAGATAATCACAAAAAGAATTTGGAAATTGAATTATGGAAGGCTGTGGTATTTTCAATGTATTATTGCTCATAAAGCCACTCAAATTCAAGATACCCCGTGAGGGATTTGAAACATATGCAAATTAACCATGCACAACCAGCTGTTTAATGCCTTTTTAATCAAAATAAACAACCAATAATAGTGCATGGATGAAATGCGCATAAAATCAGATGAAAATACCTGTTTACAGAGGTCTTCAAGGAACTCAGAGTATGTAATGGGTTTCATGTCATTGAATTTAGCAATGAATGAATGCTTGATGATATCAATTATCATTTCGCATACATATTCCCATAACTCTCACTCACTAATAATGTACCTCCTAATTGCCCATAATACCCTTATCATATTCATATCATATTTCCTTAAAAGATCAAAACGCATACATAAAATATTTATTAGTGTTTAACCAATGCAACCCATTAAGTCCTAACAAAATTAGAATTTAAATAAAAGGGATGCACTAATCATGGACTTCAACGCCATATCTAACTTTCATTTTGCTTAAAAAGTGACTTCTATTCATCATATTCTAAAAGGGTTTGCATAATTTTCTATTTAGCATAGGAACTAATTATCAATATACCAAATAAGCAGAAATCAAAGGAAAATAAACTCTAGTAGGTACAATAACTTACCAAAGTAAACCAAACTGTATACATTGTCCATGCTGTATCGCTTAAACACATTGCTTTTTATCTGAGCAAAATTATTTGACACCAGCAAAGCGAACAATGCATTGTTGTGAGCAACTATATAGGTTGATAGAGTGATTGCCTGAGCTAATAAGATAAAAGAATGAACAAGTAAGACTAGTCAAGGAACCAACCTCTGTTTCTTACTCTTGCTTACAAAGAATAACATAGTTAACAAAACATATATGATTTTTCCTTTTTCTTTGGTGTTTTTTTTTGGGGGGGGGGGGGGGCGGGGGAACCTAAGAATTTGAGAAAACGAAAGTAATTCCAACAAGGAAGGATACTTGAAGCAGCAATAGCTAAAGATTCATTGGCAATAAATCTCCATATCCAGAATCTCGTACTTGCTGGTGGACAACTTGCAAGTCCTTCAAAAAAACCAATGAGATCAAAGCATTTACGTCATCTGAATTTGGAGAAGAATCAAAGATTGAATTTTTACTATTTTAGTAAATTATATAATTACCCACTTTGGGCTATAATTTAATTACCAATAGTTTAACCATAGTTAACATAGCAACCAATTAAAGGATGACATGTCATAGAGGGTAATATACATGTTATTATAGGAAGGGTAAAGTAGAATTTACCTTTGTTTTTATACTTATTGAATATTTTGTATTGAGATTCAAGAAATATTAGATAACCAACATTTTTATTATCAAATTTACCTATGCAAGAAATTCCTGATATCCTTGTGCTGATGATTGCAAAAGCATCTTGACAGCTACTGGAATATCATCAATAATGCCATAGTAAACTGTTCCAAATCCACCTCTACCGAGGACTCTCTCAAAGTTATTGGTCATGTTAACAACGTCATCGAATGAATATTGTCGGCGCTTGGATTCCAAAGGATCACCAGATTCCATATGAATGTAGACATCATCTAATTTTAAGGTCAAAATGTGTGTCATGGTTAATTGTACTTAGAGGACTGTAAATTGTAGTTTTGAAGTATTGTTTCTTTTACCTTTTAGCTTTCTCTTTTTAATGTAAATGATGTTAACTGCTGCAAGAACTACCAGTAGGAGCATCAAAAATGTAGAAACAGATGCTAGTATATAAATAACTGGATTGTTTTCCTTGCTTTTATCTTTTGTCTGTTGGTCACAAGGACCAGATTCACATAGATTTAGATTTTGCCCCAACCTAGCATCATTCAGTAACAAGAATTAAGTTAAAGTGAAAAGCTACATTTGGTTTGCAATCTCTATGGAGGTTCTTACTTTCAAGTTTCCATGTGTCATGATTTAAAGTTGTATGTATGCGTATAAGATAAAAGAGAAATAATGAAATCAAGAAAATAATAGTTACATGGAAGGTAATACATTTTAGTACATTCGCTACATGTAAAATATTTTATGTGAAAAGTATACCCGTGACGTTCTAGTATGCTGAAATTGATATGGGATACTACATAATTGTAGAAATTCATGTAATTATGTAAATAACAGGTATTGCTGATTCAGGGTATCAAATTAAATAAGAGTAAGATACATACCTAAGTGATAGTACACCTTCACTTGACTTTTGGAGAAGTGCATTTGGAATTAGACCTGTGAGGTTGTTATTCTGCAAGTTTCTACAAAAGAAAATGCTTCTTTATTTTTTTGTAACAACAAAATCAATAATTTATATTAATGCAGAGAGTATGAAATAAACTTACAGGACTCTAAGCGATGGCGGGTTTTCTACCAAAAAAATAGGTATCTCCCCAATTAAGCTATTATTTGATAAATCCCTGACACAACAAACTCAAATCACTACAATCCAAGTGGAGGATAGGAAAAAACATACAAAAATTCAACGAATTTGCATTCGAGTCACTCATAAGGACTTTAACTCAGTAAGCTTGGAGATATAAACTGCTATGTGTCCAGTGAGTCCTCTTGAAGATAAATTCCTGCATGAATTTCCAAATACATTATAAACGGTTCATTATACTTAATAAATTAAATCTATATATGCATACTTACAAGGATGTGATTCTTGGGGTGCCATTAAAATAAAAAAGGAGTTTTAATCCTAACATAAGCCTAGTAACCCTAAAATCTGGAAAACAAAATGCTGCATACATTACAATACTAGGCATCAACAACAAGAATGCAATACTATATCAACTAATTCACAGAAAGCAACCCAACAAAAAGAGAAAGGATTTTTGACAAACATTGCTAAGTAAAACATGAAACTAGGGATTATGATAACAAAGCTAGTGAATTCTGAATTGGCATGCATGAAAAATCATACATTAATCACACATAGTAAATTGCAAAGTTGCAAATTTTAAAAGCTGCAGAACTGGGAATTCAAGTTTCATAGGCATACAGTGTATTGAGTTGCTCGGAGAAGTGCTGAACTGTCATCGAGACAGGAACGAGTCACCATTCTTAGAAAATCGTAGTTGCTTCTTCTTCTTGTTCTTTTTAGAGGTGTTGAAGAATGAAGAGGAAGCTTTGTTGAGAAGGATGAAGACGATGAACAAGTTAAAGAAGCCATTTGATTCATGTTCATCACACTTGGTGGTTATTGCAGAGTGGATAAGGGATTCTGCAATGCAATTTCATGAGAGGGAAGGATACCGTGAGGAAGGCGGCACTGCTTGTGACGATGGCGGCGGCGATGCTTTCGAGCACGGAGATGGCACGACAGACAGAGAGAATGGGACACCCAATGAGGCGGTTATCCTCGGGTGGCGGCGACGGTGCTGGAACGGGGGAGGAAATACAGAAGATTAGGGTTCATTGTGTGGGAGGCTGATTTGGGGAAGAATCAAAGACTGAATTTTTAATATTTTAGTAAATTATATAATTACCCACTTTGGGCTATAATTTAATTATCAATAGTTTAACCATAGTTAACATAACAACCAATTAAAGGATGACATGTCACAGAGGGTAATATACATGTTATTACAGGAAGGGTAGAGTAGAATTTACCTAATAATAATATATTTTTGTTCTTAATAAAGTGAGCTAAAGTTCACGTATGCGGTCTAATTTTCATTCTTAGTAGACTTAGAAACTATGTAAGTGTTGGCAAATGGTTCTAGTTGTTGGTCCTTACTATTGGTGCCTTGTAAATACTATTCTTCTACTATTTTTGGTCTATCCCTGATTCTTTGTATCATCATGGCCCGCATGTAAAGTTACAAAATTTAAATGATATCTGGCAATGAATGGGTTCTACCTCAGCAGAACTTTTCTTCTTCTTATCTGTTTTATTTGTTTGATCATTCATCTATTTTGTTATGGTATTATCTCATCCAAGTAGAAATCTGTGTAAAACTAAACTATATAAGCGCCACTAACAACCAAGGCGAATGACAAGACATGTAACCAAAGTAACTGTTGCGGGGCCGAGGTTGGTCATCATCAGTCTAACTGGAGTCCGACGACATGAAATCTGGGTTAACGGACATCTGTAGGTTAGTGTAGATCTCTTTGGTATCTAGGTAGTTCCTCGTCAGGGTATCTACCTCAAATTGGAGTTCATACATCATAGCTCTGCATTCCTCCAACTGATCGTAGTTGTAGTCATCCATTTCCTACCCTAATAACTCAAGCACCTTCATAATCATGGCCCGTGTGTTAGGTGTTCGTTCGGTGAGTATCTTCCAGTCACACTAAGGGCGGCAGACCCGATTCCTACTAGGACAACGACGAGGAATTTGTGCACAACACCCTTGGAGGTGCCCTTCTTTGTCTGTTTGTAGTACACCAAAGTTAGTACTGAATGACATTACATAGCTATCGGAAGGAGGACCGGTGGCTCTTCTAAATGACCATCTTGGACCAGTTATATTTTGGTACAACTTATCTCTGCAACGACAATAAAAAACAGAAGGTATGTTACGATAAAACATTAGAAGGCTGAAAAGATTTTTTGATTCCCATTGGACAATAAAGTACTATAACAGAAATTGAGGTGATAAAAAATAGCATAACTGACATAATTCTGTCATGCCTATCTGCCAGGGATAGGGCCTAGAAGAGGTCATGTAGGTCATAGGATGGGGAAGGATGGGAGTGCTTACTAGCGTCAACATGGGCCTGAGCAATTAGGTTGATGATGTGCTCTATAGCGGCAGATTCCTTAATAGTCTCCACTTGATAGTTGCGGCCATATATGGAGGTGAATTTAAGATACGGGTCTTAAATGGTCAGGTTTTTGTGTGGAGGCAATGGAGCTGAAGCTTAAGGATAGTAAAAAGAAGACCACATTTATGGGCATGTGTTGGGAAGGATTAGCTCATTGGAAAAATGGCCCCCCTTCGTCGCATATGTTATTAGAAGATGATGATAGAAAGTCCATTTTACCTTGTTGACCAATTTTAATTGTATTATAGTTAGAACACATAGCTACTGATTAAGTTGATGTGCTAGGATGCACCATTTGTACGGATTCCTGAATGTGAAGAAAGCTTTCTAACTTCGAGAGAAAGATTAACCTCAGTGCTAGTATTTTTGATACCCGAACCTAATGAACTAATCAGAATTACTACAATGTATTATCGAAGGATTTAGAATGCGTGCTGACACAACATCGTGATGTAGTAGCAAACGCCCTGAGCAGAAAGTCTTTGAGTGTTGCTTGGATGCTGATTCAAGAGGAAGAATTGTTAAATGAGTTTAGAGTCTTAAGTTGGTTGTTGAGAAAGTAGCTGGATGTATCAGACTGAATCAATTGCGAATTTTAAATAGTTGTAAGGCTGAAATTCAGACAGTGCAGCAAGAGGGTAAGAAGTTACTAAAGATATTGAAGCCTGTTGAATCAAGAAGAGACCAAAGGAGACAGAGGAGGATTTTGGAGTAATAAAGAGAGGATTTTGTGCCAAAGTCGGAAGTTTGAGATGAAAACTATTATCTGAAGCTCACAAGAGAGGATTTTCAAATTTACCCTAAGATTACTAAGACATACCATGAATCAAAGAAGATATTTTGAGTGGCCAGAGATGAAGGACAACGTGGCGACGCATGTAATTGAGTGTTTGACGGATGAGAAAGGGAAGATTGAGCACTAGAAGATATCTGGAATGCTGCAATCTTTGGGGTTCCACAATGAAAATGGGAAGGTATAGCTATGAACTTCGTAATGGATTTGCCGGAGTCTAGGACAAGATTTGATGCCGTAAGTAATCATGTATGGAGTGACTAAGTCTACTTACCTTTTGCCTATTAAAGCAAACTATTCATTGAAGAAATTAGTGAGACTATACATCAGAGAGATAGTAAGATTGTACGGTGCGTGAATCGCCTCTGTATTGAAATGAAACCGAAGAATCAAGTGTCTTAAGTCCCGAAATGATAGCCGAGACGACGGAGAAGAGATAAAGTGAAGATTCTCACTATGAAAACCCGACAAAAGAGTTATGCGGACTTGAGGAGAAAACTTTTCAATTTTGAAGAAGGAATTCCTGTATTCATGAAGTTTACTTCAACAAACTGAAATTGGATGAGAAATCAAAATCTAAGAAGTTGAACTCGAGGTACATTGGACTGTTTGAGGTATTAAGGTGGATTTGGTGGCTGGTGACGTATCAAATAGTTTTACCACTGTATCTTCCGAACCTACACGACGTACTCCACATTCCTTAGCTTCGGAAGTATGCTTCTAATGCAACTCACATCTTGAAAACTTGAATCAGTTTAATTGACAGAAGATTTGACGTTTCAAGTGATTCCGGTCAAGATTGATAATACCAGCTTCAAGAAACTCTGAGTAAGAGATGTCTTAGTAAAGGTTGTTTGGGATTGAACCGGAGATGAGGAACATGCGTGGGAGCTCGAATTAGAGATGAGGAAGGACTAACCGCATTTATTCGTAAGCAACTGAATTTTGGGAACAAAATTCTTAATTAGGTGGTTAGGATGTAAACCTTGAAAAATTAATAAATAAGTAGCCAATAAATTAGTTATTATTCAAAGAAATTACAAAATTAAATTTATAGTTTAGGGAAGTAGAAATATTAAAAATACAAATTTTGACACTAATTTTAAAAGTTTTGGCCCAAAATTAGGCCAACGGGCCAAACTGATTGAACTGGACCCATATTGGGCCCAAAACCCAACCCATTTAAGCCAAACTCCGCCTCCTTTTCCCTCCATTTCTGATTTCACATTGATGAAGAAGGGAGAACTTAGAACCCTAACTTCCATCTCACTTCCAATTTCAATTTCACATAACTTTTAATCTGGAGTTATGATTGACGAGTCATTTATTGCCATGCATTTGTCTCAGAGTCCTCTTTAATTCTATTAAAAAAAATGGTAAAAACTTTGTAATTTGCTCCTAGTTTCTTTCCCCTTTTTGGATTCGTGTTTTAGTATGAGTTTTGAGTGATTTTGATGATTTTGGTGGTTTAGGTACAATCTAACATTGGATAATTGTTGGATTTTACCCCAATCATCAATGGATAAGGTAAGAAAACTCTAAACCCTTGTGGTTTTTCCAATTTTGTGTGCCCTAGTATTAATTTGAGTGAATTATATGAACTAGCTTAAGTTTATGTTGAATTGGAGTTGAATTGGCAAATTGGAGCTCTTGGGACAAAGCTTTGGTAGCTGGAATTTTGCTTGAGTTAATTTGAAATCTTGGAAGCTTGTATTGTTGTGTTTTGAGCTTAGGTAGGAATTGGTCAAGGAATGATTTTGGTTTCTCATAGTTAATGTATAATGTCATGTGAAAACTTAGGCTATTTGACCATAGAATAAGTTAAATTATATGAATGATTGAGGATTAGTGATTTTGTTGGAAATTGTTAAATGAATTGATTGGTTTGATAGATTATATGTGGTGTGTGTATATAGTGTGAAATGTTGATTAATGATATTGGATTCGGTGAGGTATCATGAAAGAAATTGTGGAATAGATTGAAGGAATTGTATGTTGATATATTGTAGCATGAATGGAGAGTGTAAGAAATATGGTTTGGATTTTTTTGGTGCTATTTTGGTTGTGGAACAAATGATTTTGTTTTGAGGTTTTGGAAAGAATGATGTTTTGAACTTTTTGGTAAAAACTGACTTTTTGACCAATTTTGGCGAGCTATAACTTGGCTTTCGAATCTTCTGAATTTTGTGAAACTTCTTTAGAATGAAAATTAGGTCCGTGAAGTTTATGACATTCAAAAAATGGACTAAAAATGATTTTTAAATAAAAAGTTATGCGTGATCGAAATTTAGTACAAAAATCTGATTTCTGAGACTTGGCAACTTTTTTAGGAAAAAGGGGTGCATGCATACGCGACATGCCACGCGACGTGAGGATTCCCTACTATTTTATGATCTTGCGTACGTGGGATGGACGTGCGTACGTGGACCGATCAAACTGGGAGTGTGCGTATGCCAACATGTATCACGCAACACAGACCCTGGCCTCTGCCCAAACGTCCCGCTTTTAAGGACATGGGACGCATACGCGAGAATGAAGAAATTCACCCTTCCGCGTATGCAGAACCCTGTTTTGGCTGAAAATAGTATTTTTGAGCTTTAAACCATTCCTTAAGCTTTCCAAATCTCTGTACCTACCAATTGAGATTCCCTACACTACAAGAATAGTTAGTTTTAGCAACAAACTTTTAGCAGCAATAATACAACGGCTGCTATTTTTTTTATTTTAGTTATGTTTTTGTGGCCATTATATATTTGCCATTAATACTATATATTATAATGGAAATTATTATTATTGCCACTAAAATATAAGAAAATTTATTTTTTAGTAAAAAAAATTTAGTGGCTATAATAGTATGGCAATAATTATTTTTATTAAAATAATTATTTTTTAATAATTACTGATTAATTGCAATAGAGGAGAAATGGGATCAGAGGGAATGAGTGCTAGAAACAGATCCAGAGGGAAGGGAGCATTCATCGCAACCCTAAGCTCAGTGTTGCCATCGTCACCAGGAAGCCTTTGGAGGGACCTTCACCAATAGCCTTATCTATTCATTCTATAATCTTCGACCAACTCTCAGAGGGCACTTCATCATAGTAAGTAGTAACAATCCACTCTCTCTTCTCACTACTCTAATCTGGATCTGAGTTGAATCTGCTTTCATTTCTGTCTTCATTCATCCACACACACAATAGAACTAGTATTTATTAGCTCAATTATCATTTTTATTCACGTAGAAAATCAACTTCAATTTGAACTTAGCTCTGTTTTTGTTCTTTAATTCGCATGATTTTTTCAGTTTCACCCACTGGCGAAGTTGATTTTTCTAGTTCCGCAATAAATGGTGGTTTCTTCTGAATTTGATCCTTCGCTTGTGCTTTCTCACAAGTTTTCCGATGTATCTTTCTTTTTTCTTCTTCTTCATCTTCTTCTTTTGCACCATCGATGTTTGTATATATGTCTTATTTATGAAGAAAAGGATGATAACTTGTTTTTGGAATATTCCAGATGCAGGATCTGTTATATTTGATTTCAATTTAAATAATCAGTTTTCCTTGTTGCTTATTCTATTTCTAAGCTTGTGCTTTTTTTTTAACTGCAGACTTCGCACTCTTATACCGAAAGGTAAGCCAAAACTATTAACTATTGAATCAATTTGATCTTGCAAGTGTCAATTCAATTCAATTTGACATAGAAAATTTAAGATTGAGGATGCCTAAATTTGAATCCAATGTTGCACAGAGATAACAGTATAGGAAAATTACATTGGTATTATATACCATTTTGTCACATTTTTATTATATACCACGAGTTACTCCAAGACTTACTCATTGTTGAAAAATTCTTTTCCTGATTTATGAATTGATTGAAGTTTTGTAGTTGATAATTTTGTAGTTACTCCAAGGTTTACACACTAAAATGTTACATTTCATGTGTACCTTCAATGATTAATAATAGTTAGTTAAGTAAGATTTTGAGGCTTTAAGAGTTGCTGCCACTTCAAGCACCAGAAATTTGGAGCTGTTGAAAAGTTTCGAAGCTGGTTTGGCTATTGACTACACAAAGGATCTGATTCTGCAACTGCAAGTAAGTAACCTTGATTCCATACTTCCATATTTGTTGGATTTTTTATAATGATAAGTTGAAGTTGGAGTTGGAAGTATAATGATAAGTTGGAGTTGGAAGTATCCGTTTAGGAATGTTTTAGTAATTGACAAATTTTGACAAGAAAATGGAATGAGAGAATGAGCAAGATGTAGTTTATCATGGATATAGTATCTTGTATTCTTCACTAGCTTAGCTTCACTTTATCACTTGTATATCTATATGGAGTTTCATTAATACCTTCAAATATTTTTTGGGAACCAATTCCTTACTACAGTAAATTATAGTTATCTATAAAAGAAATTAATGAATATCGTGTGTCAAAAAATGTATAATATAGATAAAAAAAAGAGAAAGAGTAAAGATTGATAGATAAAAAAAGAAATTTAAAGAAAAAGAAAAATATTTTCTTAAAAAATTTGGTTAATTTACTCTATAAACTATAACCGTATAGGCATCCACATAGTTAAATTTGAGTCACTCATAGATAGAAGATATTGATATACTCTGCTGATGCGTGAGCATCTTTCCTATCTTTTCCTAGTGAATTTGCATTTAATTTGTTGAGTTTAATTAAGAATTAATTATCTTTTAGCCACTATGGATGCTACTTTGATTCTTGTGCAATTCTGTTTATTTTAGGTAGCGTTTGGTTAGATTTGATGGAGCTTCCGCAGAAAAAGACAAGAAGGCCATATAGAGCAGGAATGGCTTAAAGGATGGAGAGGAAGCTTGCAGAAATGGAATCAGCACAAGAATTAAAGGAGATAATAGCGAAGAGCGACGCGTGCGCGTACCTGACGCGTACGCGTGACACGTAAAGAAGACCATCAACGCATACGCGTGACAAGCGCGAAGTGCAGAAAATGCTGATTCCTATTAATTCTGATTTAAACTTTAATTTTTATTTTACAGATAGGAAAATATATTATTTTAGTTTTAGAAAATAGATTTTAAATTAATTAGGATTAGATATAAAAAGGGAAAAGAAACTTCCCTTCTCGGGGGATTCCACTTCATCCAAAATACATTTTATTAGAATCCTTATTTTCTCTCTTTGCCATGAGCAACTAAACCTCTACTGTTAAGGTTAGGAGCTCTGTCTATTGTATGGATTGATACTATTATTTTTCTATTTTAATTTATGTACTGATTTATAATTTAAGAATTGTTTTCGTTCTTTACCTTATGAATTTGGGTGGAACAGAAGTATGACCCTCTTTCTAATTGCGTTCTTGTATAACTTGAAAAAGCTCTTTACTTGAACAACAGCTTGAAAACATATTCTCCTAAATTTCTAATTATCTGGACTTAACGGGATACGTGATATATAATCCTCTTATATTTGGGTAATTAGGATTTTTGTGGCATAATAACTAGAATTAAACTTCACCCCCTAATTGGAATTAATTGACCAAGGAATTAGAGGTTGATAAAAGTTAGAGGAGACTAGAAAGGTCTAAGGAATTAGGGTCTAGTCATATATAGTTTGCCATGAATTAAATCTTGCATGATTAAAATAGTTAGTAAGAAAAGTCAATCCGAAAAATAGATAACTCTGAAGCCTTAACTGTTTCTCCCTATTTTAGTCCCAACTTATTTATTTGTCTGTTTTCTGTTTAATACTTTTTGAACTCTCAAACACTATTTTCTGCTTGTCTAACTAAGCCAATTAATCAACCATTGTTGTTTAGTCCATCAATCCTCACGGGATCGACCCTCACTCACCTGAGGTATTACTTGGTACGACCCGGTGCACTTGCCGGTTAGTTTGTGGTTATAAATTCCGCACCACCTGCCTCATAGGAAAACTAATGATATGACTTGTTTAAATTTGCATGTTTGTAGTGATCACAAGTTGCTTAGTTGACTCAGAGAAAATGGCGAAGCATCTATACTCTGGAGAAACGCTTTTCAAGTTTGAACACCTTTCACTTGCTGCAGAACATATTCGTTTTCTGCATTAAATCTGTACCCAGGAATTTGAATGTCTCATGACAACTTTAACAATCTTTTTTGTACACATGACAACTTGAATAGTAAAAAAAACAAGAAAGTTTTGTTCCAACTTATTGATTTCTGATTTAGTTTTTATCCTTTAAATTTTCTCCATTCAGGCACAGAAAAGGGATTCTTAATAATCTGTATAAGGACATGGAATCCTATGGTGAATATGAAGATATACAAGTCATGTGAAAAATTATTCAATCTACATCTCCTAAGTATGGCAGCAGCAACAAAGAAAGGACCAATTAATAATAAGTCTTCTTTGCCCTCTAGAACCAATAATAAATCTGATTTCAAGAAGAAAGCTCATGAAGTAGAAAAATCAAAAGAACACTTGGGGAAACGAACACCAATTGCTGCCAGAAAAGCCAAAGCAAAAATGCTCGAAGTTAGTTTTCTATATTTTGACATTTTTGCTTACTAACGTTATTTCAGGGACCAAATTGCCAAGTTAACTCAAGCATGATATTTAATGAACTAATTTGAATATTAGGAAATAAAATTCAGAAGTATTAGAGATCTAGTACCCTTGCAAATTAAATGTTGTGTGCACCATTCTATTTCACTTGTAGTTTACCTTGGTCAATAACTTTGATGATTCAATCATTCAATGTATGTAGAAGGATTATGACACGGATTCTAATTATTTGATATATCTACAGCCATCAAGTGCAGTGTTCAAGGACATGGTTCATGAATTAGAAAATGGGAGAGAGAATCTAGATGGTGCAGACCAAGGTTTCATAGCTAGTTAATTCCTAGAGTTGCTTTATAGGCCAATGTTCCTTCCAAATCCAAATGGCTCCAAGCTTCATGGAATTTATAGACTTCCTTTGGGTTATCAAATGGATGCTTCTTACTACTGTAAGCACATTATTACAACAATTAAGATAACTAAAATATTCATATAATTTTTTATAAAACTCCAAATCTTAATTAGTGGAAGCTAAGTTAATGTTAATGTTGATTTTAATTCAGATCTTAAACTTCGACGGAGCATACTGGTCAGTTAAGTACGAAGAGGTCAGGTTGGACAGCTTAGCAATTCCTTCAACTTCTTGTATTCCTTCCACTTTTGCATGCTTCCTTTCCATCCTCTAAGTCATTCCTGCCCTATAAACCCTGAAATCACTTAATACACATATCACGACATTGAATGGTAATAAGAGGGGATTAAACACAGCACATTTAAGGCCAAAGAAGCATGTTTTCAATCATAGCACAAAATTAGGAAGGAAAATGTAAAACCATGCAATTAGTATGAATAAGTGTGCAGAGACTTGATAAAAGCCACTCAAATTATCACAAGATAAACCATAAAATAGTGGTTTATCACATACCCTGTGGACCAAATAGTGTGATCACGTTCCCAGGGGCACCGTGGTTGAAGCCGTGGTATTGGTGGTCATGGCCGGTGCTTCCATTAGGCCTCGAGTGGTATGAACAACGTCATCAAACTTTGGGGTAAGGTCGAAAATCTTTGTATTCATTTTGTTTTGTTTATTTGATTTTAATTGATTCTAATGGAAAAATAATGATGCTAGTCTTATTGACATTAACATTTTGTTTTTTGTAACCATAACATGCTCTTTAAAAATGCAAATTATTGAAAAATTGGCTTAGAAGGTAAATTGTTGATGTAAGTTATTGCAAGAAATTGACATTATTACCAATGCAGGTATGCTACAGAGATGGCTGTGTTATTTATCCAATCTGCAATATATATCGGACTAATAGTGATGACTCGTTTGGCTAGGCCAAGCCACTCGAAGCTCTACTACTGGCACTTCGATAATAGTGGACTCCTATTCAAAGTTTCACCACCTAAAGAGAGTTTTAGAAGATGACTCATCAAGTGACAATTCATCGCTAATCAGCAGCAATTCCGACTTAGGTTCTTGCAATATTGATGTAACATAGATATAGGCTTGTAGCATTTTTTGTTGTTTAGATTTCTAACATGATTCATTATTTTTCAAGAGAAATTTGTATATTAATATTTTGAGTTTAATGAAATATCTCATTTTGTAGTAATTAATTTTAGTATATTTATATTATGTATAACAATAATAATTGTTGGCAAAAATAATTAAGATTCTAAAAAAAAAGATAGTTCCCTTACTTATAAGAAAATGAGTATAATATAACTAAAAAAAGTCTTAAGATTTTAGTGATAATAGTAATGGTTGATAAAAGTGAGTAACATTACAATTTTAGAATTATTTTTAGTGGCTATATAAATTGCTGGTAAAATGGGTTTTGGCAGCAATAATAATGGCCGCTAAAAATGAATAACATCTCAATTTTAGAATTACTTTTAGTGGCTATATAAATTTCCAAGAAAATGGCCGCTAAAAATTATATACTTTTTGTGGCCATTAAAAAAGTTTTTACCGGCAAATGTTATAATTGCCGCTAAAACCTTTTAGCGACAAAGCATAAAACGGCTAATATCTAATTGCCAGTAAATGTATTAGCGGCTATTTTTATTGCCGCTAAAAACAAAATAAATGGCCGCTAAAAGTGATTTTTCTTGTAGTGCTAGCTAGTGTTTAGGCTTGTGGGGTTTTTATATTATGTACTTAGCTTTATATATATATATATATATATATATATATATATATATATATATATATATATATATATATATATATATATATATATATATTATTCTCCACTGTTTTATAAAACTTGTATTTGTCCCTTCTAGAGGTTGACTTGGAGAATTAGGACTTGTATCTATCTTTTGTGCATACGCATGACCGCCCTGTTTCGCCAAAGTTGTATTTTTGAGATTTTGACCATTTTTCTAACTTTCTAAACCTCTGTAAAGTCTGTTTAAGGTCCGATAGCTAGCTTTTAGACTTTGGAATAATAGCAAACATATTGGGAAAGTTAGATTGATATTGAGGGAGACTATAGAGTGAAGAATTGAGTTAATGATGAACCAAAACTGTTGAATGAGATAATGATGATGAGGATTATGTATAAGTATATCTATGAATGTTGAGTTATGATTTTGAGGATAAACAAGTAATTTCTATCCGAGATGCGATTTTGTGGGTAGACGAATAATTCATATTCAAGTCATAGCCTGTGGATAGATGAGTAATCCCTATCCGGGTTATGGTCTGAGGCACCTGCCTGGGTAGATGAGTAATGCCTACTCCGGGTTGGGTGAAACACCGGCATGGATGGACGAGTAATACCTATTCCGTGTTGTGGTGTTCCATATCTGGATTAGCTACCGAACATGTCGGGTTTAGCTATATAACTGACAGATGATATCATCGACCATAGGGCTGACATGCATCATATGCACTTGTATATTTTGTTTGAGTATGCATTTGTTTTGCCTTACCTATTTGCTTCACTGTAATTAACTACTACTTAATCTAATTGCTGTATCTGTTTTCATATTTGTGTTTTCTTTGTTTGGCTTGTTTCTGTTTGTTTCTGAGAGTTTCCTCATGCTAGTGGAGGAGATGCTGAGGGTTGTTCCATTTGGTAATTTGGAGGTTTGCAGAGAATGGAACACAAAGAGTTAGACTAGAATCCTTAATATAGTCACCTTATTTCTGGCTTAATGAAAACTCTAGGATTTGATTTGAGTTGTTGGAGATTTTGGAATGCCTCTGACTTCTTGGGACCATATGTATTATCTATACGGGAACCTTTACCATACTGAGAACCCCCGGTTCTTATTCCATACATATCTTGTGGTATTTCAGATGTAGGACGAGATGCACATTGCTGAGCATGTTGGAGAGTTTTGGAAGTGAAGAACTACTTTTAGGCATATTTATGTTTTATTCTTAGCATATATATGTATAGATATTCTCCAATTATGTATTGTATTAATCCCTCCTAGAGGTCGATTTCGGAGAAACAGGCTTTTGGTTTGTATTTTTGGTTGTATTTTTAGGACGTTTATATATATTTCTAGCCGGCCTTTGCTTCGCAGGTCGCGGCTGCAGTTTGTTATGTACCCTTTGTTGGAACTCTTTATCTATATATATATATATATATATATATATATATATATATATATATATATATATATATATATATATGTGGTGTCTCTTCTACTTTTTATGATCAAGTTTTCATTCCTTCACGTTTCGAGTGTGGTGAGACTTCTTTTTGATTTGCTTACCCTTTTTTTTCAAGGCTCCTTGTTAAACTTCTTTTCATATATGTATATATACCTATGTACGTATTTTACTTTTAGAGATTGTAATATCTCACCACCGCTGATTTACGAACTTAAGCGTAAAGCTCTATGTGGTAGAGTATTACAAGAAGAGAGAGAGAAAGAGAGAGAGAGAGAGAGAGAGAGAGAGAGAGAGAGAGAGAGAGAGAGAGAGAGAGAGAGAGAGAGAGAGTGTGTGTGCTTGCAGATTAATCTGCTGGTAAATTACTAAAATGACACATTTCACTTAACTATGATACCGGCAGAATATACCGACGGTAAAATTGGCGCAGGTGAGTTACATTTTTGCGCCAATAATTACCGTCAGATTTAGTGACGGAAAACTATTCCAATGTAATCTTTTCTGGCGACGGATTTCTCCTCCTTTCCGTCGGAAAACCCGATACTAAATCCACCGGTACAAGTTGACGCTAAATCTGACGGTAATTCTGACAATACTCAGCGGTTTTCTTGTAGTGATTGATTTTATTTATTTAACTTTTCATTTTATTTGTACACTTGATATTTAATTTGCCATATTTGGTTCATATTATTTAGAATTTGACTACTAATTGTGCAAAAAATAAATTTAAATAAAAATAAAAAATAAAGAATTTGACCACTAATTGTGTATAAATTAAATTTATTGTCGAATTTATCGGAAAAAAATCCAACAGTAATTAAGCAAGAAAGAACATAGTGAAGCGCCAAAATTACCGGCAAAAAATTTTCTTCAGTAATTAAATAGGGTTTAGGCAAAGAATTCGTGGTAGAATCTGACAGTAATTACTGACGGATTGAAAAAATTGACGGTAATTTGTTACAGGCGAGGGTTATACCGTAAAATCTGCCGGTAAATATATCACCGGTATATTATTTTTGTTATTCCACTGGTAAACCTGACGGTACTCAATGTTTTTCTTGTAGTGATTTCAATTTCAATTTATATTTTTTATTCAATTTCAGTTTTTGTCTTCATGTTTTCCCTTATTTTCATATTACAATATTTAATTAGATGCTTTAGACAATGTTTATTTTAATTTAAACAATGTCTGTTTGATTATTTTGTTTAAAAATACTTGGTTCAAAATTATGTTTATTAGAAATTTAGAATTATATGAATTTTTAAATTATAGGTTTACTAAAATATTTATGGATGGTTTAGTAATTTTTTTTTTCAAAAAAAAAAAGAGAATAAGTGAGTTTAGCCCGCTGACATGCCAGGCCGTCGTTAGACGAAGTGGGATAGAAATTTGGGATCGTCTCACTAGGCATGCTCGGTGCTCCTGCCAGTTAGTAGAGAAGGCTAGATTAGAATGGTTGACTCGCCTGCCATCCCTATGATGAGTATTTTGGTGAAAAATAAATTAACCACCAAAACACACAAATCTAACCGGCAAGTGTACCGGGTCGCATCAAGTAATAATAACTCACATGAGTGAGGTCGATCCCACAGGGATTGAAGGATTGAGCAATTTTAGTTTAGTGGTTGATTTAGTCAAGCGAATCAAGTATTGGTTGAGTGTTTGTGATTAACAGAAACTAAACTGCTTAGAATGTAAAAGGGAAAGGGAAAATTGCAGTAAACTAAAGAGCAGGAAAATAAAGATACTGAATCTTAAAGAGCATGTAAAATAAGGTGCAGAAACTTAACTTGCAAGAAATGTAAATAACAGAAGCTTAAAGTGCAAGAAATGTAAATTGCTTGAATCATAAAAGGGATTGGGACGTGGACTTGCAGGAATTAAACAAGAAACAAGTAAATGGCATTAAACATAAAAGAGAAAATTGAAGCGCAGTGAAGTAGATCTTAACAGAAAAGTAAAATGACTTGAGAATTTAAAGAACTAGGAAGCAGTGCTTAAGTGCAGCAAATTAAAAGGGGTTGAGATCTCAGGAGTGGAAGAGACTAGATAACAAGTCTAGATCTCAAATCCTTCCTTGATCCAACAAGAGCAATTGCAAAAGAAACAAAGAAAAGTAAATTGCAGAAACAAAGTAGATGAAGAAGCAGTAGACAGAAATTCAAACTCAATTATGCAGAAAGAAAATAAACAAGGGATCTCAAGGTGAGATTGAAACAGAATTTCTTCAATTCTCCACCAAAGATCCAAAGCAAGAAAATTAAAGAGTGTTCAAGCAAGAACCAAGAAGAAGAGAGATCAATTCTCCTCCCAAGTTCTCTGAAATCTAAATTCAAAACTAAAAGCTCAAAATGAAAATGAAAGGAAAATTCAAAAGTAAAATTCAGCTCCCCAATTACATCAAACTAACTCCTATTTATACACTTTCTATTCTTGGATATTGGAATTTGGATGGGCTTTTGATTTGGTGAAGATTTGAATTAAATTGGATTTTTGGTTGAATTTTCAGCCCATGAAGAAATTGCTTCCAGGGGAGTGCTCAGCTCACAAAGTGAGCTGAGCTTTGACACTTAGTGTGGGGAAGCATTGATAGCGTGCTGCTGTCTTGGGGTGCATCAGGGGAGAGCTCAGCTCACTTTGTGAGCTGAGCATTGGTGCCTTAGTGCCAATTTGTTGTGCTGCCCCTTGGACCGTGTCATGCGCTCCACTCCTTCCCTGGCCGTGTCAAGATGTGCCCCCATGCATCAAGAAGTAGCGCTCAGCTCACTTTGTGAGCTGAGCTTTGGTGTATCCAAGGAAGGGTCCCTGGTTCGAAACCCATGGGAAGCATGCGCTACCCCTTTTCTTGGTTGCCTTGCTTCCTTGCTTCCTCAAGGTGTGGGGTTCGAAGCTTGGGGAGTGCATTTGGCCAATTTTGGCTTATTTTCCATGAGAGTAGCGCCTCCACCCTTTCCCTTTGGTCATGGGTTCAAGTCTTGGAGCATGCATTTGGAAATCATTTTTCTTGAATTTCTCCTCTAGCGCTCTCGATAATGCTCACTTTGTGAGCTGAGCTTGGTTCCTCATTTCCTTATTTCTTGGCCTTGTGTTGTGCTCAGCTCACAAAGTGAGCTGAGCTTTGTGCCTTGGTCCCTTGGAAGTGAGTGTAGCGCTCTCTTAGTGCTTGGTGCTCTTGGAATGAGTTCCATGGTTTGTTGCACTACACTTTCTCCTTTGATGGCCACACTTTCTATTCCTTGAACCACGCTTCTTAGGTCACGCTTTTCTTCTTTTCTTCTTTTCTTCACCTACAATTAATCAAAACAACCAATTAAAGTATCACCAAATTCACAAGGTTTACAAATCATAAAACTGCAATTAAATTTGGCCTAAACCTCATGATTTAGCATCAATTATATGGTGGTTGTTTGATTCAAAGAAGTTATGCATTTCCATTCCAAATTGCTTTCTTAGGATGCAAGAAAGTGCATAAAACCAAATGAAAATAAGGAAAAAGACTATTAAAAAGGGTATATGATGACTTGTCATCACAACACCAAACTTAAAACTTGCTTGTCCCCAAGCAAGCATCAAACATAAGAGAAGATAGAATGAAATAGATAAGTGTATATGTTCTTATTAGGCAGATAGTTGAACTTGGTCTATGGGGCTTTATGCAGATCAAAAGTAGCTCATTTATTACTTGCTGTCAAAACAAACTATGTTCCTTTAAGAGTTCACTAAGATTGCTGCCATGAATCCTCACTTTTTGTTCATTCCCTTGTTAGTTTTTCCTCTTTCTTTTGCATTACAGAGCTTATTTCTTATTGAAGACTTGGTGTCAAATGTTGCAGTGACCTTTGGCCTTATTTTACTCAACATTTCTTCACCACAGACACATGGCTCACTTTTTCCTCCTAGGATCATTGATGCCCAGCATCTCTTTGGATCACTAAATGTTTTGTAGCTAGGTTGTTCTTTATTGTGGACTTTCAGTTGGCAATCCCAAATCAGTTGATCTAAGTTGCCAAGTTTTAAAATACTCCTTAGAACTTACTTGTCCAAGCAGATCCTAGTACACAAACACCACAGGCATATGTCCTAGGGTCCAAGCTATTGGTGTCTAGCCTTATTGTTTGTTTCTTTGCCACTTTCTTTGGCTTTTTCTTCTTTCTCTTTTCTCTGTTTTGATTTATTTTCAAGGGACTTTCAATAATTGAGAGGTCACAGCAGCAAACTAGCTTAGGCTTTAAGTAACAAGTCATTTTGCAACATTTATTCTATGAGCTATCAATTAAATCAAACACATATACCACCACTAACTTTTATTCTCACTTCTGCAACATTGAACAGTTACTTTTCTAAATCAAACATCTCTCTTTTATTCAAACAGCAAGGGAAAACAAAACAAAGTATTCAAGTTGATGGATGATGACAATTATTATGCAGATAGCCCCCCCTTTCTTTTTTTTTTTTTTTTTTTTTTTTTAACTAATTACTAGTGCAAGTAAAAGGAAAAGTAAACATAAATCAAATGGAGGCATATCATGTTTCAGACATGCATCTTCCTTATTTAAACAAAACTAAGAGAAGAGACTTCACCACCTCTATTTGTCAGGCATTTCCATTCTTTTTGATTTGCTGGATTCTCCCTTCTTCTTCTTCCTCTTTTGTCCATAATCTTGAGCTTCCTCACAAGGACATCTTCTGTCCCAAACGGGATCTGCAAGACCTGAGAGCCCAACTTCTTCCAATCTTCGGAATGCACTCTGAGCCTTGAGTCGAGATTTTGCTGCCTGGCAGTCCCTAAGTTCTTGGCATTGATCAAATGATTTGAGTTGGGGATTGAGTTGTGGCATGCAACGGCTTAAGTATTCCACCCTTGCTTGCACATCTTCATTACAATCCGATTGTTGCAGATGTCTAATCTCTCCAAGAGTGTGGTGAATGTTCTTCCATTGATACAAATTTTGAGTATACTCACCATACTTGGCTTGGGTCAGAAACATTTTTTCATATGATTCTTGAAGTCCTGTTGTAAGTTCCCTTTGTCCCTCGAGTATCTTGGCTTGGAATTCTTGTTGTTGAATCATTGACTGTTGCTGCCAGCTTTCCAATTTCTCCTCCATTTTATGCTGCCAAGCTTCATTCTGCTCCCTGTCTTTTAAGTACTGCTCCCGGTGCGCTAGATATTGCTCTTGACTTTTTGAATATTGCTCTTGTGCCATCACATTTTGCTGTGATATTTCCTCAAGAACTCTTTGTAGTTGACTCATATCTATGGCATCGTGGGCTTTTTCTCCTTCTTCCTCTGCTCTTCTTCTTCTTTGGGGCCCTTCTTCTTGATCATCATCCTCAGCCATTCCCTCCATGGTTTTCTTTGTTATTCCTGAGCCTCTTCTTACTATCTCTGTGTCCTCATCTTCAAAGATCACCCCAGCTTTAGTACATAACCTTATAATTGTACTTGGGTGGCCAAGCCTAGTGGATTTGTTTGTGCTCTCGGCTATCTCTTGAATACTATCGGCTATGAGCTGTGCAAGATTGATTTCTCCTCCATGTAGGATACAGAATGTCAAGAGTGCTCGCTTGATTGTGACCGCTGAGGTGTTTCCCGTAGGGAGTATGGATCTCCTTATTATTTCATACCATCCTTTGGCTTCCGGAATGAGATTTATCCTCTTCAGACGGCTTGGGACTCCTTGTGAATCTCTTTCCCAATCTGTGCCTTCCAGGCATATCCCCTGGAGAATCTCATCAGGGTCATTTTCGTCTTGCAATCTGGCCTCATAGCTGGGCTCTTCATAAGTTATGGTTCTCAGCTTCAAAGCCCTTGTAATAGCTGCTGGACTAAAATCCACTTCAGTTCCTCTAACATAGCTTTTGTAAGAGGGGCTCTCTTCACTTCCCTTCACAGCATTTACATAGAACTCCCTGATCATGAGTGCACTAATTTTGGGGATGGGATCACATAGAATGTCCCACCTCCTTTCTTCTTTGATTTGTTTCATGATGGGGTATTCTTCTTCCTTCAGTGCAAAGTATCTTTCATGGATGATGTGCTTCGTTTTCATGAACCTATGATATTTTCCTTCATGAAACTGAGATCTAAATCTCTTTGTATCATAGGTAGGGGGTTCGGTCACCATTGGTCCCTTCCCCTTTCTTCTCTTTGAACTTGAAGAGGCCATGAAGTTGAGTGAATGGAAGAAGCAGAGGTGAGTTTGGGGATTGATTAAGGTACGGTCTAGTTGTGTTAGGGAGTGAGGAAATAAATGTTGTTATTATGAGTGAGATGGTATATATGTATAGGATTGCAAAAGGTGGAGGCAGAGGTGTGTGTTTGTAAAGAGATTGTGTAGGGAGATGTGATGCAAGAGATGTCTCAACTGATTTATAAGCACAGGGAGAAGTGTTGGCCGAATATTACACTTGAAGTTTGGTTCGGTCATGGGTTGTGAAGAGTAGAGATTGAGTTGAACAACCTAGTGACTTTATGAGATGAACGGCTTGCATGTTCTCTTGAGGGTTGACAAGGATTCTACTCCTATTGGTTGCATGGGGTCCGTTCCTCATGGTGGCTAGCATTCAGATTTTTCTTGCTTTCCAAAGTTGGCACATCTCCCTAAGCACATGTGACTCTTTTCTTGACTTGTCATAACCGTCCCATTGCCTTGTCCTTGCTCCAGCCTTCTCTTCTCTTTTTTTTTTTTCTTCGAATTAAACAAAAATGAGATGCTTTAGTATATAATTATAGCACGGTGGAGAAGTGAGTAATTGTATTAGAAAGAAGAAAAATTCTTTTTATGAGAGATCCATTGCGTTCCTGACTTGGTGAACCAAAATTTTTTTTTTTTTTTTTTGTGAACGCCAAACTTGTTCCTTGTTGAGAGATTAATGTTGCACCAAGCATTTGTCACAATTGATACTCTCATCATAAATTCTAATTCAAAAATTCCTAGAAATAGTAACAATGCATGCTTCACCTCTGCATGATTTTTGATTGTCTTTTCTCTTTTCTGAACAAGAGTTGATATTTCTTATAATTGACACGTATGCAGACACCAAACTTAATGTTTGGTCATATACTTCATCTCAGTGACTAAGTATATGATCTCAAAGTGCTTGAAAGGTTAACTTTTGTGTGCTGTCAAGCACACCAAACTTAGAAGTCTGACATACGTTTCAAAACAATGCATGCATCTGTCAAGTATGTTCAAAATCATGCTGAGGTGATCAAGATTTATTGAATTTAAAAGCAAGTAGGAATCTTAAATCATGGGTTGCCTCCCATGAAGCGCTCTTTTAGTGTCACTAGCTTGACATTGAACCCCTTCTTTTATGGTGGTTGATGACTGTAGTGCCTTAGCCTGTCTCCTCTGACTGTGAACTTCTTCTTTGTCCCTTGGTGCTCAATTTCCACATGCTCAAGAGAGAGTACTTGGTTAACAGTGTAGTGATCCTCAGTTCCCAGCTGTTGATATGTTAGTTGCACCTTGTCACCTTTGGAGAGTCCTTCGGTTGGGATCTTTTTATTCTTCCACCCTTTGTGAGCTTTCTTCTTGTTTTTCTTCCTTTTTCTTGTCGACCTTTCTTCCTTAATAGCAGCTTTGGTGGCGGTACCTTCCTTCTTGTTTATCATCCTGGTTCCATTTTGAATTTCTTCTTCTCCCTGCACATGCTCATTCTTCTGTTCCCTAGTGTTGTTGGTTGTTTCCCCTGGGAACCAGTCACTGACTATCTTGTCCCTTTCTTCACTGATTTGTGGTTCTGGAAACACTTTCAGGGTTATGCTGTCCTCATGCATCCTGAGAGTTAGTTCTCCCTGCTCTATATCTATGATGGCTCTAGCAGTGGCCAAAAATGGTCTTCCCAAGATGATTGAACTGTTTTCTTCTCCTTCAGTGTCCAGTATTACAAAGTCCGCAGGAAAAATGAACTTATCAATCTTAACTAAAAGGTTTTCAATCACTCCCTTGGGATATACTACTGACTGATCCACCAATTCTAAGGATATCTGTATTGGTTTCACTTTCTCTATGCCAAGCTTTTTCACTAAGGATGATGGAATTAAATTTATGCTTGCTCCTAAGTCACACATCCCCTTGTTGATAAATAGACTTCCAATTGTGCAAGGTAGGAAGAAACTTCCAGGGTCTTCCAGCTTGGGAGGAAGTCCTTTTCTGATGAGTGCACTGCACTCTTCAGTGAGAAGCACAGTCTCCTTTTCTTGCCAACTCCTCTTCTTATTGATGAGCTCTTTCAAGAACTTTGCATACAGAGGCATTTGTTCCAATGCTTCAGCCAAAGGGATATTGATCTCCAGCTTCTTGAAGACTTCAAGAAATTTTGGGAAGTGTTGGTCCTTAGTCTCTTTGCTGAATCTTTGAGGATATGGCAGTGGAGGTATGGAGTTCATGTCCTGTCTTTGTTCCTTGGTTGGCTCCCCCATTGCTTCCTTCCCTTTTCTTGATTGTTGTGGCCGGTCTTCTTTTTCTTTGAGCTCATCTGAGGCTTGCTTGCTTGCTGTCACTTTTTCATCATTGGCCTTCTCTTCCTTGTTTTGTTTCTCGTCACTTTCCTTTGGTTTCTTGATTGCTTCTTCATTTTTCACCAGGGTCTTGCCATTCCTTAGCTGTATTGCCTTACACTCCTCTTTTGGATTAGGAATAGTGTCACTAGGTAGTGAGCTTGATGGCCTTTCAATGGTGATCTTTTTGGAGAGTTGACCAATTTGCCTTTCCATATTCTTCAGAGAGGCTTCCTGGTTCCTTGTGGTCATCTCTTGGTTCTTCATCAATTTTTCCATTAGGAGCTCCAGGTTGGTAATTCTCTGAGAATCTTGTGAAATGAGTTGAGTGTGGGGTGTTGATGGTTGAGGGTAAGTGTTTTGGTTAGAGGTTTGGTTGTGGGATGGGTACTGGTTAGAGTTGGGGTAGGTATTTTGTGGTTTTCTGTATGTGTTTTGGTTAGAGGCCTGGTTGTTGTAGTTTGTGTTTTTCCAATTGTTTTGGGTGGAGTTTCTTTGCCATGGCTGCTGAGGTTGACTGTGGTTATCTCCCCACCTAAGGTTGGGATGATTCTTCCAAGAGGGGTTGTAGGTATCACCATATACTTCATTTGGTCCAAAATTTTGGTTGTGCATGTACTGGACTTGCTCTTGCTGTTGCTCCTCTTGAGTTTCTTCATTTTGCTCCCAAGTGGTTGATGGTTGGCTTGTGTTGACTGCTGCAACTTGGAGATTATCAATCCTCTTGGTCATTTGCTCAAATTGTTGTTGAATTTGATGCTGCATCATTTTGTTTTGAGCTAAGATTGAATCCACTCCGTCCAACTCCATTACTCCTCTTCTTTGTGATGGTTGGCGTTGTCTTTGATGAGCAAAGAAGTATTGGTTGTTAGCCACCATGTCAATGAGATTTTGGGCTTCCTCTGCAGTTTTCATTAGTTGCAACGAGCCTCCGGCTGAATGATCAAGTGCCTCTTGAGCCTTTAAAGTGAGCCCTTCATAGAAGTTCTGCAGCTTGTCCCACTCAGTGAACATCTCTGGTGGACATTTCCTCAGCAGAGCCTTATATCTCTCCCATGCTTCATACAGATTTTCAGCATCCATTTGTGTGAATGTCTGCACCTCAGTCTTTAACCGGATGATCCTTTGAGGGGGATAAAACTTGGCAAGAAACTTGCTCACCAAGTCATCCCAAGTGTTAATGCTTTCCTTCGGGAATGTTTCTAGCCATTGAGTGGCCTTGTCCCTGAGAGAGAATGGGAATAACAACAGCTTGTATATGTCAGGGTGCACTCCATTGCTTTTAACTGTGTCACAGATCCTCAAGAAAGTGGATAAATGTTGGTTCGGATCCTCCAATGGTCCTCCTCCAAAAGAGCAGTTGTTTTGGACCAATGTGATGAGTTGTGGCTTCAGTTCAAAGTTGTTTGCATTGACATTAGGGGTAAGAATGCTGCTCCCACAATGTTTAGCATTTGCAAATGTATAGGAGGCCAGTACTCTCCTCTGCTGTGGGTTATTGTTAACCCCTCCTTCTTGATTAGATGGATCTCCTTCCATCTCGTGATATTCTTCCTCAGATTCTTCCTCTCCAACAATGCCTTTCCCTCTTTCAGCTCTTCTCAATCTCCTTAGAGTTCTTTGGTCAATTTCAGATAAAACATGAACAACTCTCCCTGTACCTGACATACAAACAACATAACAGGGAACACAACCAGTGATACTTCAATCTATTGCTAGAATGAAGTTTTAGTTAGCTTAAGCAAAAATTCAAACAGTTAGTGTGTTAGTCAAAGAATTAAAGAATAGAAGGGAAAAAGTGCTTGATCTAGATTACCGCCTCACTTAATCATTGTCAACCTATTTCAATCCCCGGCAACGGCGCCAAAAACTTGATGAGTATTTTGGTGAAAAATAAATTAACCACCAAAACACACAAATCTAACCGGCAAGTGTACCGGGTCGCATCAAGTAATAATAACTCACATGAGTGAGGTCGATCCCACAGGGATTGAAGGATTGAGCAATTTTAGTTTAGTGGTTGATTTAGTCAAGCGAATCAAGTATTGGTTGAGTGTTTGTGATTAACAGAAACTAAATTGCTTAGAATGTAAAAGGGAAAGGGAAAATTGCAGTAAACTAAAGAGCAGGAAAATAAAGATACTGAATCTTAAAGAGCATGTAAAATAAGGTGCAGAAACTTAACTTGCAAGAAATGTAAATAACAGAAGCTTAAAGTGCAAGAAATGTAAATTGCTTGAATCATAAAAGGGATTGGGACGTGGACTTGCAGGAATTAAACAAGAAACAAGTAAATGGCATTAAACATAAAAGAGAAAATTGAAGCGCAGTGAAGTAGATCTTAACAGAAAAGTAAAATGACTTGAGAATTTAAAGAACTAGGAAGCAGTGCTTAAGTGCAGCAAATTAAAAGGGGTTGAGATCTCAGGAGTGGAAGAGACTAGATAACAAGTCTAGATCTCAAATCCTTCCTTGATCCAACAAGAGCAATTGCAAAAGAAACAAAGAAAAGTAAATTGCAGAAACAAAGTAGATGAAGAAGCAGTAGACAGAAATTCAAACTCAATTATGCAGAAAGAAAATAAACAAGGGATCTCAAGGTGAGATTGAAACAGAATTTCTTCAATTCTCCACCAAAGATCCAAAGCAAGAAAATTAAAGAGTGTTCAAGCAAGAACCAAGAAGAAGAGAGATCAATTCTCCTCCCAAGTTCTCTGAAATCTAAATTCAAAACTAAAAGCTCAAAATGAAAATGAAAGGAAAATTCAAAAGTAAAATTCAGCTCCCCAATTACATCAAACTAACTCCTATTTATACACTTTCTATTCTTGGATATTGGAATTTGGATGGGCTTTTGATTTGGTGAAGATTTGAATTAAATTGGATTTTTGGTTGAATTTTCAGCCCATGAAGAAATTGCTTCCAGGGGAGTGCTCAGCTCACAAAGTGAGCTGAGCTTTGACACTTAGTGTGGGGAAGCATTGATAGCGTGCTGCTGTCTTGGGGTGCATCAGGGGAGAGCTCAGCTCACTTTGTGAGCTGAGCATTGGTGCCTTAGTGCCAATTTGTTGTGCTGCCCCTTGGACCGTGTCATGCGCTCCACTCCTTCCCTGGCCGTGTCAAGATGTGCCCCCATGCATCAAGAAGTAGCGCTCAGCTCACTTTGTGAGCTGAGCTTTGGTGTATCCAAGGAAGGGTCCCTGGTTCGAAACCCATGGGAAGCATGCGCTACCCCTTTTCTTGGTTGCCTTGCTTCCTTGCTTCCTCAAGGTGTGGGGTTCGAAGCTTGGGGAGTGCATTTGGCCAATTTTGGCTTATTTTCCATGAGAGTAGCGCCTCCACCCTTTCCCTTTGGTCATGGGTTCAAGTCTTGGAGCATGCATTTGGAAATCATTTTTCTTGAATTTCTCCTCTAGCGCTCTCGATAATGCTCACTTTGTGAGCTGAGCTTGGTTCCTCATTTCCTTATTTCTTGGCCTTGTGTTGTGCTCAGCTCACAAAGTGAGCTGAGCTTTGTGCCTTGGTCCCTTGGAAGTGAGTGTAGCGCTCTCTTAGTGCTTGGTGCTCTTGGAATGAGTTCCATGGTTTGTTGCACTACACTTTCTCCTTTGATGGCCACACTTTCTATTCCTTGAACCACGCTTCTTAGGTCACGCTTTTCTTCTTTTCTTCTTTTCTTCACCTACAATTAATCAAAACAACCAATCAAAGTATCACCAAATTCACAAGGTTTACAAATCATAAAACTGCAATTAAATTTGGCCTAAACCTCATGATTTAGCATCAATTATATGGTGGTTGTTTGATTCAAAGAAGTTATGCATTTCCATTCCAAATTGCTTTCTTAGGATGCAAGAAAGTGCATAAAACCAAATGAAAATAAGGAAAAAGACTATTAAAAAGGGTATATGATGACTTGTCATCACCCTACTCTTTTTATTTCTAATTTTCGTAATATCGGAACCAACCTAATTAAATTGTATATATTTTTATTCCTATCTGAAAGTTTTAGATTCTAGCAAGTAAATAATCATTTTTTACTACGAAATTTCAAACACTAATAAATTACTCATGAAAAATGAAACTCACATCATACCTATAAGTGATGGACTATGGTTAACAAAATTAACAAGATCCTAAAAATTTTTTTAAAATTTCTAAACGACCACTTCTATTATAACTTAACTTGAACCAAATTCTCATTATTATTAACTTATGTATTCAATACATATGTTAAAAATTTGAATGAAAATGACCGAAGAACACTACAACAAATTCGGGCTGAGACAACCCTTTAAAAATGTTGCTTATAATAAGGAAAATTATTGCCTTTTATCAAAGGCAATACTTTCCGACAAAATGCAACACTTTTTGGGGTTGACTATACGGCCGTTACCTTTGGTCTAAGGTAACGCTTTTGTGTATCAAAGGAACCCTTTTTATGGTAACCTTCAAAAAACATTGCCTTTTATACAAAAAAAAAGCAACTCCATAAAAGGGTTGCCTTAAAGGACCTAAACACAACGCTTTAGATAAGACTTTATGGCAACACTTTTTACGAGTTGTATTTTCTAATACATAAAGCAACACTTGTCCAGATTTGTTTTAAGTTGCCTCTTGATATACCTAAAGCAACACTTGTTCAAATATTTTTTAAGTTTCTTTTTTCATAGACCTAAAGCACCACTTATCTAAATTTTTTGGTATTGCCTTTTGGTATGCGAAATTGCTATTCAGGTTGTGAATTATTGTTCGAAATTGATTCCCTGGCAATGGCACCAAAAACGGATGTACAGGACCATGGTCTAAACATATCTTCATAACTTCGCATAACTAACCAGCAAGTGCACTAGGTCGTCCAAGTAATACCTTACGTGAGTAAGGGTCGAATCCCACGGAGATTGTCGGTATGAAGCAAGCTATGGTCACCTTGTAAATCTCAGTCAGGCGGATATAAAACAGTAATGGGTTTTCGAAAATAAATAATAGAATAGGGATAGATGTACTTACGTAAATCGTTGGTAGGAATTTCAGATAAGCGAATGGAGATGCTTTTCGTTCCTCTGAACCTCTGCTTTCCTGCTATCTTCATCCAATCAGTCTTGTTCCTTTCCATGGCTGGCTTTATGTGATACATCACCATTGTCAACGGCTACTTTCGGTCATCTCTCGGGAAAATGATCCAATGCCCTGTCACGGCACGGTTAATCGTCTGGAGGCATCACCCTTGTCAATGGCTTCATCTTATCCTCTCAGTGAAAATGATCAACGCACCCTGTCACGGCACGGCTATTCATCTGTCGGTTCTCGATCATGCTGGAATAGGATTTACTATCCTTTTGCGTCTGTCACTACGCCCAGCAATCGCGAGTTTGAAGCTCGTCACAGTCATTCAATCATTGAGTCCTACTCGGAATACCACAGACAAGGTTTAGACCTTCCGGATTCTCTTGAATGTCGCCATCATTCTAGCTTACACCACGAAGATTCTGGTTAAGAGGTCTAAGAGATACTCATTCAGTCTAAGGTAGAACGGAAGTGGTTGTCAGGCACGCGTTCATAGGGAATGATGATGATTGTCACGTTCCTCACATTCAGATTGAAGTACGAATGAATATCTTAGAAGCGAAACAAGATGAATTGAATAGAAAACAGTAGTACTTTGCATTAATCTTTGAGGAACAGCAGAGCTCCACACCTTAATCTATGGAGTATAGAAACTCTACCGTTAAAAATACATAAGTGAAGGTCCAGGCATGGCCGAATGGCCAGCCCCTCTGATCTAAGAACCAGGCGTCCAAAGATGGTCAAAAAGACGTCTAATACAATAGTAAAAGGTTCTATTTATAATAAACTAGCTACTAGGGTTTACATGAGTAAGTAATTGATGCATAAATCCACTTCCGGGGCCCACTTGGTGTGTTCTTGGGCTGAGCTTGAGTGTTTCACGTGTAGAGGTCCTTCTTGGAGTTGAACGCCAGTTTTTGTGCCAGTTTGGGCGTTCAACTCTGGTTTTGGATCCTTTTTTGGCGCTGGACGCCAGATTTGGGCAGAAAGCTGGCATTGAATGCCAGTTTACGTCGTCTATTCTTGGCCAAAGTATGGACTATTATATATTGCTGGAAATCCCTGGATGTCTACTTTCCAACGCAATTGGAAGTGTGCCATTTCGAGTTCTGTAGCTCCAGAAAATCCATTTTGAGTGCAGGGAGGTCAGAATCCAACAGCATCAGCAGTCCTTCTTCAACCTCTGAATCTGATTTTTGCTCAAGTCCCTTAATTTCAGTCAGAAAATACCTGAATTCATAGAAAAACACACAAACTCATAGTAAAGTCCAGAAATGTGAATTTAACATAAAAACTAATGAAAACGTCCCTAAAAGTAACTAGATCCTACTAAAAACATACTAAAAACAATGTCAAAAAGCGTATAAATTATCCGCTCATCACAACACCAAACTTAAATTGTTGCTTATCCCCAAGCAACTGAAAATCAAATAGGATAAAAAGAAGAGAATATACTATAAATTCCAAACTATCAATGAAACATAGCTTCAATCAAATGAGCGGGACTTATAGCTTTTTGCCTCTTGAATAGTTTTGGCATCTCACTTTATCCATTGAGGTTCAGAATGATTGGCATCTATAGGAACTCAGAGTTCAGATAGTGTTATTGATTCTCCTAGTTCAGTATGATGATTCTTGAACACAGCTTCTTTATGAGTCTTGGCCGTGGCCCTAAGCACTTTGTTTTCCAGTATTACCACCGGATACATAAATGCCACAGACACATAATTGGGTGAACCTTTTCAGATTGTGACTCAGCTTTGCTAAAGTCCCCAATTAGAGGTGTCCAGGGTTCTTAAGCACACTCTTTTTTTTGGATTTGGACCTTGACTTTAACCGCTCAGTCTCAAGTTTTCACTTGACACCTACACGCCACAAGCACATAGTTAGGGACAGCTTGGTTTAGCCGCTTAGACCAGGATTTTATTCCTTTAGGCCCTCCTATCCACTGATGCTCAAAGCCTTGGGATCCTTTTTATTTGCCCTTGCCTTTTGGTTTTAAGAGCTTTTGGCTTTTTCTGCTTGCTTTTTCTTTTTTTTTCTATTTTTTTTCGCCTATTTTTTTTCTGCAAGCTTTGTTCTTTGCTGCTTTTTCTTGCTTCAAGAATCATTTTTATGATTTTTCAGATTATCAAATAACATGTCTCCTAGTCATCATTCTTTCAAGAGCCAACATATTTAACATTCTTAAACAACAACTTCAAAAGACATATGCACTGTTCAAGCATTCATTCAGAAAACAAGAAGCATTGTCACCACATCAATATAATTAAACTAAGTTCAAGGATAAATTCAAAACTCATGTACTTCTTGTTCTTTTGAATTAAAACATTTTTCATTTAAGAGAGGTGATGGATTCATAGGACATTCATAACTTTAAGACAGAGTTACTAACTACTATTGATCATGTAATGAAGACACAAACATAGATAAGCACATAACATAGAAAACGAAAAACAGAAGAAATAAGAACAAGGAATGAATCCACCTTAGTGATGGTGGCGTTTCCTTCTTGAGGAACCAATGATGTCCTTGAGCTCTTCTATGTATCTTCCTTGTCTTTGTTGCTCCTCCCTCATTGCTTTTTGATCTTCTCTTATTTCATGAAGCATGATGGAGTGCTCTTGATGTTCCACCCTTAGTTGTCCCATATTGGAACTCAATTCTCCTAGGGAGGTGTTGATTTTCTCCCAATAGTTTTGTGGAGGAAAGTGCATTTGAGGCATCTCCGGGATCTCATGTTGATGATCTTCATACGCCTCTTGAGCTCTATGAATGGGCTCTCTTGCTTGCTCCATCTTTTTCTTAGTGATGGGCTTGTCCTCTTTAATGAGGATATCTCCCTCTATGTCAATCCCAGCTGAATTGCATAGGTGGCAAATGAGGTGAGGAAAGGCTAACCTTGCCATAGTGGAGGACTTGTCAGCCACCTTATAGAGTTCTTGAGGTATAATCTCATGAACTTCCACCTCTTCTCCAATCATGATGCTATGGATCATGATGGCCCGGTCTATAGTAACTTCAGACCGGTTGCTAGTGGGAATGATTGAGCATTGAATGAACTCCAACCATCCTCTAGCTACAGGCTTGAGGTCCAATCTTCTTAGTTGAACCGGCTTGCCTTTGGAGTCAATCTTCCATTGAGCTCCTTCTACACATATGTCCATAAGGACTTGGTCCAACCTTTGATCAAAGTTGACTCTCCTTGTGTAGGGGCGTGCGTTCTCTTCCATGTTTGGCAAGTTGAACGCCAACCTCACATTCTCCGGACTAAAATCTAAGTATTTCCTCCGAACCATTGTAACATAGTTCTTTGGATCCGGGTTTTTACTTTGATCATGGTTCTTGGTGATCCATGCATTGGCATAGAACTCTTGAACCATTAGGATGCCGACTTGTTGGATGGGATTTGTTAGAACTTCCCAACCTCTTCTTTGAATTTCATGTCCGATCTCTGGATACTCATTTCTTTTGAGTTTGAAAGGGACCTCAGGGATCACCTTCTTTTTGGCCACAACATCATAGAAGTGGTCTTGATGGGCTTTGGAGATGAACCTTTCCATCTCCCATGACTCAGATGTGGAAGCTTTTGTCTTCCCTTTCCCCTTTCTAGAGGATTCTCCGGTCTTAGGTGCCATCAATGGTAATGGAAAAACAAAAAGCTTATGCTTTTACCACACCAAACTTAGAATTTTGCTCGCCCTCGAGCAATAAAAGAAAGAATAGATGAAGAAGAAGAAGAAATGGAGGAGAGGGAGAGTGGGAAGTGTTTCAGCCAAGAAGGGTATAGAGGGGTGTGTTGTGTGAATTTGATGAAGAGTGGAGGGCTTTATATAGGGAAGGGAGGGGGGGAAAGGTTTCGGCCATATGGGTGGGTTTGGGTGGGAAATTGGTTTTGAATTTTGAAGGTAGGTGGGGTTTATGAGGTAGGTTTATGGGGAAGAGTGGATGGATGTGAATGGTGAAGAGGTGATGGGGAAGAGAGATTGAGGTGATTGGTGAAGGGTTTTTGGGGAAGAGTGTTTGTGTGAAAGAGAGAGGTGAGAAGAAGTGAGAGGAGGTAGGTGGGGATCCTATGGGGTCCACAGATCCTGAGGTGATCCTGTGGGGTCCACAGATCCTGAGATGATCCTGTGGGGTCCACAGATCCTGGGGTGTCAAGGATTTGCATCCCTGCACCAATTAGGCATGCAAAATGCCTTTGCACACAACTCTGGGCGTTCAGCGCCAGGTTGGTGCCCATTTTGGGCATTCAACGCCCATTTACTAGCCATTTCTGGCGTTGAACGCCAGAACCATGCTTGTTCTGGGCGTTCAGCACCAGAATGCTGCCCATTTTGGGCATTCAGCGCCAGAACCATGCTCTGTTCTGGCGTTGAACGCCAGGCAGATGCTCCTCCAGGGTGTGATTTTTCTTCTGCTGTTTTTGATTCCGTTTTCAATTTTTATATTTATTTTGTGACTCCACATGATCATGAACCTAATAAAACATGAAAAACAAAAACAAAATTAGATAAATAAACATTGGGTTGCCTCCCAACAAGAGCTTCTTTAATGTCAATAGCTTGACAGTGGGCTCTCATGGAGCCTCACAGATGTTCAGAGCATTGTTGAAACTCTCCAACACCAAACTTAGAGTTTGGATATGGAAGTTCAACACCAAACTTAGAGTTTGGTTGTGGCCTCCCAACACCAAACTTAGAGTTTGACTGTGGGGGCTTGGGTTGACTCTGCTTTGAGAGAAGCTTTTCATGCTTCCTCTTCATGGTTGCAGAGGGAGATCCTTGAGTTTTAAATACAAGGGAGTCCTCATTCCATTGAAGGACTAGTTCACCTCTGTCAACATCAATCACAGCTCTTGCTGTGGCCAGGAAAGGTCTTCCTAGGATGATGGATTCATCCTCTTCCTTTCCAGTATCCAGGACTATGAAATCAGCAGGGATGTAAAGGCCTTCAACCTTTACTAACACATCCTCTACTTGTCCATAAGCCTGTTTTCTTGAACTGTCTGCCATCTCTAATGAGATTTTAGCAGCTTGCACCCCATAGATTCCCAGTTTCTCTATTACAGAGAGGGGCATGACGTTTATCCCTGAACCAAGGTCACACAGAGCCTTAAAGATCATGGTGCCTATGGTACAAGGTATTATGAACTTTCCAGGATCCTATCTCTTCTGAGGCAATGTCAGTTGATCCAGATCACTTAGTTCATTGATGAACAAGGGAGGTTCAACTTCCCAAGTATCAATGCCAAATAATTTGGCATTTAGCTTCATGATTGTACCAAGAAACTTGGCAGTCTGATCTTCAGTAACATCCTCATTCTCTTCAGAAGAGGAATACTCATCAGAGCTCATGAAGGGCATAAGGAGGTTCAATGGAATCTCTATAGTCTCTAGATGAGCCTCAGATTCCTTTGGTTCCTCAGAGGGAAGCTCCTTATTGATCACTGGACGTCCCAGGAGGTCTTCCTCCTTGGGATTCACGTCCTCTCCTTCCCTTACAGGTTCGGCCATGGTGCTTATGTCAATGGCCTTGCACTCTCCTTTTGGATTATCTTCTGTATTGCTTGGGAGAGTACTAGGAGGGATTTCAGTGATTCTTTTACTCAGCTGGCCCACTTGTGCTTCCAAATTTCTAATGGAAGACCTTGTTTCATTCATGAAACTCACAGTGGCCTTAGACAGATCAGAGACTAAGTTTGCTAAATTAGAAGTATTTTGTTCAGAGTTCTCTGTCTGTTGCTGAGTGGATGATGGAAAAGGTTTATTATTGTTAAACCTATTTCTTCCACCATTATTAAAGCCTTGTTGAGGATTTTGATCCTTCCATGAGAAATTTGGGTGATTTCTCCATGATGAGTTATAGGTGTTTCCATAAGGTTCACCTAAATAATTCACCTCTGCTATTGTAGGGTTTTCAGGATCATAAGCTTCTTCTGCATAAGAAGTCTCTTGAGTACTGTTGGATGCAGCTTGCATTCCATTCAGACTCTGAGAAATCATATTGACTTGCTGAGTCAATATTTTGTTCTGAGCCAATATAGCATTCAGAGTGTCAATCTCAAGAACTCCCTTCTTCATAGGCGTCCATTATTCACAGGATTCCTTTCAGAAGTGTACATGAATTGGTTATTTGCAACCATCTCAATGAGTTCTTGAGCTTCTGCAGGCGTTTTCTTTAGGTGAATGGATCCACCTGCAGAAGTATCCAATGACATCTTTGATAACTCAGATAAACCATCATAGAATATATCCAGGATGGTCCATTCTGAAAGCATGTCAGAAGGACACTTTTTGGTCAGTCCTTTGTATCTCTCCCAAGCTTCATAGAGGGATTCACCTTCTTTCTGTCTGAAGGTTTGAACATCCACTCTGAGCTTGCTCAGCTTTTGAGGAGGAAAGAACTTGGCTAAGAAAGCCTTGACCAGCTTATCCCAAGAGTTCAGGCTATCCTTGGGTTGAGAATCCAACCACACTCTAGCTCTGTCTCTTACAGCAAAAGGGAAAAGCATGAGCCTGTAGACTTCAGGATCTACTCCATTAGTCTTAACAGTATCACATATCTGCAAGAATTCAGTTAAGAACTGAAAAGGATCTTCAGATGGAAGTCCATGAAACTTGCAGTTCTGCTGCATCAGAGAAACTAATTGAGGTTTCAGCTCAAAGTTGTTTGCTCCAATGGCAGGAATGGAGATGCTTCTTCCATGTAAATTGGAATTAGGTGCAGTAAAGTCACCAAGCATCCTCCTTGCATTATTATTATTTTCGGCTGCCATCTCCTCTTCCTGTTCGAAAATTTCTGAAAGGTTATCTCTGGATTGTTGTAATTTAGCTTCTCTTAATTTTCTCTTCAGAGTCCTTTCAGGTTCTGGATCTGCTTCAACAAGAATGTTCTTGTCCTTGCTCTTGCTCATATGACAAAGAAGAGGGCACAGAAAAATAATAATAATAGAGATCCTTTATACCACAGTATAGGGATCCTTGTGTTAGTGGGAGAAAAGAGGGAGACAAAGAATGTAATGTAATGGAAGAAACACAACTGTAAGGAGGGTATAGATGTGAGATGAGATATTAGTAGATGAATAAATAAATAGAATAAGATGGGAGAGGGAGAATTTTCGAAAATAATTTTTGAAAAAGAGTTAGTGATTTTTGAAAATAGTTTTTGAAAAGGATTAGTAGTTTTTTCGAAAATTCAAAATAAAAATAAAATAATTAGTTAATTAAAAATTTTTTTTGAAAAAGGGGGAAGATATTTTCGAAAATAGAGAGAGTTAGTTAGGTAGTTTTGAAAAAGATAAGAAACAAACAAAAAGTTAGTTAGTTAGTTGAAACAAATTTTGAAAAGGTAAGAAGTTAGGAAGTTAGAAAAGATATTTTGAAATCATATTTTGAAAAAGATAAGATAAGAAGATATTTTTGAAAAGATATGATAGAAATTAGTTTTTGAAAAAGATTTGATTTTTAAAATCACAATTAATGACTTGATTCACAAGAAATCACAAGATATGATTCTAGAACTTAAAGTTTGAATCTTTCTTAACAAGCAAGTAACAAACTTGAAATTTTTGAATCAAAACATTAATTGTTTTTGTTATTTTTGAAAATTTGATTTAAAATTAAGAAAAAGGTTTTTGAAAAATATTTTTGAAATTTTCGAAAATAACTAAGAAGTTTGAAAAAGATTTGATTTTTGAAAAAGATTTTTGAAAAAGATAAGATTTTTAAATTGAAAATTTGATTTGACTCATAAAAACACTAGATTTTAAAAATTTTTGAAAAAGTCAATCCAAATTTTCGAATTTATGAGAGAAAAAGGGGAAGATATTTTTTTGATTTTTGAATTTTTATGATGAGAGTGAAAAACATGAAAATTATGCAATGCATGAGATTTTTAGATTAAAACAATGAATGCATGCAAGAATGCTATGAATGTCAAGATGAACACCAAGAACACTATGAAGATCATGATGAACATCAAGAACATATTTTTGAAAAATTTTTAATGCAAAGAAAACATGCAAGACACCAAACTTAGAATTCTTTAATGCTTAGACACTAAGAATTCAAGAATGCATATGAAAAATAATATACAACACAAGACAAAAAATCATCAAGATCAAACAAGAAGACTCACCAAGAACAACTTGAAGATCATGAAGAACACTATGAATGCATGAAATTTTCGAAAAATGCAAGATGCATATGCAAGTGACACCAAACAAGAACAAAAAATATTTTTGATTTTTTATGATTTTATGATTTTTTTTTTTTGGTTTTTTTGAAAATTATTTAGTAAAAGAAAAATAAGGATTCTAAAATTTTTAATATGAATTCCAGGAATCTTGCATTCTTAGTCTAAAGCTTCAGTCCAGGAATTAGACATGGCTCACTAGCCAGCCAAGCTTTCAATGAAAGCTCCGGTCCAAAACACTAGACATGGCCAATGGCCAGCCAAGCTTTAGCATGTAAATCAGGAACAGCAGCAGGTGGATTAACAACAACTAGCTTGCTCTTGATAACAAATTGCTGCCTCAGTCCAAATAAATTTAGACATGGCTTTACAGCCAGCCAGGCTTCGCATGCTTCGTGAAACACTAGAATTCATTCTTAAAAATTCTGAAGAAAAATATATTTTTGAAAACAAATTTTTTTTTTCAAAAACAGGTGAGAAAATTTTGAAATATTTTTGAAAAATTTTTGAAAAGAAAACAAAAAGAAGATTACCTAATCTGAGCAACAAGATGAACCGTCAGTTGTCCAAACTCGAACAATCCCCGGCAACGGCGCCAAAAACTTGGTATGCGAAATTGCTACTCGGGTTGTGAATTGTTGTTCGAAATTGATTCCCTGGCAATGGCACCAAAAACGGATGTACAGGACCATGGTCTAAACATATCTTCACAACTTCGCATAACTAACCAGCAAGTGCACTGGGTCGTCCAAGTAATACCTTACGTGAGTAAGGGTCGAATCCCACGGAGATTGTCGGTATGAAGCAAGCTATGGTCACCTTGTAAATTTCAGTCAGGCGGATATAAAACAGTAATGGATTTTCGAAAATAAATAATAGAATAGGGATAGAGGTACTTATGTAAATCGTTGGTAGGAATTTCAGATAAGCGAATGGAGATGCTTTTCGTTCCTCTGAACCTCTGCTTTCCTGCTATCTTCATCCAATCAGTCTTGCTCCTTTCCATGGCTGGCTTTATGTGATACATCACCATTGTCAACTTCGGTCATCTCTCGGGAAAATGATCCAATGCCCTGTCACGGCACGGCTAATCGTCTGGAGGCATCACCCTTGTCAATGGCTTTATCTTATCCTCTCAGTGAAAATGATCAATGCACCCTGTCACGGCACGGCTATTCATCTGTCGGTTCTCGATCATGCTGGAATAAGATTTACTATCATTTTGCGCCTGTCACTACGCCCGGCAATCGCGAGTTTGAAGCTCGTCACAGTCATTCAATCATTGAATCCTACTCGGAATACCACAGACAAGGTTTAGACCTTCCGGATTCTCTTGAATGCCGCCATCATTCTAGCTTACACCACGAAGATTCTGGTTAAGAGGTCTAAGAGATACTCATTCAGTCTAAGGTAGAACGAAAGTGGTTGTCAGGCACGCGTTCATAGGAAATGATGATGATTGTCACGTTCATCACATTCAGATTGAAGTACGAATGAATATCTTAGAAGCGAAACAAGATGAATTGAATAGAAAACAGTAGTACTTTGCATTAATCTTTGAGGAACAGCAGAGCTCCACACCTTAATCTATGGAGTGTAGAAATTCTACCGTTAAAAATACATAAGTGAAGGTCCAGGCATGGCCGAATGGCCAGCCCCTCTGATCTAAGAACCAGGCGTCCAAAGATGGTCAAAAAGACGTCTAATACAATAGTAAAAGGTCCTATTTATAATAAACTAGCTACTAAGGTTTACATGAGTAAGTAATTGATGCATAAATCCACTTCCGGGGCCCACTTGGTGTGTGCTTGGGTTGAGCTTGAGTGTTGCACGTGTAGAGGTCCTTCTTGGAGTTGAACGCCAGTTTTTGTGCCAGTTTGGGCGTTCAACTCTGGTTTTGGATCCTTTTCTGGCGCTGGACGCCAAATTTGGGCAGAAAGCTGGCGTTGAACGCCAGTTTACATCGTCTATTCTTGGCCAAAGTATGAACTATTATATATTGCTGGAAAGCCCTGGATGTCTACTTTCCAATGCAATTAGAAGCGCGCCATTTCGAGTTCTGTAGCTCCAGAAAATCCATTTTGAGTGCAGGGAGGTCAGAATCCAATAGCATCAGCAGTCATTCTTCAACCTCTGAATCTGATTTTTGCTTAAGTCCCTTAATTTCAATCAGAAAATACCTGAATTCACAGAAAAATACACAAACTCGTAGTAAAGTCCAGAAATGTGAATTTAACATAAAAACTAATGAAAACGTCCCTAAAAATAACTAGATCCTACTAAAAACATACTAAAAACAATGTCAAAAAGCGTATAAATTATCTGCTCATCACCTTTTCAGATATGTAAAGCAACATTTATCTAAATTTATTTGAAATTGTCTTTTTAAAAAGATATACAGCATACTTTAATAAAATTTAATTATTTAAACTAAATTTAATAAATAGAAAGAAAAGATAAGCTAATAAACTAATATATTGCATATATATTAAATTAAAAAGTTGTTTCAAATCCAACTAAATAAATTTTAAATTCATATACTTACAGTTGCCAATTCAAATCAAAATACACATAATAACTAAACCAAAAAAAAACAAATAAATGCCTAATTTCATCAGCTTCCGTTCTCTTCGTCAGTTCTTCCATAATGCCGATGTATGTCAGGGTTGATCTCCATAGTCTTCTTACTATCCATAATGCCTATGTATGTCAAGGTTGATCTCCATAGTCTTCTTACTAGATATGTAGCCAGTCATACCGTTATCTCTCAAGGCCTGAGCCTTCATAATCCTCTCCACATATTTGTAGTCTAACTATACTCACCAGTGACCAAACAACAAGTAACCTATTAAGCTAAACATCTTCGTATCATATAAAATACCAATCAAAGAATAAAACCATATTCAATTCTAAAGAAAACAATGACATAGTGTAAATGTAACACAATATAAGGACCAAATGAACATCACGACTTTCATCATTCTCAATCTGAATAAGGTAATAACATTCATCAACAACCAAATTATCATAAAACATAAAGGCAATAAAAGGATAAATAAAAAATTAAAATATACCAGAGAAAGGTTAGAAGTAGCATCTTCCAATATAAGTTATTTTTTTCCATTGTAATATGGTAATCCTCATCATGTGCAACTGTATTTATCTGCAAGTAAATAAATTTTTTTAAGGGCTTCAATATATTATAATTTGAGATTTTGCAATACTTTTTTAAATTAAAAAATAGAAAAAATGAGACTTAATCATCCATTTATCATTCAAATTATAAAATAGATTTTCTAAATCTAAACAATTTAATAGTAAATAACTAGCAACAAACCTATGGCTAGTTGAAATCAATGAACATGCCAATTAATCACCATGCCATGACTAATAAACTCCTCTAAAAAATTAGCTTACATTCAAAACACAATTACATAAGTCCTATATAAAACTTGCACATACCTCGAATTCTAAAAGAATAACACCCCTGACAATAACATCATGAGTTGGAAGAGGGAATTGAGACAACTTTGGTACCATGTAGAAAGAACAATAATAATTTAACTCAAATTTGAACTTCAACACTGAAATATAAGAATGAAAATAATATTTTCTTTTCATGTAAATAACCATGATAACTGTATTTTGAAAGATACTACAACAAAAATATTAGAATACCTCAAAAGGTTTAACACCCCATAAAAACACTCGCAGTCAAAATTGAGGCAAGCCATAAGCTCTAGCAGCAA
This sequence comes from Arachis hypogaea, assembly GCF_003086295.3. NCBI lineage: Eukaryota > Viridiplantae > Streptophyta > Magnoliopsida > Fabales > Fabaceae > Arachis > Arachis hypogaea. The sequence goes on from NC_092046.1 coordinate 53,514,295, forward strand.
GAATTCCCAAGCTCCGCCACATATTACATCAGCATCTCCCATCAAGACAACAATAATGATCTATATGACATCAAATAGCACTCAAAAGAAAACTAAAGAAAAAAAAAAGAAGACACCTTAAAACTAAAATTTTAATAGTGTCACAAACTCAAAAGAAAAGCCACTACCTAAAAAATGAAGATGCTTATTACCATATATTGATAAATGATAATTCAACCATATGAATATATGATCTATGAGGTGCCTAATACTATTCTCACATACATCATCATATAATTACTAGTCATATTATTTAACTTAGGTACCTAAATTCTAGCATCAATTTCTCTGAATGTTATGACTTTACCTATAGTATTTCCATACCAGACCAGCTTTTGAACTGGATCACCATGTTGGTTGATGCCAAGGCATCTTAGGCTAGTTTCACTAGCATTTTTCTGTTATTTTTAGTTGTTTTATGCATTTTCTTGAGCCTTAAGTAATCATTTGGGCCAAATAGTCATGCTTGTCTTAAATCATTCAAACATGAAGATTTTGATGCAAATTCCATGAGTTTTTAGTTATATTCCTTGAATGCTATGAATGAAAGATTTCTCATGAAATTTTGCAAGACTTTGATGCAGTTGTTTGGATGATTTCAGGGAAGAAGAGGCTAGGCAAGGAAGCAACAAAATCAATAAAGGAAGCTTGAATATCACATGTGGAGTTTAAGTTCCAGTTTAAGCTTAAACTGGAGCTTAAACGCCAAAACCATGAGAGTTAAGGAAATGCTGAAAGTGGCGTTTAACCTCCAGTTTAACCTTAAACTGGAAGTTAAACGCCAGAATTAGAAATGCACCAGGGAGCATTTCCACGTTTAAGCTCCAGTTTAACCTTAAACTGGAGCTTAAACGTGTTCGACTATTTTTTCTCCTCCAGGGTTGTTTTCTCATTTCCACGTTTAAGCTTCAGTTTAACCTTACACTGAAGCTTAAACGTGCTCGAGCTTGTGCCTCCAGGGAGTGCCAGCGTTTAAGCTCCAGTTTAAGCTTAAACTGGAGCTTAAACGTGTTATGGAATAGCTTGACCATGCCTTCTTCAAACATAAATAACTTGAGCTACAAAACTCCAAATGAGATGATTCAAAATGCATTGGAAAGAAGACATCTAGAGCTTTCCAAGCATATATGGCATGCATGGTGGATACTAAAAATTGAGGAAGAAAACAGCCCCGTAATGTGCATAGAAGAGCATAGTACCAACATGCAATCAGGCCAGCTGACCTCTTCACCTTCCATGGAGTATAACTCGAGTTGTAGAACTCCAAATGATGCGCTTCCAGTTGCATTGGAAAGTAGACATCCAGAGCTTTCCAACGATGTATAGAAATATGGGGTGGACAATGCAACTGAGCTCCCAAAATTGGCATTTTCGAGCACGTTTAAGTGACTTAAACGTTGGCTTAAACGCTGTCAAACCAACCAGCAACCTTGTCACCTTCAATCAAGCATAACTTGAGCTATAGAGATCCAATTGAGGTGCTTCCAGTTGCGTTAGAAAGCTGACATCCATAGCTTTCCAACGAGGTATAATAGTCTATATTTGGCATCAAATTGGCAAGGTTGACAAGAGAACAAAGTGACGACTCAAGAAAGGGGGATTGAAGGGGAATCCAGCCCCTGAGGGTGGAGTTTTTACACATCGGGAGAGAACTTTGGATCATTTTTCTTTTAGTTTTGTAATTGAATTCAGAGCTATGACTCACTAAACCCCTTTCATTGGGTTAGGGAGCTCTATTGTAATTCAATGAATCAATAATAGTTTTATCTTCTTCTTCAATCTTTTCTCTTGAATTTTGTTAGAAAGCTTCTCGATCTAATTCCATTGGGTAGTTGTCTTGGGAAAGAAACTACCCATAATTGGAATCCTTCGGAACCTTGGGAAAGGAATGGAGGATTCATGCTAGAGAAGCTTTCTCACAGTGAATTGGATTGGGGTTTGGATGGATATTGTGACATGTAATCCTACCAAATTGTGGTTCATGAAACTGTGTGGTATAATCAGTGATCGAGCATCATCTCTTCTTATGAATATTTAAACCAAGGGATTGGGAATTTGTTCGTTTTTAGAGAGAATTGGTGAGCCAAGGGATTGGGATCCAATCATATAAGATTGCCAAAAAAAATTCAATGAATGCATTGGTTGAGGAAGGAATAAAAATGTTTTGATTCGGAGATCTCAATATCTCCTAACACCCAATGAATTCCCCATTTCTGATTTACCACTTTCTCTTTACATTCTGCAATTAAATTCATGCAATCACCCCCATCCCTTTTAATTTCAGCAATTTAGCTTCTCGCTCTTTAATTCATGCAATTTTACATTCCGCAATTCTCATCTAAATCTTGATTCCGCTCAACTAGAACATACTTCTAATCCGAATTGCTCACTCAACCAATCCTTGTGGGATTCGACCTCACTCTATTGTGAGTTTTTACTTGACGATAACCGGTGCACTTGCCGGAAGGAATTTTGCCGATCGTGCAATTTCCTAAATCGTAGCATAACAAGTTTATGCGCATCAAGTTTATGGCGCCGTTGCCGGGGATTGGTTTTCGATTGACAATTCTCAAATTGGAAGTTAACTAGATTGAGCAATTTTTCTTTTCTTTTGTTAATAGTTTTTGTTTCAGTTTATTACTGCTAATTTCTGCAAATTTTAATTTGTTTTCTTTGCTTATTCACTTGTTAGCATACTAACCACTAGCTGTTTGTGATATTGCCTCACTATGGAATTTCCACTATCTTTGGATGAGTATTGTTTGAGACTGAGCACATTGCAAAAAAGAAAGGAGTATCCATCATCTTTTGGTCAATCAAAATTCATGAGAAACTCTCCACCACCACAGAATGATTCATGTTATTATGCTCATGGTGGGTGGGAGTATCAGGAACAGGAAACGGGGTACTTCCCAGAGCCACAAAATGGTCCATGTTTTGGTGAATTTGATCACTACTCAAGTTGTGGCTGGGAAGATCAAAACCAAAGAGATTTCACTTATTCACACCCCATTCATCAAGAGCCATCACCTCTGAATTATCCAACCTCACCTCCTAGTTTTACATATCCAAATTCTTCATCACTTGAGCATTTCTCAGCACAAAATTCCTTCTCAAATTCATACAATTCATTTCACTATCCACAAGACTCATTCCACTACACACAAGAGTCATACCACTACCAACACTCCAACCAAAGACTCTATCAGCTCACACAAAACACATACTCCCAGCCACCATATCACAGCCAAGATAATCAACCTCATCAACCCAATCCGAACCAATCACTTCATGATCAGTTAACCAGGATAGAAGGAATGCTTGCAACTATGGGCAGAGATGTGGCCGATTTGAAAAGCTTTAAGGAAGAAGTGATATCCAACTTACAAAATCAAGGTGCTGCCATTCAAAAGCTAGAAGCACAAATTGGATATCTATCAAAGCAAATCCCTACCCACAATTCTTCTAGTGATACCATGGCAAACCCAAGGGAGGAATCAGAAGAACAAGAAAGGGAGAAAGTCAATCAAGGGAGATCACACTCCAATGAAACAGAGAGTTGCAAAGAGGAAGGGTTCATTGAACCACAAATTCAGGAAGCTTTTGATGAACAGGATACTCCAACTGTCCAACAACAACCAAGTTCTGAGATCAAGGATGTGAAGGCAGTAGAAACAAGCACCAAAATGAGGATTGTGACCGAGAAACAAAGGACCATATCCATGAAGAAGAGAAGGTCGAAGAACAATCCAACTCCTGAGCCAACAAGCAAGTTCACTCAAGCCAATCACAAGGGAAAGCTTGCTGGAAAGAGGCATTCACAACAAGGGGCACTAACTAGCTCCTTTATCCACTTGAAGTCATTCCTCTTAACAAACTGGAGGAAGAGGAAGAAAGTCAGGAACAGCATGTCAAGCTAATGACAGTAAACGAGCGTTTGTTGGGAGGCAACCCAACCAAAGGTAGTTTTTCTTTTCTAGTTATTTTAATAAAAAAGTTAAGTAGATTTATCTGTATTGCAAGGTGCTAAGTTTGGTGTTGCACACCAAAACAATTCAAGGGTGAATGTGAGATTCTAAGTTTGGTGTTCCACCAAAAACTTCATTAAAAGCACATTTCTACCTCAACATGACTAGTCACTAGCTCCAACCAATCAGGGAAACTACTTAAACAATAGTTTAATTTCTAGTTCATAGTTTCTTTTTCTAGTTCATAGTTATTTTCTTAATAAAAGCACATGAGGTTTTCTGCATATGATCCAAATTGCTGCATATGGCAAGGAACTAAGTTTGGTGTTCACACACCAATCTAAGTTCAGAGGCCTACAAACATACATGCATGCTAACCAATTCTCAAAGTGCTTGGGGAACAAGCAACTTCTAATAGCTTTGTAGGAAGACAATCAATCTCATGGAAGGAATATACATCATCATCAAAGAGAACACCAAGGCTAGGAAGGATGATGAACAACAAAGAAGATGCTAAAAGGTTGTATTGTCACTTAATTGCTTGTACTTTGAATTGCTGATATTGGAAGTTTGCATGCACCCCTGCTTTAAGTTTGAGTCATTGCAGTTTTTGTTTGTCTGTTTGTTTAATTTCCAAATAAGTGATAGTCTAAGTGTCTGGATAAACTTCACTTGCTTAAATGTATGCTTGCCATGCTTGTTCTGTTTCCAAAAATAAAAGAAAAGTTTGAACAAAAGTAACTTAGCTCAATTAGTGACAAATCAAGTAGAATTAAAGTGGTGGTATGCATGCTTGATTGTTTAGTCAGATCACTGGAAATAGAGTGTAGAATTATCAATTTTTGTGTAGAAATTAAAAACTGTCTATGGATCTTGATGAATAAATGTCTTTGGCCATGAAAAAGAAAGAAAAAGAAGAAGAAAAAGCCACTGAAAAAGGGCAACCAAAAAGCAAAAAAATTGAGAAAATAAGCTAGGCACCAATGATTTGAACTTCTGAGACAAATGCCTGTGGTGTTTATGTATTAAGGATATGCTTGGATGAATAGGTTCTGGGGAGTGTTTCAACACTTGGTAACTTGGGTTAACTAACCCGGGATTATCAACCAAAAGTCCATTATCAAGAGCAACCTAAATACAAAACATTTAGTCACACAAAGAGGTGCTGGGCACCAATGTCTCAAGAAGAAATGTGAACTAAAATGCCTGTAGTGGATATGTGTAGTGCACTGATAAGAAAAAGAAAATGCCAAAGGCTTGTGCAACACATGACACTAAGCAAACAAGGAGCAAAGGAGCTCTAAGAAAAAGAAAAGAAAAACAAAGAAGAGAAAAGTGCCAAGGACATAAGAATAACAAGAGGCCATAGCAGTGTTTGATGGATGCAATGAAAAAGTGATAATCTTACTTGATAAGAATGAAAAAGTGATGCTGCAACTTTCTGCATAAAACCCTTCTGATGAACTTCAAGTGCTTACTAATATAGCCAATGTAATTGCTTTCTGTTTCATACTTTCTTCTCAAGTAACTCAGGACTTGCTTAGGGACAAGCAAGTATTAAGTTTGGTGTTGTGATGCCAAGGCATCTTAGGCTAGTTTCACTAGCATTTTTCTGTTATTTTTAGTTGTTTTATGCATTTTCTTGAGCCTTAAGTAATCATTTGGGCCAAATAGTCATGCTTGTCTTAAATCATTCAAACATGAAGATTTTGATGCAAATTCCATGAGTTTTTAGTTATATTCCTTGAATGCTATGAATGAAAGATTTCTCATGAAATTTTGCAAGACTTTGATGCAGTTGTTTGGATGATTTCAGGGAAGAAGAGGCTAGGCAAGGAAGCAACAAAATCAATAAAGGAAGCTTGAATATCACATGTGGAGTTTAAGTTCCAGTTTAAGCTTAAACTGGAGCTTAAACGCCAAAACCATGAGAGCTAAGGAAATGCTGAAAGTGGCGTTTAACCTCCAGTTTAACCTTAAACTGGAAGTTAAACGCCAGAATTAGAAATGCACCAGGGAGCATTTCCACGTTTAAGCTCCAGTTTAACCTTAAACTGGAGCTTAAACGTGTTCGACTATTTTTTCTCCTCCAGGGTTGTTTTCTCATTTCCACGTTTAAGCTTCAGTTTAACCTTAAACTGAAGCTTAAACGTGCTCGAGCTTGTGCCTCCAGGGAGTGCCAGCGTTTAAGCTCCAGTTTAAGCTTAAACTGGAGCTTAAACGTGTTATATGGAACAGCTTGACCATGCCTTCTTCAAAAATAAATAACTTGAGCTACAAAACTCCAAATGAGATGATTCAAAATGCATTGGAAAGAAGACATCTAGAGCTTTCCAAGCATATATGGCATGCATGGTGGATACTAAAAATTGAGGAAGAAAACAGCCCCGTAATGTGCATAGAAGAGCATAGTACCAACATGCAATCAGGCCAGCTGACCTCTTCACCTTCCATGGAGTATAACTCGAGTTGTAGAACTCCAAATGATGCGCTTCCAGTTGCATTAGAAAGTAGACATCCAGAGCTTTCCAACGATGTATAGAAGTATGGGGTGGACAATGCAACTGAGCTCCCAAAATTGGCATTTTCGAGCACGTTTAAGTGACTTAAACGTTGGCTTAAACGCTGTCAAACCAACCAGCAACCTTGTCACCTTCAATCAAGCATAACTTGAGCTATAGAGATCCAATTGAGGTGCTTCCAGTTGCGTTAGAAAGCTGACATCCATAGCTTTCCAACGAGGTATAATAGTCTATATTTGGCATCAAATTGGCAAGGTTGACAAGAGAACAAAGTGACGACTCAAGAAAGGGGGATTGAAGGGGAATCCAGCCCCTGAGGGGGGAGTTTTTACACATCGGGAGAGAACTTTGGATCATTTTTCTTTTAGTTTTGTAATTGAATTCAGAGCTATGACTCACTAAACCCCTTTCATTGGGTTAGGGAGCTCTATTGTAATTCAATGAATCAATAATAGTTTTATCTTCTTCTTCAATCTTTTCTCTTGAATTTTGTTAGAAAGCTTCTCAATCTAATTCCATTGGGTAGTTGTCTTGGAAAAGAAACTACCCATAATTGGAATCCTTCGGAACCTTGGGAAAGGAATGGAGGATTCATGCTAGAGAAGCTTTCTCACAGTGAATTGGATTGGGGTTTGGATGGATATTGTGACATGTAATCCTACCAAATTGTGGTTCATGAAACTGTGTGGTATAATCAGTGATCGAGCATCATCTCTTCTTATGAACATTTAAACCAAGGGATTGGGAATTTGTTCGTTTTTAGAGAGAATTGGTGAGCCAAGGGATTGGGATCCAATCATATAAGATTGCCAAGCAAAATTCAATGAATGCATTGGTTGAGGAAGGAATAAAAATGTTTTGATTCGGAGATCTCAATATCTCCTAACACCCAATGAATTCCCCATTTCTGATTTACCACTTTCTCTTTACATTCTGCAATTAAATTCATGCAATCACCCCCATCCCTTTTAATTTCAGCAATTTAGCTTCTCGCTCTTTAATTCATGCAATTTTACATTCCGCAATTCTCATCTAAATCTTGATTCCGCTCAACTAGAACATACTTCTAATCCGAATTGCTCACTCAACCAATCCTTGTGGGATTCGACCTCACTCTATTGTGAGTTTTTACTTGACGATAACTGGTGCACTTGCCGGAAGGAATTTTGCCGATCGTGCAATTTCCTAAATCGTAGCATAACAAGTTTATGCGCATCAAGTTTATGGCGCCGTTGCCGGGGATTGGTTTTCGATTGACAATTCTCAAATTGGAAGTTAACTAGATTGAGCAATTTTTCTTTTCTTTTGTTAATAGTTTTTGTTTCAGTTTATTACTGCTAATTTCTGCAAATTTTAATTTGTTTTCTTTGCTTATTCACTTGTTAGCATACTAACCACTAGTTGTTTGTGATATTGCCTCACTATGGAATTTCCACTATCTTTGGATGAGTATTGTTTGAGACTGAGCACATTGCAAAAAAGAAAGGAGTATCCATCATCTTTTGGTCAATCAAAATTCATGAGAAACTCTCCACCACCACAGAATGATTCATGTTATTATGCTCATGGTGGGTGGGAGTATCAGGAACAGGAAACGGGGTACTTCCCAGAGCCACAAAATGGTCCATGTTTTGGTGAATTTGATCACTACTCAAGTTGTGGCTGGGAAGATCAAAACCAAAGAGATTTCACTTATTCACACCCCATTCATCAAGAGACATCACCTCTGAATTATCCAACCTCACCTCCTAGTTTTACATATCCAAATTCTTCATCACTTGAGCATTTCTCAGCACAAAATTCCTTCTCAAATTCATACAATTCATTTCACTATCCACAAGACTCATTCCACTACACACAAGAGTCATACCACTACCAACACTCCAACCAAAGACTCTATCAGCCCACACAAAACACATACTCCCAGCCACCATATCACAGCCAAGATAATCAACCTCATCAACCCAATCCGAACCAATCACTTCATGATCAGTTAACCAGGATAGAAGGAATGCTTGCAACTATGGGCAGAGATGTGGCCGATTTGAAAAGCTTTAAGGAAGAAGTGATATCCAACTTACAAAATCAAGGTGCTGCCATTCAAAAGCTAGAAGCACAAATTGGATATCTATCAAAGCAAATCCCTACCCACAATTCTTCTAGTGATACCATGGCAAACCCAAGGGAGGAATCAGAAGAACAAGAAAGGGAGAAAGTCAATCAAGGGAGATCACACTCCAATGAAACAGAGAGTTGCAAAGAGGAAGGGTTCATTGAACCACAAATTCAGGAAGCTTTTGATGAACAGGATACTCCAACTGTCCAACAACAACCAAGTTCTGAGATCAAGGATGTGAAGGCAGTAGAAACAAGCACCAAAATGAGGATTGTGACCGAGAAACAAAGGACCATATCCATGAAGAAGAGAAGGTCGAAGAACAATCCAACTCCTGAGCCAACAAGCAAGTTCACTCAAGCCAATCACAAGGGAAAGCTTGCTGGAAAGAGGCATTCACAACAAGGGGCACTAACTAGCTCCTTTATCCACTTGAAGTCATTCCTCTTAACAAACTGGAGGAAGAGGAAGAAAGTCAGGAACAACATGTCAAGCTAATGACAGTAAACGAGCGTTTGTTGGGAGGCAATCCAACCAAAGGTAGTTTTTCTTTTTTAGTTATTTCAATAAAAGAGTTAAGTAGATTTATCTGTATTGCAAGGAGCTAAGTTTGGTGTTGCACACCAAAATAATTCAAGGGTGAATGTGAGATTCTAAGTTTGGTGTTCCACCAAAAACTTCATTAAAAGCACATTTCTACCTCAGCATGACTAGTCACTAGCTCCAACCAATCAGGGAAACTACTTAAACAATAGTTTAATTTCTAGTTCATAGTTTCTTTTTCTAGTTCATAGTTATTTTCTTAATAAAAGCACATGAGGTTTTCTGCATATGATCCAAATTGCTGCATATGGCAAGGAACTAAGTTTGGTGTTCACACACCAATCTAAGTTCAGAGGCCTACAAACATACATGCATGCTAACCAATTCTCAAAGTGCTTGGGGAACAAGCAACTTCTAATAGCTTTGTAGGAAGACAATCAATCTCATGGAAGGAATATACATCATCATCAAAGAGAACACCAAGGCTAGGAAGGATGATGAACAACAAAGAAGATGCTAAAAGGTTGTATTGTCACTTAATTGCTTGTACTTTGAATTGCTGATATTGGAAGTTTGCATGCACCCCTGCTTTAAGTTTGAGTCATTGCAGTTTTTGTTTGTCTGTTTGTTTAATTTCCAAATAAGTGATAGTCTAAGTGTCTGGATAAACTTCACTTGCTTAAATGTATGCTTGCCATGCTTGTTCTGTTTCCAAAAATAAAAGAAAAGTTTGAACAAAAGTAACTTAGCTCAATTAGTGACAAATCAAGTAGAATTAAAGTGGTGGTATGCATGCTTGATTGTTTAGTCAGATCACTGGAAATAGAGTGTAGAATTATCAATTTTTGTGTAGAAATTAAAAACTGTCTATGGATCTTGATGAATAAATGTCTTTGGCCATGAAAAAGAAAGAAAAAGAAGAAGAAAAAGCCACTGAAAAAGGGCAACCAAAAAGCAAAAAAATTGAGAAAATAAGCTAGGCACCAATGATTTGAACTTCTGAGACAAATGCCTGTGGTGTTTATGTATTAAGGATATGCTTGGATGAATAGGTTCTGGGGAGTGTTTCAACACTTGGTAACTTGGGTTAACTAACCCGGGATTATCAACCAAAAGTCCATTATCAAGAGCAACCTAAATACAAAACATTTAGTCACACAAAGAGGTGCTGGGCACCAATGTCTCAAGAAGAAATGTGAACTAAAATGCCTGTAGTGGATATGTGTAGTGCACTGATAAGAAAAAGAAAATGCCAAAGGCTTGTGCAACACATGACACTAAGCAAACAAGGAGCAAAGGAGCTCTAAGAAAAAGAAAAGAAAAACAAAGAAGAGAAAAGTGCCAAGGACATAAGAATAACAAGAGGCCATAGCAGTGTTTGATGGATGCAATGAAAAAGTGATAATCTTACTTGATAAGAATGAAAAAGTGATGCTGCAACTTTCTGCATAAAACCCTTCTGATGAACTTCAAGTGCTTACTAATATAGCCAATGTAATTGCTTTCTGTTTCATACTTTCTTCTCAAGTAACTCAGGACTTGCTTAGGGACAAGCAAGTATTAAGTTTGGTGTTGTGATGCCAAGGCATCTTAGGCTAGTTTCACTAGCATTTTTCTGTTATTTTTAGTTGTTTTATGCATTTTCTTGAGCCTTAAGTAATCATTTGGGCCAAATAGTCATGCTTGTCTTAAATCATTCAAACATGAAGATTTTGATGCAAATTCCATGAGTTTTTAGTTATATTCCTTGAATGCTATGAATGAAAGATTTCTCATGAAATTTTGCAAGACTTTGATGCAGTTGTTTGGATGATTTCAGGGAAGAAGAGGCTAGGCAAGGAAGCAACAAAATCAATAAAGGAAGCTTGAATATCACATGTGGAGTTTAAGTTCCAGTTTAAGCTTAAACTGGAGCTTAAACGCCAAAACCATGAGAGCTAAGGAAATGCTGAAAGTGGCGTTTAACCTCCAGTTTAACCTTAAACTGGAAGTTAAACGCCAGAATTAGAAATGCACCAGGGAGCATTTCCACGTTTAAGCTCCAGTTTAACCTTAAACTGGAGCTTAAACGTGTTCGACTATTTTTTCTCCTCCAGGGTTGTTTTCTCATTTCCACGTTTAAGCTTCAGTTTAACCTTAAACTGAAGCTTAAACGTGCTCGAGCTTGTGCCTCCAGGGAGTGCCAGCGTTTAAGCTCCAGTTTAAGCTTAAACTGGAGCTTAAACGTGTTATATGGAACAGCTTGACCATGCCTTCTTCAAAAATAAATAACTTGAGCTACAAAACTCCAAATGAGATGATTCAAAATGCATTGGAAAGAAGACATCTAGAGCTTTCCAAGCATATATGGCATGCATGGTGGATACTAAAAATTGAGGAAGAAAACAGCCCCGTAATGTGCATAGAAGAGCATAGTACCAACATGCAATCAGGCCAGCTGACCTCTTCACCTTCCATGGAGTATAACTCGAGTTGTAGAACTCCAAATGATGCGCTTCCAGTTGCATTAGAAAGTAGACATCCAGAGCTTTCCAACGATGTATAGAAGTATGGGGTGGACAATGCAACTGAGCTCCCAAAATTGGCATTTTCGAGCACGTTTAAGTGACTTAAACGTTGGCTTAAACGCTGTCAAACCAACCAGCAACCTTGTCACCTTCAATCAAGCATAACTTGAGCTATAGAGATCCAATTGAGGTGCTTCCAGTTGCGTTAGAAAGCTGACATCCATAGCTTTCCAACGAGGTATAATAGTCTATATTTGGCATCAAATTGGCAAGGTTGACAAGAGAACAAAGTGACAACTCAAGAAAGGGGGATTGAAGGGGAATCCAGCCCCTGAGGGGGGAGTTTTTACACATCGGGGGAGAACTTTGGATCATTTTTCTTTTAGTTTTGTAATTGAATTCAGAGCTATGACTCACTAAACCCCTTTCATTGGGTTAGGGAGCTCTATTGTAATTCAATGAATCAATAATAGTTTTATCTTCTTCTTCAATCTTTTCTCTTGAATTTTGTTAGAAAGCTTCTCGATCTAATTCCATTGGGTAGTTGTCTTGGGAAAGAAACTACCCATAATTGGAATCTTTCGGAACCTTGGGAAAGGAATGGAGGATTCATGCTAGAGAAGCTTTCTCACAGTGAATTGGATTGGGGTTTGGATGGATATTGTGACATGTAATCCTACCAAATTGTGGTTCATGAAACTGTGTGGTATAATCAGTGATCGAGCATCATCTCTTCTTATGAACATTTAAACCAAGAGATTGGGAATTTGTTCGTTTTTAGAGAGAATTGGTGAGCCAAGGGATTGGGATCCAATCATATAAGATTGCCAAGCAAAATTCAATGAATGCATTGGTTGAGGAAGGAATAAAAATGTTTTGATTCGGAGATCTCAATATCTCCTAACACCCAATAAATTCCCCATTTCTGATTTACCACTTTCTCTTTACATTCTGCAATTAAATTCATGCAATCACCCCATCCCTTTTAATTTCAGCAATTTAGCTTCTCGCTCTTTAATTCATGCAATTTTACATTCCGCAATTCTCATCTAAATCTTGATTCCGCTCAACTAGAACATACTTCTAATCCGAATTGCTCACTCAACCAATCCTTGTGGGATTCGACCTCACTCTATTGTGAGTTTTTACTTGACGATAACCGGTGCACTTGCCGGAAGGAATTTTGCCGATCGTGCAATTTCCTAAATCGTAGCATAACAAGTTTATGCGCATCATTGGTGGCATGAAATAGTGTTTTAAGTAGCTTGTTAATCATTTTACATCATTAGCTAAAAAATTAATGAACTACTCTTCATCAAAGACATCAGAGAAATTGTTACAAAGCCAACAAGGGAATATAAAATCTAACTATAACCAATTAATCAGTTAATTAGTTACCTATTGTCCTGAAAAAAAATGGAGACATAAAGCTTAACATACATAAACCTACGGTTCAAGCCTTCTTCTCAAAGGATTGCGGCTTGGATTTGAGTTTAGTTTTGAATTGGGGCATGGACAACAACTTCTCGCCACCCTGCTACCTTTGATATCAGTCACTATGATAAACCACTATTTTATGGTTAATCTTGTGTTAAATTGAGTGGTTTTTATCAAGTCTTTGCACACTTATTCATACAATTTGCATGGTTTTACAAATCCTTCCTAATTTTGTGCTATGATTGAAAACATGCTTCTTTGGCCCTAAATTTGCTAACTTTAATCCTTTCTTATTACCGTTCGATGCCTTGATATGTGTGTTAAGTGATTTCAGGGTTTATAGGGCAGGAATGGCTTAGAGGATGGAAAGGAAGCTTGCAAAAAATGGAAGGAACACAAGAAACTAAGGAGCTGTCCAGCGAGGAACGACGCACGCGCGTATCTAACGCGTGCGCGTGAAAAGCGAATCTGCACAGCAACGCGTGCGCCTACCTGACGCGTACGCGTGACACGTGAAGATGACCATCGACGCGTACGTGTGACTGACGCGTACGCGTGACATGCGCCACGTGTAGAAAGTGCAGAAAATGCTGGGGGCGATTTTGGGCTGAGTTTGGACCCAGTTTTCAGCCCAGAAAACATATATTAGAGGCTGCAAAATGGGGGAATCACATGGAATCATTCATACAACTTTCATTCACATAATTTTAGGTTTTAGATGTAGTTTTTTAGAGAGAGAGGCTCTCTCCTCTCTCTAGGTTTTAGGATTTTAGGTTTAGCTTTTCTTAATTTCATATTTCTACTTTGCTTTAATTTAGTTTTCTTCTACTCTTATTTGTTCTAATCCTTTAGTTTATCTATATTCCCTTGTTGATTATTTTATGTTGCCAATTTAGTTTATGAACTCTTCACGTTAGATTTGATTTTCTATTTAATGCAATTTGAGGTATTTCATATTTATTGCTTCTTCTATTACTTGTTAGTCATTGATGTTTGCAATTGGTTGTTTGAATTTTATATTCCTTGTTAGTTTTCTATGCTTTTATGTTATGTCTTCCAAGTGTTTAATAAAATGCTTGGGAGTATTTTAAGTTAGATTTTTATATTCTTGGCTTTGGTTGAGTAATTGGAGACTCTTGAGTTATCAAACTCCTTTGTTGATTGATAATTGAGAAGTTGCTAGTTGATTTGGATCCCTCTAAAGCTAGTCTTTCCTTAAGAGTTGACTAGGACTTGAGAAATCAAATTGATTCATTCACTTGACTTTCCTTCATAGTTAGAGGTTAACTAAGTGGTTGCAATGGACAATTGATGTCACAATTGATAAGGATAGCTAGGATAGGACTTCTAATTCTCATACCTTGCCAAGAGCTTTATTAATTATTAATTTATTTTTTTGTCATTTTATTTCCTTGTTCCTTATTTCAAAAACCCAAAAGATACTTTTTTCATAACCAATAATAAATACACCTCCCTGTAATTCCTTGAGAGACGACCCGAGTTTTAAATACTTCGGTTTCTTTTTATTGGGTTTGTTACTTGTGACAACCAAATTTTTGTATGAAAGGATTCTTTGTTGGTTTAGAAACTATGCTAGCAACGAGAATTCATTGAGAAATTCTAAACCGTCAAAAATCCATTCATCACATTACCATAGACGTGATTCTAGCAATTTGGCGTGCTTACTCGTCGATTCTACGCGAACACTACTTCTCTGAGACGCAGAGCAAGAACGTTATGAAATGGAGGAATAGAAATGCAAAAATATACGATTTTGCAAGTTAACTCGCAATTCTAACTACCTTGGCAGCAGCACTAATAATTAACCATTAACAAATTAAAATCAATAATAATTAACAAAGTGGAAATCTTTCTCTATAAAGGAGTAAAGAATAAAATTTACATTATTCTCTATGAACTATTTAACTTAATCAAAGTGGCCAACAAAACAAACAAACAAAAAACAATAATCGATTCTATATAAAATAGTTAACTCAGCGAATTATGAAAATTAATTATTCTGTAATTTACATTAAAAATGAAGAAATCAAAGGGGAAAAGTACCAGAATCAATGTGAAAACCAGAAATTGCTGAATCAGCAACAACCAGCGTAGAGAATTGCACCTCAGTGGAAAAGTAGTGAAAAACCTGAAATTCAATAAAATATCAATCAAGCCAGTCCAAACAAATTGAAATTTCAGACTTAAGAATCATAATAGCATGCTTAATTAACTATGAACTAAGACAAATGCTGATAAGAAAATCCTAATTTTAATCTAAATTAACCTAATCAGCAAAAATAAATTTAACTAAATAAAATTACTAAGTAAAAATTAAAATCTAACTAAAATGTAATGAATTAAATCAGAGAACAGCAAAATGGGTTTTTCCAAAAACCTGAAAACTGAAGAATAGAGTAACAAGAAGACAGAGGTGAGGAGGTTGCAGCATGGGGTGGTCGCCGTGTTGCCAGAGCAATAGACCAGCGATTCAATGTGCTATAAGTTAACTCAATCACGATTCAATGCGCTCTTTAAAGTTCAACCACTGACAAAAATCTCAGAAAAAAATTCCTGATTATAACACCATTGCCGGGAAGAAAGGCTTTTCTTTTTATCCCAATGGGAAGTGTACATAGTGGCAGCCGAAAGATTATTTTTAATAAACTTCAAAATTGTTGCAAATTTAAGAGTGCAGTTAAATTCAACATAGTTGGAATTGTTGCCCAAACAGCCATTAAGGGTGTATTTTTGGGTTGAATTTATAATTCAGTTCAAACCCTTTAAGCAAGTCTAAATTACCTACAATATTATACGAATTGCCACTGAAATTCATCATCTGAATAAAAAAGTCAACAGAACCACAAATTGCCACCAAAATTGAAAAGCAACAACAAAAAAAGAGCGAAAAGCTCAAGTAAAGCGTAAAATTTCAGTTATAAAGCTGAAAATTAAAGAAGAAAGAACACAAAAGAATGTTTTTCTTCTCCTTCTCCATTAGACTCCCTCAAAATAGGAAGTAAAAACCCTAGAAATGATGGTTTTATATTCAGAGGCATTAAGCAATGAAAGAAATCTTGTCGAATGTATGCTTATCAAAAATGACGCAAAATCATAATCAAAATGCAAAATAAAAAAGAAAACTCTAAGAAGCAACAATCAAAACCATAAAAAAAAATCAGAAAAAATGAAATAAAATCCCCAAAATTAGAACTATCAAAAAGTCCCAAAAAATTAGAATCAATGCATTCAAAAATTTCAATCCCATAGTAAAATTCAGAATCAATGCATTCAAAAATTTCATTCCCGTACTAAAATTCAGAACATTTCTATACTTAAATTCAGAATCAATGCATTCAGAAATTTCATTCCTATAGTAAAGTTTAGACATTTCTTACCAATACGTAGAGGAGGAGGAGGGGGGTTACAGCTGCGTGTAGCATTGTCAGAGCTCGCGAAGAAGAGGAGGCGAGACAGAGGAAGAAGAGGAAGAAGAAGGAGAAGAGAAGGGAGAGGGGTTTCTTGATGGTGGTGGTTTGGCACAAAACGAGGAGCGCACCGCACCGTCGCCATGGAGAAGATGACCGCGCCGACGCCCGTGGAGGAGAGCACTGCTGTCGTACATGGAGGAGAGCTGCGATCGTGGAGGGTGTGTTGATGTTTGGGATTGCTTAGGAAGGGTAGGGCTAGCTTATGGTAGTGATGAACTGAAGCACATTTCTTCCTTTCCTTTTTTTTTTCCTAAGTTATTTGTTTGGAAAAATAATTGGTGGGAATATAACTAAAAATTTTTCTCTAAAACTTTTAGTTATGAATAATTTTAAGCAATTTTTTATAAATGTTCTTTATCTAATTTTTTTATAACTCTTATAAAATGTTGTATTTTTATTTAAAAATATTGTCTTAAATTTTGTATAATGCAACATTTTTTAAGTGTTGTTTTAAATATCAAAAACAATTATTTTGGTGGGTGGCCAAAAATTTTGTTATCTTTACCTTACTCAAAGGTAACTCATTAAAAATGTTGTCTTTTTCTATCTAAGACAACATTTATTAAATGTTGCTTCGAATAAAGGTTACCTTAGGCCAAAAATATTGTAGTAGAACCAATTTATCCCATAAGAATAATTGTCGAAAATTTTTAAAAAATAAAAATTTATTATAACCAAATTGTCCTATCTAAAATTCTTTAAGAATCAATTTTGGTGTTCCGTCGATTATATTTTATCGGATCAAATTTAGTCATATTGAAAAATAATAGAAAGATGCTGGCGTTGATATAGTCCGACAAAAAAGAGAAGGGTAACCCTTGGTGTTGTTAAGCATGCTGATCTCTTTTGGTGAAAATGTAAATGTAAGTTGAAAGATGCATCATCATTATTAGGATGATGGGTGCACGCCTAATCATTATGTCGTTGTGCTATCCAAATTCTTTTGATGGTTGACTCCGACACAAGAATCTCATGTGTCTCAATTTTGAATTAAACACACATCAATAATCATTGGTTGCTTAAGATTTTGTGTTTGTTTTTTTTAAGGTATTAGATTACATTACTTCTAGCTATTCCTATGTATATATATTAGCTAGCCTCCATCTATGTTTTGTATAACAGAACATATACACACCTGATGAACCCTCACTCGGAGGCACTGTTTTGAATTAATAATAAAGGATGCTGATCATCAAGCAGTTCAAGACATATACATATATACCTCCAAGTAGTGGAGAAGAAGCTAAGCAAATGGAGCAATCTTCACACACATACACAGGTATGATGATGATGAATAGAAATGCGAATATCACTATCTCAGATTATCCTGTTTAAATCAGTCTAATATTCAAAGAAATGTGAAGATTAGCCACCTTTTTAAAAACTGTATGTGGAGACCTTTGATTAGCTATGATTTTTGCTCAGCAAAAATAAAACCATTTAAACGAAAAATTTGATTTTTTTTATAATTTATCCATGGTTAATTTACTTGGCATACCGGTTTTTCTCTCACATTTTTACTGTGATTAATCTTGATAGTTTATTTTGCCGTACTATTTCTGTGGTTAACTTTACTTATTTTTTACATGTTGTCCATGGCCAATATGCACTATTTTACTTGGACAATTTTGCATAATGTTTTTGCAACAATTTCTAGCCATTTATATATTTAACCATGGCTAATTGAATAATTCTTTTTCTTTTGTATGTTTTTCTTCTGT